>NC_091188.1:42450744-42628411 GCF_040958095.1 Procambarus clarkii | reverse complement strand
GGCATTTGCAGCATTGTGATCAGTTGGATGTCCCGAGGCAAGCCCCTGGGGGACCCAGTGTTGGTGACCTCCACCTAGACTAAGTCCTCGCCTCCTCTTCCTTTTCCTGCAGGTGTGTTTTGCCCTGCTTCTGGCTCCTTTGCATCCAAGAAGTGTCTTGAGTCAAGGCAAGGTTTGGCTCAGGGCGTAGCTCTGCTTTTTTTTTTTTTTTTGGGGGGGGGGGGGGGGGTAGCCGCATCCACTTCCACAGTGGAGGCATTCAAGCTTCTGGTCCCACTAGGGTTTCGAGACTATCACCTACACACTGGGCACCCCCTTCCCTTCCACCACTCTCAGCCTCCTCCTTGGGAGGAAAACTTTTCTGCCCCAGATATAAGCTGACTCTGCCCCCAGAGTCTTTGTGGCAGGGTTCTGAGACTGTGCGGGTGCCCTTCAACCCTTCTTAAGACCTTCATTCCCTGTCTGGATCTTTTGCTTCAGGGAGATAACTTTTCATGTTTTATTCCTGTGTAGGAGTATCATCATTTGCTTCCGTGTCCTGTTCGGTGCCTTGGGTTTCTATCTTCCCGTATTTTCCCTTCAATGACTTACATGGCTTTGCCTCGGTACCGCCTGTGGAATTTGACTCTCTCTTCTTTTATGAACCTGGCCTTTCTTGAGTACAGGTCAATATTGACTGCATTGCAAGGTTCCACATTCATCCTGGATGGCTGATATTTCTTTTCCTTGGGGCTTGGCATGGGTTTTATCAGACCAGATGAGCTTGATTGGCAGGTGTTCCATCTTTGAGGTGTTGTTGGGCAGCACTTCCAATACTCCACTCAGGGATGTGGGCAACTTGCAGCTCCATGTGCAGTGACCTGTATTGTTTGGGGCCCTTATTGTGAATGACCACAAGGTGCATTTGCACTTGGCAGTCATCTTGGGGTAGGATCCTTGTGGAGGGGGGTCTCTGGGCAGCTCCATGAGGATGTTGCTTCGTTTGGCACTGTCCCAAAGTGTGGAGGTCTTGATGCCTGTGGCTCCTGCCTTAGCAGTGTTGTCAACAATGCCAGCCCTTCTCCTTCTGGAGGTGATGGCGGCATTACTCTGCATACCTCATGTGTTAACAGGAGGAAGAAAGGGAGGGGTTTTGTCCACCATTGGTCTGGTATGGTTAGGACCTCATTTTCTGTTGGGTGAAATAAGCCCTTCAGTCAGATTACCAGGCTGTTATGCTTCCTGTTGCACTTTCCTTTTCTGCTAGATATCATAACTACACATTGTGGAAGGGTGGTTCCACTTGTGGTCATGCTGGCCCTTTCACGGTTCACCCCCTTTGATGCCACTCTAGGGGGGAGAGGGGTGCATCTGGCTCATTTCACCAGCTCCTGATCCCATGATTAGTGGGCCTTTCAGGTTGTTTCCAATGGCCTGAAGTGGAGTTGCTCAGTTCCTTCTTCCCCTTTCTTGAGGGAGTTGGAGTTTTCATGTCGGGTATCCTCCCTGGCTCTATCTAGTCATTGCAGGTTGACTGGACTCGGTTGGTCGAGTTGAACTTGTTCTTTTGATGGTTGTCCCCAGTCTTGAAGAGGGACTTGGCAGACCTGTGGTACATCCTCGATCTTTTGGGTTTAAACACCTTTATACCCTGTACAACCTTCTGCATGACCACCATGGCTAAGCTTGAATGGTATCCCCTGGATCATAATTATCACTTTCACTGCCCGATGCCGCATATTTCGTCATGAAACCAATAATACCCAGACTTTCGGATGAAGCAAAAAGTTTTGCAATGTCTTCTTATTAAGGTGATAGTCCTCAGGTGATAGTTATCTATCTAGAACCACCCCTAGATCTCTTTATCAGAATTCTTTAAAGATTCCTCACATGACTTATAGGTTGTGTGGGGTCTATGTTCACCTATTCCACATTTCATAACATGGCATTTATTCCATTAAATTCAATTTACCAAGTGTTGCTCCATATACTTATTTCGTCCAGGTCTTCTTGAAGGGCATGACAATCATCTACGTTTCTTATCTTTTCAATTATCTTAGCATCATCAGCAAACATGTTCATATACTTCTGTATTCTATCTGGCAGATCATTTATGTAGATAATAAAGATTACCGGTGCAAGAACTGAACCCTGTGGTACTCCACTTGTGACATTTCTCCAGTCGGATACATTACCTCTGATTACTGCCCTCATTTTTCTATCAGGAAATTTTTCATCCATGTTAGAAGTTTACCTGTTGCCCCTCCAATATTTTCCAATTTCCAGAACATCTAATGTGGAACTCTGTTGAAAGCCTTTTTTTTTTTTTTTAGGTCCAGATAGATGCAGTCAACCCAACCATCTCTTTCCTGTAAAATCTCTGTGGCTCGATCATAGAAACTGAGTAAATTCGTTACATAGTATCTTCCAAATTGAAAACCATACTGTCTGATAATATATCGTTTGTCTCCAAGTGTTCTACCCATATAGTTTTAATTATTTTTTCCAATATTTTGACTATTACACTTGTCAATGATACAGGTCTATAATTGAAGGGATCTTCCCTGCTGCCAGTTTTGTAGATTGGAACTATGTTAACCTTTTTCCACACATCTGCTATAACTCCTTTACACAGGGATGCCTGAAAAATCAGTTGAAGTGGAATGCTGAGCTCAGGTGCACATTCTCTCAGATCCCATGGTGAAACTCCATCTGGGCCAACTGCTTTGTTCTTATTTAGCTCCTTGAGCATTTTTTCCACTTCGTCTCTAGACACCTCTATGTGCTCTTGTTGTTCTCTAGACTTCTTATTGTGTTTGGTTTCCCTGAAGATTTCATTTTGTACAAACACACTTAGGAACATGCCCTTCCCTCATCCTCGTAGCTTGTTTAACATGTTGAAAAATTAATGTGTCCAGGATGAGATTTACGAATCCACAAGTCCAAAGATCCTCTGTTCTAGCTTCATATGCCTCCCAGTCTATGGATTTCAAGTTAAGTCGCCGACCACCAACAGTCATGATCAATGTTTATCAGCTCTCGCTATAATCTCTCATTATTGTTACAAGACCCCTCTCGTTTATTATCTAGCTCCTCCTCTGTCCGTGTGTTGCATGGATGTGAACTATTTGTATTATGATTTAGTTATCATTCTGAAATGCCGCCACCACTGCCTTATCTAATTTTTCTGTCCCGTCTCCAAACTGAGTAGCCCCTTGGAATACAACCTCATTTAAAATATCATCATCAAGTTTTGTCTCCCTGAGTGCAACAATGTCTGGTGTCTGCAGCTGTATACATCACTTAAGGGGGTGTCTGGTTGTCAATCAAAGTTGTTCAATGTCAACCAATATTATTTGACTAGTTGTATATGAAAAGTGCTTTAATTGAACCAAGTTTCAGTACTGCAGCATAAATAGAAAGGGAGATTTTTTTTGTTTTTGTTTTTTTTTCAACATTTTTTTACACATTTTCAAGTCCACACTCAGAACACACGTTTCAGATATAATTATTCTGTGACACTTTTCTGACACATTAGCATATAAAGGACCTTGAGATATAGAATTTCCAAAACATCTTTAGTTTTCCTAATACAAATGTTCAAAGTTCCCAAATTTTTTTTTTGCAAATATGGCATGTTTATTGCTATTATAAAATCAATAAATAAACTTAGAGAAAAATGAAAACTCTCCAATGTAGAGACATGCCCTCCACATATACTGTGTAAGTTTCATGTAAATTGAATAAAAAATAAATCAGTTTTGTAAGCGTTTGTGTCAATTGAAAAAAAAACAGAAATGAATGAAGTCTAAGGTTCTAAAATCTGTGGCTGAGGTTGACATCAACCAATTTTCTCCAAAATTGGCGTCCTTACAGATAGGCGTACGTACAGTCAGGTGTGTAAGTTTGATGCAAATCGCCCGAAAAAAAAATTAAAAAAAAAAAAAAAAAAAAAAAAAAAAAATTCTTAAATTTTTTTTTCAATTAAACTAATTATAATATTTGTTTAATATATGCTATTGTGATAGCAAAGAGTCATAGCTATGATTTCAGTTGACACTTTTGATTGATAATCGATTTGACCATTTTGGCATAATTTTCACAAACTACTTCAATATTTTTTTTCTCCCTTCCTATTTATGCTACAATGCTGAAACTTGGACCAGATGAAACACTTTCATATAGAACTTGTCAAAAAGTTTGATTGAAATCGAACGAGTTTCCTTTGTTGCATTTTTAGGGCAAATTGGAATCTAAGGCCCTCTTAACTCTAGTATCTTTGATCTTACTCCATCTATGTTGGTGTATGCAATCTTCAGGAACTTGTTCCCCCTCCTTGTTCTTCACTTCCCTTCTCTCCTAGTGATTTTGTTGGTTTGCCTTTATGTACCACTTTACTGGTCTGCCTACCCCTATCACTTTGTAGAAAAAAAGAATGGATATCTTCTTCAATCCTGTTCTCATTTAGACATTTTGCCTCGATGAGGTTCAATTTCAGCTTCTCTCTCTATTCTTTTGAAAGATCTCGTCTTAACGACCACACTTTCCCTTCCTCATCACTGTAATGTTCTAGCATTCCTTATTACTGTACTTCTTCCATCTGTTTGGCACCGTTTAGGGTGATCCTCAAAGGTCGATCTTTCCCTTTTACGTATTTTTCAATTCTTCCTGTTGTCGAACACATTCTCTATGGTAGTAAGACCTTCCACGAGGCCAACAATTTTATCGACTACTTTTTCTTTTACAGCTCTTTCTGACCTAGATGTTCTCTCTCTTTCTTTGCAACCAAAAATTATCAGAGACTTCGATCAACTGTGTTTTGCACCAACTTCAGGTTAGATGCCAGTTCCTTTCTGACTTCCAGCGTAATGTTTGTTTTATCTTGGTTGCTGCAGTGTTTGGCTTCCTTTACTGCTTCTTCCATTTTTTTCCTTCTCCTTGGCCACTTGTGCATAGGTGAGTTGCATATCTTTCTTGCACTGTTCTATTCCATGTGTAACCTCCTCTATCTGTGCTGACAAAAGCTGTTTTCCTGTTGAATTTCCTTACCTAACCTATTGTAGTTATTAAGTTTAAGTCTGCTTTAACTTTTTCCAAAGCTATTTTTAAGAGTTTATTTTCCTCTTCCGTGGCTTTGCAGTTTGTTTCCACTTGATTCTTGTCCTTGCATAAGTCTTTCACTAAACCCTCAAGACCTAAAACTTTGCTACTAACGTGCTCATTACTTTCAGTTTGCTGATTATTTCTACACGATAGTTCACTATAATATCTAATTATTCCAGTTTGTTGTGCAGACTGCTTATATCAATGCTTTCTTCATTAAAACCCCAAAAATTCTAGCTCTGTTTTGTTTTCCTTCTTGCCGGCATCCATCTTGAATGTTGTTGTCTGCTCTGTGAATACTAGAGCAACTTTTTTTCAAACAATTATTTTTCACCTCACTTTGCACATTTGTGTTATCTCGCTTATTTTTCGAAAGCATTACACCTTTATGTTCCTTGGGGCACCACTCACTATCATCAACCTGTACTACAATACCTTGGAATTGTGAAATATGCTGGAGCTCCTCTGATGCAGGTGTTATCACAAGGGGCGTCACCGTCCTCTGTGATGTGACGGACCAAGACTGGCAGTAATGGTCAACCTCCCACGACATTTGCATGATTTTTACATTAAAATTTACCTCAGTATAGCAGTCATGGTGTTGGACAGTGTTTCTGAGTAAGTCATAGAACACGTTTTTCATATTACTGAAGAGGACCTGAAAACGATTCCTGGTAGCCTAGGACACTATTGAAGTCATGAACATAAAGCGCTGAGCAATCATAAATCAGAAGACAATATGAAAGGCTTAACCCTTGGACAGCTGTTATAGAAAAACGATAATTCCCTTCCTGTGCATAAAAAACTAATTTTATTCGTTAGGGAATTATTAATTTGCATGCAAAATATAAGAAAAACATAAGTGAATATTTATCTATCCACTGGGTGCAGGTGCTGTGAAAGTAAGTAATTATCAAAAGAAGGCAAAAAACTGGAAGGCTATGTAGCACCATCAAATGTGCGAGATAATCAGAGGGCGCTAAATATCACCAAGGATGCCAATACAAGAACATAAACACATAAGGCGAATGATATCAAAAGTATCCGAGTCACCAAGAATTCTATTGAGGGACAGGTGACCGCGAGGACGGTCGGAAAGCAAGACACATGCTCGTCCTGGAAGTCAGGACATTCAAGAAGGACATGCACGACCGTAAGAGGGGGCAATGCAATTAGGACAAGGAGCAGGGCGGCACTCCATCAAGTGACCGTGGGTTAAGCGAGTATGGCCAATACGCAACCTCGCCAGAGCCATTTCCCATCGCCGGTTACGGTGGTGGGACAGCCACGAGGAACACAACATTTAAGAGTACGTAGTTTGTTACCAGTAGCAGACGACCAAGAAGCCTGCAACGGGTGAGGATGGAGGAATGGATAACCGGGTAAAAGTCAGAATATGGAATACCTTTACGAGAGATGGGACGAGCGGAGAGCTTCCTTGGCGGCAGCATCCGCACGCTCATTTAAAGACACGCCAATATGGCTGGGAACCCAACAAAACTCAACCGACTTAAATTTACTGTGAACAAGAAACAGCCAATACTGGATCTCGACAACTACTGGATGAACCGGATTAAAGGACCCGAGAGCCATGAGGGCACTACGAGAGTCAACAACAACTACAATGGAAGACTGACAATGAGAAAGCAGGAGACGAAGAGCATAGAGAATAGCATAAAGCTCCGCTGTGAAGATGCTAGTCTCCGGGGGTAAGCGACACATATAAGTGCGATCAGGAAAAACAACAGAGTAGCAAACACCTTCCGCAGACTTAGACCATCAGTGAAGACAAATGGAGCAGGAGTGAGAAGAAAAGTGCTCAAGGAAAAGGCATTTTAGAACCGTAGGAGGGTAAAAGTTTTAGTGATGCGGGTCAAGGAAGTACAAAACTGCGGAAGGGGGGACTCCACGGGGGCAAAGAAGGAACAACACGAGGAGAAACATTAGAAATACAAACGGAAAGGAACAGAATCCTGTAAGCGAGATAACCGGACAGGAAGAGGGAGGTGGTGAAGAGGAACAGGAACCGCAGGACGGGTAAAAGTTAAAGCACGACAGAGGCGAGAGGAAGGATGTCGTAAGGACCACGCAAGATAGCGAAGACAGTAGCGATCACGGCGGTCCTGGAGAGATAGGAAGCCAGTGTCAACCATACAAGCTAAGGACGGGAGTCGAATAAAAGGCACCATAACTGAGGCGCAACCCAGTATGGTGCAAAGCATCAAGATGGCGAAGAGTAGAATGAGAAGCAGACGAGTAAGCAGGGCAACCATAATCGAGCTTAGACAGGACGAGAGAGGAATGTAAAGCAAGGAGTGCGCGCCTATCCACTCCCCAAGAAGTATGGGACAATACCCGAAGGAGGGTAAGGCCTTAGAGCGCTCACCACGGAGGTAAGAGATGGTGAGACCGAAACAAGCAAGTGTCAAGGAATAACCCAAAAAGCTTCGCGGAATCTTTGTACTCAAGGGGATGACCATAAAGTGACAAAGAGGGACGAAGACCAACCTGTTTCCGAGTAAAAGTCATGGCACAAGTATTAGTAGTAGAGAACTTGAAGCCATGATCGGTGGCCCAAGACGACACGGCATCAATCGCAAGTTGAAGCCGGCGTTGAAGGAGAGGCGAATCATCACCCTGACAGCAAAGGGTAAGTTCATCGACATAGAGAGCGGAGAAGACACCTGAAGGAAGAGAGGAAAGAAGACCATTGAGGGCAACCAGAAAAAGAGTAGTGCTCAAAACACTACCCTGGGGCACACCTTCGTATTGCTGAAAAGAGGCAGAGGGAGTGGTACCAAGGTGCACCCGAACGGAACGACGAGAGAGGAAGCTGCTGAGAAAGAGAGGGAGGTGACCACGAAGGCCAAAAGAATGAAGCTGGGATAGAATATTGATATCGCCAAGTGGTGTCGTAAGCCTTTTCCAGGTCAAAAGGATGGCAACAACAGAGGTCTTCACAGCAAAAGCAGTACGAATATAGAAGTTCACCAGGACATTGTCGTGCTGCGGCACTTGCGGAAACCAAATTGAGAAGGGGAGAGGAGGTGATGGTGTTCCAGGAACCACATCAGACGAACATTAACCATACGTTCAAAGAGTTTGCAGACATAACTTGCGAGGGCAATAGGGTGAAAGTCCTTAGGAGATGTTCCCAGAGACCCTGGTTTGCGAACAGGGAGGACAACGGCATCGAGCCAGTCCTCAGGGACTGACGATGACTCCCAGACCTGATTATACAGACTCAGTAAATACTGAGACGTGCACGGAGGGAGATGGCGAAGCATCTCATAATGAATACCATCGGAGCCCGCCGCCGTAGGACTGCAGAGGGCCAGGGCAGAACGAAGTTCAGAGAGAGAAGGGATCGTTATAGGGAAGTCGAAGACGAGTGCAGAAATCTAAAGGACGAGACTCAAGGACAGGTTTATGAAGAAGGAAAGATTGGGGAAGATGAAGACCAGAGCTAACAGAAGAAAAGTGGGAACCCAGTTTGGAAGCGACCTGCAACGGGTCCACCACAAGAGTACCATGGAGGTGAAGGACCGGTGAATCATCGGGAACGAACTTACCCGCTATCTTGCGGATACGCTTCCAGATCTGTGGCAGAGATGTTTCGGACGTAATGGTGGAGACATAAGATGCCCAACATTCACGTTTAGCCGTACGGATGACCCTACGGGCCACCGCACTTGCCTTCCGAAAGAAAAGATAAGAATCGGCCGTCTGCCGACGGCGGTGTCTCTTCCAGGCTGCACACTTACAGCTGACAGCCCGAGCACAGTCTGCATTCCACCAGGGAACGCACTTCTGTGGACCCCGAGAGGAAGAGCGAGGAATAGAGCGGAGGACAGTGTCATGAAAAAGGAGAGAGCGAGGGAGAGGTCAGAGAGAGCAGCGCTGAGGGTAAAGAGGTCCCAGTCCGCTTTCGCAAACTGCCACCTAGGGAAGGAGAGGGGAGGGCGAAAAGAGAAAAAGGTAACAAGGATAGGGAAATGGTCACTGCCATGGAGGTCAAGAACCTGCCACGTGCAATCTAAGTAAAGAGAAGAAGAGCAAAGAGAAAGATCAAGACAGGAAAAGGTGCGAGTCCGAGAGTCCAAATGTGTGGGCTCGACAGGGAAGAAGAGAGGATAAACGGCTCAAGAAGACGACCCCAGGTGTTCGTCAGAACATCACCCAAAAGGGAATGACGACAATTGAAATCACCCAGCAGGAGCACAGGCTCCGGCAAGGAGTCCAGTAAGTGTTTCAGATCAGGAAGAGAAAGCGGAACACTCGGGGGGAGATAAATGGAACGAGGTGCTGTGAAAGCTTGCACTCTGGCTGTGGTCTGTCAACACACGATGTAAGATATCAAGGTATGTAACACATGACTACTGTCTTCTTTGTGGATGCTTCATTGTCACATGTTTATCATTATTTACAAGTGTGTGTTGAATAACTTGATAAATTACATAATTCACCTAATGTATGATAATGTTTCAATTGATGATTGGTTTATGTGGTATACTTCGTTACAACTGTATAGAGAAATGTACATGACATAATATACAATGGTGTTGAGCCATGACATACGGCCCAGAGTATAGATTGAAACAAAGGCACAAGCCACCAATGTTACTCACAGATGACAGCTGGTGCCTAGTACATGTAATGCATGATAATGATTCAATTGATGATTGTTTTACCTGGCATATCTCATTACAACCATACAGAGTTGTGAAAACCTATGAACATATACATACAGAATGTAATTATGATGGAAGTTTATACGACGACGACGATCTCATTCACGATGATAACCACATTCATCTAGTAACAGAACAATAAAATGATAGAAGGAATGTTTCATGGGTCAAGGTAAACTCCATTACATCCACAGAGAGCTATTGTATCCTCATATGCATCATACATGTAGAGACCAGACAATAATTGTTTGTCATATAGTGATATCCACATTACCCATGACTCAACATATGGCAATAACCTCAATGTAAGGGTTAAAGACTGCCATATAAAAAGTGGTGTCTAATGCACTGGCCTGAGAAACCCCTTCATACTGAGGATAAGAGGGAGTGTGGAGTGCAGCCCAGGGCATACTTTAAGGGGCCAGATTTTGTTTTGTTTTTTTAAACTATATATTTTATTGTTATTAGCATAGCTTATTAGGTACATTTTGATCTTTATTTCATCGGCCAAAACAAAAACCCACCAGTCCCAAGAGCGATGAAGTGGAGAAACCAGTATAATGCTCAGAGCCAAACTCTGCCCCGAAAAAGGCAATGCAGGCAAATTTAAGGCTTCCACACAAGTGCTTGACCAACCAATGAATCACCTGGGGTCAATCCAACACCAGTTGGTAAGGAAGCTGCAGGGAAAGAAGCTGACAAAATCTTCAAAGTGAGGCCAAGTTTAAACCCTGATGTGGATCCATCTGGGACTTCTGCTAGTTCACTAGGACCTTGAACCTGGCAAACTGGTAAAGAACCACACACGTGGACTTACTAGAACTCAAACCGGCAGGTTGTTGAGGTAGTAGATCAACACGTGTTGCCATCTACAACTCCTAGATGTAGATGGCCCATACTTACCCGTGCCAATCTGGTAAGCTTGATGCCCCACGAAACCTAACCCATCCCTGAACCTTAGATGAATAGGTGTGTAACAATATTCTATTCATCCTTAACACTTTCGCTGGCCCGGCGAGGCACCAAAATTGCATCAGAAGGTAGGCCGAGCATTCCCGGTGAGCACGCAACCCAATGTTAAACTCATTCACCCACAATGTTTATACTGAAGAACATTGGGATCGTCTCAAAGCCCTCCAAATGTACTCACTAGAAAGAAGACGAGAGATATCAAATAATATACACCTGGAAGATACTGGAGGGCCAAGTACCAAATCTACACAGTAAAATAACAACGTACTGGAGTGAACGACATGGAAGAAAATGTAGAATAGAACCAGTGAAGAGTAGAGGTGCCATAGGCACAATCAGAGAACACTGTATAAATATCAGAGGTCCGCGGTTGTTCAACGTCCTCCCAGCAAGCATAAGAAATATTGCTGGAACAACCGTGGACATTTTCAAGAGGAAACTAGATTTATTCCTCCAAGGAGTGCCGGACCAACCGGGCTGTGGTGGGTATGTGGGCCTGCGGACCGCTCCAAGCAACAGCCTAGTGGACCAAACTCTCACAAGTCGAGCCTGGCCTCGGGCCGGGTTTGGGGAGTAGAAGAACTCCCAGAACCCCATCAACCAGGTATCAACCAGGTGCAAGGAGCTTATGCTATGCATTTTTAATTGCAGAATTGCTTTTAAATACATGAATGGAGAAATACTATAGAAACTGTTCACAACTTTTGTTAGATCAAAGCTGGAATATGCTGCGGTTGTATGGTGCCCACATCTTAAAAAGCACATCAACAAACTGGAAAAGGTGCAAAGACATGCCACTAAGTGGCTCAAAGAACTAAAGGACAAGAGCAACGAGGAGAGGTTAGAGGCATTAAATATGCCAAAACTAGAAGATAGAAGCAAGAGGGGATGTGATCACTACATACAAAATAGTAACAGGGATTGATAAAATTGATAGGGAAAATTTTTTGAGACCTGGAACTTCAAGAACAAGAGGTCATAGATTTACCCTAACGAAACAAAGCTACCGGAGACATATAAGAAAATTCACTTTTGTAAACAGTGGTAGACGGTTGGAACAAGTTAGGTGAGAAGGTGGTGGAGGCCAAGACCGTCGGTAATTTCATAGCGATATATGACAAGAGTGCTGGGAAGACGGGACACCACGAGCATAGCTCTCATCCTGTAACTACATTTAGGTAATTATGTGTCCTTATACCTGTGAACTGAATGCTCCAAGGCCCTTACCTTATTTAGTCTTAGCACCCCCGGGAGGTATGTGACAACAGGTATATATTTTCATCAATTACACTTCTCTCTAATACATAGTCTAAACGTAACTATGGTTGTGCTGCACACTTACCAACTTTACCCTCGGCATCATCCTGGCAGCCATCTCGGCTCCCAGGCTTTTCCTCTTTCCCTAATACGGTATGAAAATTCCTTACTTAGATTTCTAGTCACTCGATAAAACCCACAACCATTAGACATGTAAATGGCGACAGAATTTTAGTGTAATTTGCAGCAGCAACAGAGCACTATTGTAAATTGTTCATATCCTTAAAATGGTATTCAGTATTAACAAGATAAACAAATATTAATACCTTTATTTCAAACAAAAGTAAGTTTTTTCAGGAAAATAAATGATGTGACTAACGTGCGCAGGCAACCCAATACTTCCAAACATTGTTATCTTTTTTTTCTAAAGGAACATAATTTTTTAATTTTAAGTCTTGATCTCACATGACAGTTACACAACCAGGCGGTAAGAAATATATCGTCCTGCCGTCTCAGATGGCCGGATAATTTTGACAACCTGGCCACGTTTCAATCCAAAATAACGAGCCACTGGGTCACCAGCCTGAATTCTCATTAATTGATTGTCTTTCAACTTGTACCTGTAAAAAAAATGGCAGACTTAATAAAACTATTATGGCTACATTTACAATATCTGTATTAAAGTCTCAGGAAATAACATTGTTCTAAATACCAGTTTTAACCTTTCAACTGCCCAACACAACCTGGGATGTTCTCGCCCATCATTCATAAACTGTGCAACAGTCAGGGATGCTTTAATGTGTTGCAAAACTCCCTCAGGTATCACATGTGCTTCCTCAGGCCACCAGTAAACAGATGCCATCATGGGCACCCCTTCCTGGGCATGAGGGCTTCAATAATGAGAGCATGACCATGTGCAGCAGCAACTCATGCCCACACCATCACTTAACCCCTTAACTGCGTTGCCTCCAAATATGCCACCCCCGCAGTGCGCAGGAAATAAATTCTCTGGAAAAAATTCTTTTTTCTTTTTAAAGTGTCAGAAACCCTTCCCCTCAGTATAGGTATGTAAAAAAAAAAAAATCGAAATTGTACTTACTTTGGCTGCTATGGGGTCCGTAAGTTGTGGCGTGACGTCATCATTCCCTGTTCGCCCATGACATACGCTCCCAGGGCCAGTAGGGCGCTCGTGGCGGGGGGCGCGAGTTGCCGCGAATATATTTTCGTTCATTTTTTTCGCACAGTTCCATATACATTTTATTTGTTTTTACGTGCTAATCCTATGTATAGTGAACATGTACACTATATTATGGCAGTAAAACATCCGTACTATCCGAAGACACTGTGTTACGTGCATGACACTTGTGTACACATGTGCTGCACATATTTACTATGTATCATGCTAATTTATGTATATATACAATCTATTTACACACTATACACTGTCACACACTATATACATTCACCATCAACACACTTAGAACACCTCGAGTGAGAGCAGCCACACCCAGCCAGTCTCCCTCACTCCAACATCTTACTCGCCAACATTACTCCTCCCACCATACTGTTATAGTTCTTATTACACATGTTCTATATACCTATCTACATGTTTTATTTACCAGAACTATGCAAGTAAGCCGGTATTGTGTCCAAACAGTACAGTGGCCCCCATACACTGAATGAAAAATGAATGTGATAATGACAGCACAGCCGACACACAGCCGACAGCAGACGACGCTACGATTACGTCACCTCCCTCACCAAAATAGCTCCTCTCAACATTCTCCTGTTGCTGTTCTTACATTATATACACACATTATATATACCCATGTACATATGTGTTGCCCATAGCGAACCACTAAGCTAGTATGGTGAGCAAAACAAGAGTGGTAGCCACACACACAATGAGGCTACCTCAATTCTCGCCCTCCCTTCCTCACCAAAATTCCTCCTTCCACAATACTACGCACAATGCTAATTATAACCACAATCCTGCTATTATCACAATCCTGGTCACTAATTCCTGTAAATGAATAATTGACCACACGTTTATTTTGAAAAGGAGCCTAGGAAATTATTTGAAGATTCCTAGATGGACGAAATAATGCTGTGGTGCTGTGGCTAGCGCTGTGAACATCGTGAACAGCATTGAATCACTGATATTTGAACATTGTACCCAGTCATTATCACACTCGGGCTCTTCTATAACACTATCATGGCTAAGTAATGCAAGTTATATATATATATATTGACATTATTAGGCGATGCTGTGGTCACACGCTGAGCAGCTGTGCTGTGCGCTCATGCTGCAAGCCCCAGCCTTGGTTGCTCACACACTACTGAAGCTCCCACACCCGGGAATGTGGGCCACGATTTTTTTTAAAGATGGCGTCTGTTTACAGGAGCCCTGAGGAAGCTGATGTGAACCCCATGTAGCCGCGGGAGTTTTGAATGGAACGTGAAAAATACAAATACCCGGAGGCGCGTTGCGCAAACCAGACATGTGCCTGCAGGCGCGTTGCGCAGTTTAAGGGTTAATAATGATGAAATAAATAACTGATTATTTAATGATAGTTTTATAGAAGATGGTGATAGTGATAAGGACTTCGTATAAGGTTGAGATGTAGGTGAACACAATACTGGTTATGATGTTCACAGTACAAGGGAGACATCCACACACCTGCATCTCAACTTCTAATGAACTTGTGAAAAATTATTCATATTAATGATTTAGTGATCATGATTTTGATAATAGATGGGGTGGGCTAGAGTTAGCAATGTGCATAATATATTGGGAGGTATTTTGCTTCGTTATGTGGCTTTGGCCACTGAGTAGCGTGTGGCTCTATGCTACGCTTGGATTACGAAATTACAACACCCATAAAAACTGTTTTAGCAGGCGAAGAGTCACAATAATGTGGCTGAAGAATGTTGACCAGACCACACACTAGGTGAAAGGACGGTAACATTTCGGTCCGTCCTGGACCATTCTCAGGTCAATTGTGTCGAACCGTTTCAAGTCGAACTATTTTAGCAGTTCGTAATGATTCATAAAAATGTAGATAGTTATATATAATGTGTGTGTCTACATAGTAAAAACAGTATGTTCTATTGTTCTAAGAATATAATACGGTGCAGGAATCTTCCAATACATAACTTTTTCAATTGACATACTATTGAATAATACTACTACAAAAAAAAGTGAAAAAAAATCAGTAACAATGAATTCAATCAGTAGCAATATCTTAGTGCCAACTCCCACCACATGCCTGGCCATCAAGGCAACTGCTCCACGAATGCTCTTAAACTATGACATCACATGATTCCTTATTCCACTACAGCCATAGTAAATTAAAAAAAAAAAATCCCATGGTCAGGAACATTAAAAGTAATTTTTTTTTTGGTCCCTTGCACATGAGTGGTTGTCATGGAAATTCGGGCGAACAGTGCAGGGGTTAATGTTACTGTACTGTATGGCAATCATCATAGGAGGTAAAATATTTTAGCTTATAAAACAAGGCATCTTGATTTATAAACTATATATTTCATAACATATTATATAAAATATAAACCAGCATTGAATACAATGAAATGCCTCTTGGATGAGCCCCAGTGGCTCCCTGAAACTATCTTGCCAAGATGGCTCCCAACTACTGTACTAAGTCACATCACCTGCAAAGTTCTGCTTGGCATACTGGGGGACCAGACATAGAACATGCCCTCTTCCCCTCACAGAAGCTCAACAAGTTAGTGACACTCCACCAGCAAGGTATTCAGAAAGTCTACAAACTGATACAGAATACAGACTGCTGCTAGGTTTAACCCTTAAAGTGCGCATCACGTCACATGACGTGTTGGAGTACTATGCAAGATTTAAATGGCCCGCGGATACATGGTGTTTACCACCCCTTCATCAGGGCTCTTGTAAACAGACGCCATTTTTTAAAAAAATCGTGGGCCAAACTCCTGGGTGTTATTGGCCTCGGTATTGAGTGAGCAACCAAGCCTGATGCACGCAGCATGAGCTAACAGCACTGCTGTTCAGCTTGTGACCACAGCATCGCCTAAAAATGCCAAAATATACTTGTTCATGCTATTATGTAGCGATGATATTATTGCAGAAGACCCCTGACTGATAAAACTGACCAGGGTTCTGATAATAGCAGGATTGTGGTGATATTTAGTGCTGTGCACCATGGAGGGAGGAGTAATGCTGTGGGAGGGAGGGTGGTGGCGATGTCCTCTGACTGTGTGTGGCCACCTTTTATTGACTGCACTCACCATAACAGCTTAGTGGTTCGCTATGGTGAACACAAATGTAGATACTTATATATAACGTGTGTATACAGGGTCTAAACAGCAAGAGAAGGTTGGGAGCCGCCATTTTGGTGAGGGCGGTGGCACGACGCCACCGTGCAGACGAAGGTGTTGTTTACTGATTACCACGATGGTCTTTGGGCACCATACCAGTTTACTTGTACAAGTATGGTGAATAAAACAGGTAGATATTTATATATAATGTGTGTGTATAGCGTAATAACACCACACAGTATTGTTGGAGGAGAAATATTAGTGCGTCTGGCCTTGAGGGTGGGAGCCATCAGCTGACTGTGTGAGGTCCTACATCTGTGCCTTTACTCACCATACAAGCTTAGATGTACAGTTATGGTGAACAAAACATGTAAATACCAATATATAACATCTGTATATAAAAACAAAAACAGTATGGTGGGTGGAGAATGGTGGCAAGTCAGGTGAGGTGAGGGAGGGAGGGAGTGGCAGCCAGTGGCGGGCTGGCATTGCCACTCAGCATATCAACTTAAGTGGTTCGTTATTGTGAACTCGAATGTAGATACTCATATATATAACGTCTGTATATAGTGAATTATAGCAAAAACATTATTGTGGGAGGAGAATGTGGGTGAGTCAGATGACTGGAGGGAGGGCGGGAGTGGCTGGCTGGTACACGGCGGTCACTCCTCGTTACTTTTTGACTCATAATAGCTACTTAGTGGTTCGTTATAGTGAACAAAACATGCAGATACTTATATATAACCTGTGCTTATAGTGTAATAACCGACAAAGTATTTGTTCACTGATTGATGAACATAATTGAATCAACAATATGCACACCATATTTTTGAGTACAGCAATGATTCACTCATTTTATTATATAAATATATCAAACTACACACTATTGAATAATATTACAGCAAAAAAAACTATGAAAAATCAATCAGAGACATTGAAATAATTCGGTAATTATCTCTTTGTGGCAACTCCGGCCTGACAGCTGGCGAGCAACAGACCGCCTGGGACGCACTCTGAGTCAGCGCCTGTTTTTGCCAGACTTCCCCGCCCTATAGCGGGCAATATATGCCACTTACGATTTTTTTATTATTTTTCCCATGATCAGTGAACACAAATTAACAGGTTAGAAAGAAAAAATAATTTTTTTTTTTCAAAATTACATGTGCCTGTGGGGAAGAAAGGATATTATACCCCTAGCATGTTAAGGGATAAAGAGACAGAAGCCTCAAAACTGTCAAATGAACTCTCTCAGAGGAAAGACTCCAAGCATTCAAGATGACGAAAGACAACTGGTCGAGACTGACGACCCAAGGCAACTCGGGCATAATTCAGCCTAGGAACACTAAATAATGTATTAGGATGCCAAAACTCCTATGCCTGAATATCAGCCCCATGAATTGTTAGCAAAGACCGCTGAAAGAGCAGCATATTTACAAACTTCATGAACATGATGGTAAACCGCAGGATGGCTTCACCTAATACTGCAGACCACCTGGGAAACGAGCCTTTGAACAGGGATCAAAGAGTGATTAATCCACTAAGTGTCCACCAAGGCAGAATCAGTGACACAAAGGTAACAGTGAAGAGCAGCCGCCAGACACAGCACGTGATGCACCTCCGGCTCAACCACCCAAAGGACTCCTCTGAAAGCCCACCGACTCATTCTTTGGTAGAAAACGGCACGACGGCAAACAAACATAACGCCCACCCGGGCCAAAAAAATAAAAGTCCCCCCACCTTCAAAAAAGCACGCAGCACCCTTACCCTACAACTGGAGGCAATCACCAAGAGAAAACTGCCTTAAACCACAGACCAAAAGAAAAGGTAAGAACATGGTCAGAAGACCAGGAAGGTTTAGGTGGCACATGAGCAGGTCTGTAGTGAAATAATACAAGAGTGAGTTTCTGAAATGGCACCAAGGGAGCCGGTCGGCCGAGCGAACAGCACGCGGGACTTGTGATCCTGTGGTCCTGGGTTCGACCCCAGGCGCCGGCAAGAAACAATGGGCAGAGTTTCTTTCACCCTATGCCCCTGTTACCTAGCAGTAAAATAGGTACCTTGGTGTTAGTCAGCTGTCACGGGCTGCTTCCTGGGGGGTGGAGGCCTGGTAGAGGACCGAGCCGCGGGGACACTAAAAGCCCAGAAATCATCTCAAGATAACCTCAAGAAGGTAATATCAACACCAAACACAAACAGTAGCACTTCCACCAGCTCCACATAATAAGAGGTGACATTATTAGGCATAAAATGCTCGTCAAGAGAGAAATGAATGGATACCCCAAATAAAGATGGAAGAATGATGACAAGGGGACAGGAAATGGTGAAAAAAAAACACAAAGCTACAGTACTTCGTACTGCCGCCGACAAGACCAACGCGGGTGGAACACTATCAATTCAGTCACCTGCTCACTACAGAGATGGCGATATAGATGCCTTGGAAAGCGCGCGTGCGCGCACACACACACACACACACTGAGGACTGTTTGAGGCTTCAAGAAGACCTAGACAAGCTGAAGGAATGGTCGAACAAATGGTTGTTAGAGTTTAACCCAACCAAATGTAATGTAATGAAGATAGGTGTAGGGAGCAGGAGGCCAGATACAAGGTATCATCTGGGAGAGGAAATTCTTCAGGAGTCAGAGAAGGAAAAAGACTTGGGGGTTGATATCACGCCAGACCTGTCTCCTGCAGCACATATCAAGCGGATAACATCAGCGGCATATGCCAGGCTGGCCAACATACGAACGGCATTCAGAAACTTGTGTAAAGAATTATTCAGAACTTTGTATACCACATATGTCAGGCCAATCCTGGAGTATGCAGCCCCAGCATGGAGTCCATATCTAGTCAAGGATAAGACTAAACTGGAAAAGGTTCAAAGGTTTGCCACCAGACTAGTACCCGAGCTGAGACTACGGGAATTAAACCTCACTTCGTTGGAAGACAGAAGAGTAAGGGGGGACATGATCACCACATTCAAGATTCTGAAGGGGATTGATAGGGTAGATAAAGACAGTCTATTTAACACAAGGGGAACACGCACAAGGGGACACAGGTGAAAACTGAGTGCCCAAATGAGCCACAGAGATATTAGAAAGAACTTTTTTAGTGTCAGAGTGGTTGACAAATGGAATGCATTAGGAAGTGATGTGGTGGAGGCTGACTCCATACACAGTTTCAACTGTAGATATGATAGAGCCCAATAGGCTCAGGAATCTGTACACCTGTTGATTGACGGTTGAGAGGCAGGACCAAAGAGCCAGAGCTCAACCCCCGCAAGCACAACTAGGTGAGTACACACATACACACACACACAGCCAAGAAGTTCAAAGCAGCTAGGTACGTCACTAGACCAATCATCTGAAAAGAGGTGAGAAAAATGGCTGGGTTTGGACACATTGCAAGCCAGCACCTGAAACCAAGGCTAAACCAGTTACTAGAAGAATCACATTTCCTAGGAGTGCTCCAGCCTGGCCAGGACCCAGAGCAATGACTGGATCAGGAAAAAAGAGGTAAAGAAACCCCCACAATGACCAGTCCAGCCAAAAGGCACTCACCGAGAGGACCTCACTATGGGAAAACAGAACCACATTGAATGGAAGGTGCAAATTTCAAGCCGATGTAAAGAGATTCATGTCGGGTGCCCAAACACCTTGCAAAGTCACCAGAAGGAAGCTGCATTGGCAGTTCACTCGTGGAGATGGGTAGCAAGTAAAAAAAAAAAAAAAAAAAAAAAAAAAAAAAAAAAAAAAAAAAAAACTTCCACTAGAACATTGGACAATCGCTGAACATGAAGAGCCAGGAGAACCAAACCCCGAGACTCCAGTAGACAACCTATCCACAGCATCCAGCTCCAAATGACAAGGCACTAAAGGGAACCCCCCCCCCCCCTAGGTTCAGGCAATGAACCACTGAGGAAGAGTCTGAAAGAAGCACAGAAAAATCCAAATCCTCCAAAGGGTATGCCAGCTGGCCATAAACTCATGTACTACACTGAATGTCAGTACTACCCTACACTAGGCAGCCACAACATTTCTATCTCAGTCAGACTAACAAGTGTCAACAATAAAGAGTAGTGCACTGGGTAGTCATGAGCATCATTACCAAATACTAATCCAACCCAGTTGGGAGTACTGTACTGTATCTGTCTCTTACTTAATGGGAAAATTGTACAGGTCACAGATGATAACTTTCTTGTACAACCATTCTGTATGACATTTAAATCTCTAATTTATAAATGTGGCACATTATCTTAACACTTTCGCGCTATCCGGACGCATCGGCGCGTCCCGTTTCGTCTAACGCTAACGCATAGTGGACATAAAGTTGAGTCCTCTTTTAAAATATTTGTATAAAATTAAATTTTTATCCGATTTACTTTGGGTTTGTTTCAAACTGCGCGCTATGAGGCTCTCTTTCTCACCACTAGGCTGCATGGTACAATAAGTTCATGAAAGGTGTGGATAACTTCGATCAAATGGTATTTTGTCCCAAATGGGTTGCAGGTGGGTGACTTTAGCCGTTTATACTGGTAATGCTTCCCCCATATCATGTATTATATGCATATGTCTGTTTAGGGAATTTTATTCCGATCAATATACAACCAAAAATAACTGTGTGCAACAAGTATAAACTTGACAAACATAACAAAAGTAAAAACATTTCGTGTGTGTTTGACGCTCACTGATATGTTCCAGCGTTGTTTTATATTTGGCGCTATTCTAACTTACGCTTTGTTGATATTTTTTACCTATGGGCACATAGAACATTCTATTGCGAACACATTGACACAAAAATGAATGACGTACATAGAAAATTAATGTCATGAGAGTGAAATAAGTATAAACTTTCAAAGCGCCGTGCGTCGTCCCGTCACCGATACCGGGTAACAATTTCACCACTTCTCACACTCTTGCGGGCGGGCCGCATCATTATTCTACGCTTATATTCATATCACCGTGTTGGGAATTTCATTGCGAGTCCATTGATACCAAAATTAACGCTGTAGAACAAGTGTGGAGGTGATTACAATCCCAAGAGTAAAAACATTTTGTTGCTGATGGGCGCTCACGGCGAGTCATCTTCGTAGTTATTTATTTGGTGCTGGTATCCCTATACGTTTCGTGACTTTTTTTTACTGATGTTCTTCTAGAGAATTTTATTGCGAACACGTTGGTACCAAAATGAAATACGTAGCATGAGAACTAAGGTCAGAAGAGTAAAAAGAGTATACACATTTTTGTTTTTACGCTTAAGCGATAAAAACGCAGCGCGCACATTCGGTTGGCTGAGTGACCTTTGCGGAGAGCGCGAAAGTGTTAAAATACTAATTATCTTCCTCAAAATCCTGGAGCTAAAACCTAAAATAGTCATGCAGGGATGCCATAGCCTGACTGGTTGCAATCCTTAGTCACGTGCAGTAAGTCACTATACCTCTGGGAACAAAACACAATGGTAATACTCACAAGTTGGAAAATGGGATGTTAAATGTCTTTTAAAAAGTAAATTGGAATGGTTCCATTAGAGTAGAGTAGTGCACACTTACCTCTGGAGTAGCTCAGTCTTCTCTTCAGCTGTCATGACAACATGCTCTGGAACAAGCTCATGTTCTGTGATGTTGATCAACAGTTCAGACTCCAAGAACTGCTCCAATATATACTTAGGAGCCATATCAACCAATGCCTGAAATAAAGTAAGACGTAAACACATCAAAATGTTCAATCAAATCCACTAAATTAATTAGCTTGAGTGTCTTTGCCAAACACAAATGAGCTTTACAAAGAACATAGCCAAGGCTCAAGAATCTAACCACATGTCCATTAAAAGATAAATACATGTACCGTAACTCCTATCATTCTAGTAAATGTGACTGGCAGTATACAGTACCTGCAGCTGCCGACAATATTTACTCGAGGGCCACTATCTTCTAGTGGCTTCGATAAGGACAGCAAGATGGCAGCTTGTCAAAGGTCCCCCATTTATCCTGACGATTTCATCAAGCTGGATTTTGAAATTCAGTAGTGTTTTGACTTTGGCAAGTAGGTGGTTCCATGGGTTTATAACCCAATGGGTAAAAAGCATCAACTGTTTTCTCTCCTACATTGTGGATTGTTGTGCTTGAAACTGTTGCTCCTTGTTTGTGTTACATCTGACCCTTTAAAAAAGTTGTCTTGATCAATATCCTCCAAATTGTTCAGTATGAGCTTTAAAAGGAAAGTTTCCAGAAGCATAATCCTGCTGCCAAACTGGAATTTTCAACTTTTTTAAGACTGCTCATAGCCCAGTTGATGAGAGTGTCGGCCTCACACGCGTGGGGTCATGGTTTGGGACCCATACAGCCCAGGTGAATGAAAAGCCCTATCATGTCTGGTTTGGTACGGGCTCACCATAGCCCGTGCTACATGGGCACTTCGTTCTGAGTAGCTAAATCTAAAACAACAACTGATTTGCAGCAGTGTCAGGCCTGTAGCCCTCAACCATTCCTGGTACGAGAGTCAACTTAGTTTTGGAATGAATTTTGTTGCCCGGTGATAAACTTCTCCAAAGCAGATATCTCTTTCTGAAGATGAAGTCTCTATGTTTGGATACAATAATCCAAGTGGGGGTGCACCAGACATTTATACACATGAATAACTACCTTTTCCTTAAAATCAAAGGTTTGCTTGGACAGTTCATCTGCCAATAATTTTAAGGCTTTGGACTGAAATCTGCCCACACTTGGGCTTTTAAGCCTTAGTTTGTCAATACTCTTCCTGATTATGTCACATTATGGGAATACAGGTATCCCTAATTCATTCTCTTTTCCTTCAAACATTTGTGTGGGCATTGTAATGACATCTAATCTTTCTAGTTTGAACACTTGATGTAAAGTATTCATTCTGTGTTGGCTGCCCTTTTATCATCTATTATAACTTGGCTTAGTCTCATCTTTTAAGGTCCTACCGAGACTTTTGTTTTGGTTTTACTTCTTATATAGGCATAGAAGGACTGGATTTTTATATTTTTGCAAGTTTTCTTTTGGCTGATCTGATTTCCCAGATGGCTGTATTTAAAGTCCTTCTATATTTCTCATATTCTATGCTGTTCTTCGTGGATTTGTACCTTCTCCATAGGCTCCTCTTAGTTATTAAAGCTTTTTTTTGTGTCATCCACCTGGTTACCTTCTCTTTTTCTCCTTCTTGGCACATATTTTTGAACAAGTTCAGTGATAACCTTTTACAATTTTCCCCCATGATGCTTCCATGCCATGATCACCCATTAGCGCTCTCTAGGAGGTGTTTTACACTTCCTCTCTCATTCCTTGATAGTCTCCCCAGGGCATTCAATTCCTCATTGTTGGTTGTATTCAAGTCTTCTTTTACATTTAGCATTACCCCACATGTTCTTGTTCTGTCCTTTCTGAAGGCTCGATGTATTCTGAAAGATGGCATTTCCCTTCAATTATGTCCTTTCATCCCCATGTTTCACCAAAGCCAGCAAAGTTGGGATTCTCAACCTCTATATATGCGCACAATGCATCAAATTTATTTACTAGCATACTGGCATTTGTGCAGAAGTAATTTAAGCTCCTGACATTGTTCAGCAGGGTTGAGAGATTGCTTCTGCTTTCTGCACATTATTATTCTATACACCGTCACGTTGTATTTGTGCCTGCTTGTCTTCCCAGATATATAGGGTTAGTTCTGTCTGGCTACCGGAAGAGATAATGAATGCAAGCTAAAGGAAATAACATACTGCATAAACCATACTTAAGAAATTGCAGATTACACACTTTGTATAATCAGGTGTGTTCAGGAGTGACATTACACAGATTGGGCATGTGAAAGAAATTCATTTCATTTCGCCAACGAAATCAACGATTCACTTCACTAATTGATTTACTCGAGTGTAGTTACAGGATGAGAGCTAATGTCGTCTAGGTGTTCCCTGTAATCCTACCTTCTTGTGCATTCCCAGTTGTCTTCTGCCACTCCTACCTTAAGCTTTTTTTCCACTTATCCAACACCCTCACTTTATCTCCATATTTTCTTACATCTCGGGTTAATTTGCATTTTCAACTTTCATTTGTGTCCAATCATTCTGGTGTTGCTTACTTAGAAAAGACCATCTTGATCTTGAGTTATCTCGAGATGATTTCGGGGCTTTAGTGTCCCCGCGGCCCAGTCCTTGACCAGGCCTCCACCCCCAGGAAGCAGCCCGTGACAGCTGACTAACACCCAGGTAGCTATTTTACTGCTAGGTAACAGGGGCATAGGGTGAAAGAAACTCTGCCCATTGTTTCTCGCCGGCGTCTGGGATCGACCCCGGGACCACAGGATTACAAGTCCAGCGTGCTGTCCGCTTGGCCGACCAACTCTCTATTCTCTATTCAACTACTGTATTCCACTCTGTATCTTATATATTGTAATCATCATTTCTTGTTTATCTAGTGTTATTAGTTCTTCCAGCTTGTTCTCATAGTTTATTTAGCACAAGTTTTGTAGCATAACAATCTACTTCAATGTTGCATGTGTTTTACCAAGAGTGGAAGCTATGATGGGACTGCATGTTCTAGGTCTGCTCTAACAATGTGTGTGTTTTACCAAGAGTGGAAGCTATGATGGGACTGCATGTTCTAGGTCTGCTCTAACAATGTGTGTGTTTTACCAAGCGTGGAAGCTATGATGGGACTACATGTTCTAGGTCTGCTCTAACAATGTGTGTGTTTTACCAAGAGTGGAAGCTATGATGGGACTGCATGTTCTAGGTCTGCTCTAACAATGCTCTGACAAAGATGATTGGCATTGTACTGCCTAAAATTTGCACTGTCAGGACAGGAAGCCTGTTAAGTTAAAATAGGTGAATACATATAATAGGTGAAAGGATATGTGCCCAACAATTTCTGTACAGCCTGGGGGATGAAACCCAGGATCCTCCATTGTAAATCTAGGATGTAGACTTCCACTACCACCAAGCTAGAGGGTTGAGTCTGGCCTACCAACTTTTTTATATACAAAAAAAAGCACCATATGATACTACTGTAAACAGGTTAAAATGAAGACCTTGAAATGATATGCTTGATCGTAATAGACAATATTTCACATACAGTACTATATCATACATAAAAAAGCAATGTCACTGTAGCATCTCTTACATTTCCTTAATACTAAGAGTGTGTTAAAATTTGAACCAAGACAATATACAATACAGTGGACCCTCGGTTGACGAATGCCCCTCTTTACGAATTTTTTGGTATACACTACTGTACAAGGTAAATTTTCTCGTAAAATCTGACTCGGTATTCAAGGTTTGTCTCGGATTTCCAGTTTGTTGATACAGCATACATGTATGGGTCAACAAGCACGTGATTCTGCTGGGCGCGGCACGCCGAGTTTACCAGTGTATCCCACCTAGTGATGACCAAGCTTGAATTCTTTGCGAATAATTTCATTTTTTTTTTTTTTTTTGGTTTCTGTACATAAAAGTTTTTATTGTATATCATGCCATGGATCCCAAGAAAGTCAGTGATAAAGTTCATCCTAAGAAAATAGTTGAGTAGAGGCAGTAGAGGATGACGCTTCCTCATTAACCCTCAAACCACGCCTATCATATATAAATGATATCAGTGACAAAACCGAAACCGCGCACATCATTTATATATGATTTCGTGTCTAGCGCTATAATTTAAACGCCCCGCCTGAGATAGGGGCAGCTATAGTACAGCCACGACCGATAGTTGCCAGATGCCACCTAGAAAAAAAATCCAGGCCAACATTCTTGGGTGTTACAGCGTCAGTATTGAGCTAGCCACCAAGGCTGGCGCACGCAGCACGAGCTCACAGCACCGCTGTTCAGCTTGTGACCACAGCATCGCCTACAACTACCATAATATAAATGATACTGCTATTATTTAGCAGTGATAGTATTACTGAAGCCCTCTGACTGTGATAACACTGACCAGGATTCTGATAATAGCAGGATTGTGGTGATATTTAGCGCTGTGCTCCATGGAGGGAGGAGTAAGGCTGTGGGAGGGAGGATGGTGGCGTCGTTTTCTGACTGTGTGTGGCCACCATTTATTGACTGCACTCACCATACCAGCTTAGTGGTTCGATATGGTGAACACAAATGTAGATACTTATATATAACGTGTGTATAGTGTGAGATAACAGCGAGAGGAGTAGGTTGGGAGCCGCCATTTTGGTGAGGGAGGAGCGTCGTCTGCACGACTTGGCATGTTGTTTACTGATGGCCACTATGGTCTTTGGGCACCATACCAGCTTATTTGTACAGGTATGGTGAATAAAACAGGTAGATACTTATATATAATATGTGTATATAGCGTAATAACACCACAAACAATATTGTTGGAGGGCAAATATTAGTGCGTCTGGCCTTGAGGGCGGCCGCCGATCAGCTGACTGTGTGAGTAGCTACGTCTTATGGCCTTACTCACCATACAAGCTTAGATGTACAGTTATGGTGAACAAAACATGTAAATACGTATATATAATGTTTGTGTATAGTGAATAAATACAGAAACAGTATTGTGGGAAGTGAATGAGGGTGAGTGAGGTGGTGTTGAGGGAGTGAGTGGCTCGCTGGTGTTTGGCGGTCACTCCTCGTTGCTTTTTGACTCACAAGACCAACTTAGTAGTTCGTTATGGTGAACAAAACATGCAGAAACTTATATATAACCTATGTATATAGTGTAACAACAGCAAAACTATTTGTTTATTGTTTTATGAACATAATAATTGAATCACTAATATGCACACCATAATTTTGAGCACAGCGATGGTTCACACATTTTATAATATAAATATACCACAATTCACTGTATGGAATAATATTACTGCAAAAAAACTAAGAAAAAATCAGAGACATTGAAATAATTAGGTAATAATATATTTGTGGCAACTGCCGTCTGACAGCTCGGGCGGACTAGACCTCGCCTGGCAAAGGCTCTGCTAACGCCCCTTTTTTGCCACACTTCCCTACCCTATTGCGGCTAAAATATGCCACCTAATATTTTTTTGTTATTTTTTCCGTGATCAGGGAACAAAAATGAACACTTCTATAAGACGAAAGAATTTTTTGGATTTTTTTTTTTTTTTGTTGCGCCTGTGGGTGTGAATTCCATTTGGGCCCCTAGCGGTTTGAGGGTTAAGAAAATGTGTGCAGTATGGGAAGAACTGCAAAGTTTTGTTGAAAAAACTCGCTCAGATAAAGCTGTAGCAGGCCATTGCATTAACCTTTTTAATGACAATGTGATGTCTCACTACAGACAAGTGTTAAAACATCGGGAAAAACAAGTGTCTTTAGACAGATTCTTAATGAGAAAAGCAAGTAGTGAGCCACAACCAGGTCCTAGTGGTATGCAGGCAAAATGTAGAAGAGAGAGTACATCAGAAATGTCATCACTGCCTGATCTTATAATGGAAGGGGACTCCCCTTCCAAATACTAACACCTCTCCTCCTCTTCCCCTCCTCACCATCTTCCATACGCCAACAAGAGTCCTCAATAAAGGTAAGGTACCTGTATAGTAAAAAGTATGAGTAGTATTCTGTATAAAATGTTTTTTTAAGTTAATATTTTTGGGTATGTAGAATGGATTAATTCAATTTGTGTTATTTCTTATGGGAAAATTCGTTTCGGTTTTCAAATCTTCGGTGTACAAACAGTCTCTTGGAACGAACAAATTTGTAAACCAAAGGTCTACTGTATATAAATTATAAACATACCTGTTTTGCAGAGGGTGACATGCCAGACTGGACAACAATGATTGCACGTTGAATGTTCTCCTCTTGCATCCTCGTACAATATGTTTTTATTGTTCTTACACCAACCTGCAAGCAGATATCACTGTAAAACCTCCAGAATTATGCTAGTGAAGAACATTAAAACAAAAATAAATTACCATTGATAAATATGTAAATCTTATTACAGTACTTGATAAAAACTATCAAACCACCATTAAACATATTTTTATTCATAGATGATATAATTCAGGAGATGTTTGAAGGTACTTTATTTTTGTTAGAGTACTCATTAAGTACTAAATACTGTAGAAATATTCCGATCTTCCAAAAATTATGGTTAACCCCAAAAAACCAGCGTTGAATGAAATGAGACGCCAGTTTCCGAGTTATCCCCGGATGCTCCCTGAAACTATCCCACTGCTACCCTATTTGGGGTCATCAGTCACAGAGTTCTTGTCACCTACTGGGAACCACAACCAAAACCTGGCCCCCTCAGAGATGCAGAGAGCAGTGGCCTATGAACACTTTACATTTATAGTATGTCATACTTGCTATCGACCAGGGAAGGCAACCAGAAAGGTAGTTGAAACAAAACAGACCGCTGCCTGGTGGAAAATTGTTACTTATGTCCTCAAAAGTGCAAAAGAACTCCCCCAGAACAAAAACAAGCAACACTTCGTCCAAGTAGCCTCAGCTCGTTAGCACCAACCCTACCATTTCCCATTAAAGGGGAAGGGAGAGCTGGTCCAGGTGAGCTGGGCTACCCACCCTCCAGTTCTTGAATTATGAAAGCCACTGACCGGAGGAAGGAAGGGAGGTCAGGGAGCCTCCGGGGCTCACCCATATATGTGGCATTTCATTACATCCAACACTGGTTTTCTGTGGGAAGGCCCCCCATCAGCTCCCTGAAGCTAACTACCCAAAGAGAAGGAAAAACCGGGACATATTCGGGAGACAGCAGAACTGCAGATCTCGAGTCGAGGAAGAGACAGACGGTTGCGACAGGCGCCCCAAAGCCACACAAGACGGTAGAAGGGCCTGGGATGTCCATAAGATACCTGGCGACCTGCTTGATGGGGTTCTGGGTGTTCTTCTACTCCCCAAGCCCGGCTTGAGGCCAGGTTTGAACAGGACCCTGTGGGACCTCCAAAATCCCTGTGCCTGAATATCGTCCCAAGACATATTCCTAAAGACAGCAGAAAGAACGGCATACTTTCTCACATCATGGGTACAATGGTAGACTGCAGGCTGGCTAAACTTAATGACACTGTGGACAACTTGAGATACACGACCCTTGTGATCAGGGAAACAGAATCAACCCAGAGCGCATCCACTGACACAGAACCAGTGGCACAAAAGCAGCTACCGGACACAGAACGTGATACACCCTCGGCCAAACCAACCAAGAATCCACAACCAACAGACCCCTCTGGAAGCCCACCGTGTCATTTTCCCCCAGAAAAGAAGGGCCGGCTGCAAACTAACAAAACGACCACCAGAACCAAACGAACAAATCCCCCAGCACCGGAGAAGAGCACGAAACTCCCCATCCCAACCCCTAGAGGCCAAAGCCAGCCAAAACAAAGTTTTCAAAAGCAATCATGAACCGAAGGGGCCACTACAAACCAAGGTGAAGAAAGAAAGAAAGGAAATGAACCTAGTCCAATGACCAAGAAGGCCCAGGCATCACATGAGCAGGCCGAGCAAAAATATGCACGAGAAAGCTTGCGGAACGGAACGGAAGTGAAATCCTCCCCAAACGCAAGCTGCAGTGGTTCCACCAACGCTGCACGATAAGAAGCAACAGTATTCGGCATGAGATGCCGATCCAGAAAAAGCAAAGATAGAAAGGACAAATCAACCACGTTCAACAGTGACAAAACCCGCCAAAGAGAAAGAAAATGGTGGACAGGCATATACTATTTCATTATGGAATCTGTAGTTCTAGCAACAGTACATTAGTACAGTAGTACTGTAGTTTTATAACATTAATAGCAAAGAAAATATGGAGGTGTAACTTAGTAAAGCTACTAGAACATAACAGAACATAACTAGAACATAATGGGACAAATACTTACAAATAAACTAAATAACATAGGATATAATAAGTAGTTTTACAAATACAATAATAAGGTGACAATGAAGAAAAGACATTTTTAGTAAATAAAATTTAAGACAACAATAACTCACAAAAATATCTCAACTAATTTCACTCACTTACTCTCATTATATGATATAAAGTAAATATTTTCTAGTCTTTTTTTTTTTTAGCTAGTTGGAGACGAAGCATTTAATTACATTTGGGAGATTGTTGCACAATTTGGGACCCTTGATTTGCGTAGCATTTCTGCTTTGACCGAGTCTCACTCCAGAAATATCAGATATTTTTTTTATATACAAGTATATACAAGAGTTTTTACATTCTTGTACAGCCACTAGCACTCGTAGCATTTTGGGCAAGTGGCTGTTTCTCGTTTAGCTTAAGAGTTCTGTTACAGCCCTCTACGATGCACTCAAGATCAAGATTGGCATTACAGCTCAGAGTTTATAGATACAGTATATTGTATGCCTGAGAGTATGTGCAGTGACTTGATATATAACATTTTCAAATTTTTGAGTAGGGGAGCAGAGTACTGTCCCTTAATTACTCAACAAAAATAAGCAATTAGAACAATAACAAACTCCAGTGTCTATTCAATTTCTTTCTTGTTATGCATCCCATACCCATCCTGTGGGCGATGGTGGAAAGGGTTACAGAGGCACATAATCTGTTCAGGAACTGAACCCTAGAGTTTGTTTAGCTAAGCAAATAATCTTTTGATGCTAGTTACACAATTATTAATGTTATATATACATGTCCCTATACTTTATATATATGAACTGTACAAACATACACTCATTTACACAAATTCATACACACATCAATAATCTTTTGTATCACAAGTGATTCAACAAGAGGCTCACAACAGTCACTATACAAGGCACTTTACATCTATGGTGAGTCACACAGTTACTAGTTTTGCTCCACACCCACCCAACTGGGCGGCAGCTTTACAGTCATGTGCTCCACACCCACCCAACTGGGCGGCAGCTTTACAGTCATGTGCTCCACACCCACCCAACTGGGCGGCAGCTTTACAGTCATGTGCTCCACACCCACCCAACTGGGCGGCAGCTTTACAGTCATGTGCTCCACACCCACCCAACTGGGCGGCAGCTTTACAGTCATGTGCTCCACACCCACCCAACTGGGCGGCAGCTTTACAGTCATGTGCTCCACACCCACCCAACTGGGCGGCAGCTTTATAGTTATGTGCTCCACACCCACCCAACTGGGCAGCAGCTTTACAGTCATGTGCTCCACACCCACCCAACTGGGCAGCAGCTTTACAGTCATGTGCTCCACACCCACCCAACTGGGCGGCAGCTTTATAGTTATGTGCTCCACACCCACCCAACTGGGCGGCAGCTTTATAGTTATGTGCAGGCTGACCTACAGGCAGCAAATTTTGGATACTTCACTAAGATTCCTGACAGTACATCATTATGAATGAAGTACTTACACATTTCTTGGACTCCATTGATGGTGTTATCTCTAATTTCAGGGATTTTTTCATATACCATTGTATAATGGCACAAATTATGTGAATAGTTCTGCTGATAGAGTTTACATTTAGTCAAATCTACATCAGCAGATGTTACAAACTGCCAGAGGTGCTTGTAGTCGAGCCTAAGCCTAGCAGTGGTAACATCTAGAAGTCTGCTAACATTATTGGAGTGTCTGGGACTGGAGTTTGTTATTGTTCTGATTGCTTATTTTTGTTGAGTAAGGGTCGAAGGTAATTAAGAGTGGTTGATCCCCAGGCACAGATACCATAGGTTAAATATGGGTAAATGAGCAAACAATACGGAGTTATTAAGTAAAGTAATAATCAGGAAAAGCACTAAGCCAATATGACTATACAGTATAGCACTCTGACAGAGTTATTAAGAACTCTGGCAGAGTTATTAAGAGTTATTAAGGCAGGGGCAAAGTACGTTGTATCTTTTTACGAGAATGCCTACTTTTTAGAAACTTTTTTAATTATACATTATATTGTATATGGCAATGGAAATTATGTTTGTTGGCTATGTAAACACCAAAGAACTTCCAATTTACTCTGCTCATAATTTTGATATTGCTAATTCTTAGGTTAATCTGATAGTTGGACTTGTCACTAAACAATATGTAAAATGTTTTATTGATGTTAAGAGTAAGTTTTTACAGCAGTCAACCACAAACACACTTTAGTATTCACTGTCATTTAAGGGTTAATCATGAAGATAATGGATTAAATTATGTCACAAAAGATTTTACAGTTCTATTTACCACTAGCTAAAATAGCTGCCCATGTACCTTTGGCTCATCTGGGAAGAACACGAACATCTGATCCGTTGGGTCGTCATTGTGAGCAACCAACACAATAAGGTCCGACCTGGCTGGGTGTCTCTCTGAGGGCTTGTCTCCGAATTGTTCTTTAAACTGTTCAAGGGTTTGGTCCAACTCGTCTTGTGTCACAAGGTAGCCACGATCGTGACAGAGCTGCATGATGGTCTTCCGAATGCGCCATAACTTGTACGTTTCCGCTTCGTCCTCCATATTTGTCAGTACTTATACCTAAAAGAAATAAAAATGTAGATATAAAAGAAAATTATCAGGGGGAATCGATAAGCTAGTATGACTATAGTACACTGATTATACAAGTTGGTCAACAAACAGTATTTGAAAATAGCAAGACATGGGTTGATATTTGGGGGGTAAGGTAGGTTACATGGAGTTTATTAGGTAGTACTTAGTTTTTCTCTTGAACTGGTTGAGAGAGATACAGAACCTCAGAAAATAGTTGTGAGTAGAGGCAGTAGAGGATGTCCCTTCCTCATTAAGAAAATGAGTGAAGTATGGGAAGAGCTGCAAAGTTTTGTTGAAAAAACTCACCCAGATAAATCTGTAGCAGGCCGTTGCATTGACCTTTTAAACGACAATGTGATGTCTTACTACAGACAAGTGTTAAAATGTAGGGAAAAACAAATGTCTTTAGACAGTTCTTAGTAAGACAAGCAAGCAGTGAGCCACAAGCAGATCCTAGTGGTATGCAGGCAAAACGTGCCAGAGAGTGCACCCCAGAGAAGTCATCACTGCCTGATGTTATAATGGAAGGGGACTCTCCTTCCAAACAGTAACACCTCTCCTCCTCCCCCCTCCTTATTATCTTCCATACGCCAACAGCAGTCATCAGCAAGGGTAAGTAATAACTTGAACATACTTTATCACTTGGTATCATACTTGATACCTGATCAACCAGGCTGTGATTTGTACGTCAGGCTATGAGCAGCCGCGTCCAACAGCCTGGTTGATCAGTCCAGCAAACAGGAGGCCTGGTCGATGACTGCGCCGCAGGGACGCTAAGCCCCGGCAGCCCCTCAAAGTAATCTCAAGATAAGGCACTTTTGTAGTGTAGATTTCGATGAACTAGGTATAAAATTTAGTTTGAAGTGAGGCTTTTGGGTAGTCGGGAACGGATTAATTTATTTTCCATTATTTCTTATGGGGAAATTAGCTTCAGTTTACGAGTTTTTGGATTACGAGCTGTCTCCAGGAACGGATTAAACTCTTAAACCGAGGTACCCCTGTAATATATATATATTGATGAAGGTGTGATTGTGTATTGTTTATCCCCCCCCCCTTTATTCTTTCCACTACTACTTGCCACAGCCAGTTTCTTGAGGACTTACCACCAACTTGGGGGTTGGATATAGAAGACAAGGTTATAACAGCAAGAACCCGGTTACCAGCCCAAAGTGGCTGTAACATGCTGACTGACCCATCACGTCAAACGTAGCCTAATCCATTGTAACAGTTTTACCAGTCTCCGTGGTGTAGTGGTAAGACATTCGCCTGGCGTTCCGCGAGCGCTTTGTCATGGGTTCGTATCCTGGCCGGGGAGGATTTACTGGGTGCAAATCCTTAACTGTAGCCTCTGTTTAACTCAACAGTAAAATGTGTACTTGGTTATTAAACGATTCTTCGAGGGGGTCGTATTCCAGGGACCATAGGATTAAAGACTTGCCCGAAACGCTACGCGTACTAGTGGCTGTACAAGAATATAACAACTCTTGTATATATCACAAAAAAAAAAGAAGTTGTTACCTAGCCCATAACATCCATCATAACTTAACCCATCACAACAATCATGGGCTAACTCATCACATCCACAAAAGGTCCATCTACACAAAGTAACAAAGGTGTACCGTAGTTGAATTATAAATTTGCACTTCAACAAAGTAAATTTCCTCAGTTGTCAAAAGAGTATAATGTATATTGTTGTGTGTTGGGTTTTGGGTCGAGTTGGGTTAGGCAAGTTTTATAACCCGTTAGAACCTTGTTGGTACGAGATAACTTGGTGTAAATGTTGGTGTGGCCCAGTGTGGGGCCCAGGGTGGTGTGGCCTGGTGTGTGGGCCAGTGTGGGGCCCAGGCTGGTGTGGCCCAGGCTGGTGTGGCCCGGTGTGTGGCCCAGGCTGGTGTGGCCCGGTGTGTGGCCCAGTGTGGGGCCCAGGCTGGTGTGGCCCGGTGTGGGGACCAGGCTGGTGTGGCCCGGTGTGGGGACCAGTGTGGGGCCCAGGCTGGTGTGGCCCGGTGTGTGGCCCAGGCTGGTGTGGCCCGGTGTGGGGACCAGTGTGGGGCCCAGGCTGGTGTGGCCCGGTGTGTGGCCCAGGCTGGTGTGGCCCGGTGTGGGGACCAGTGTGGGGCCCAGGCTGGTGTGGCCCGGTGTGGGGACCAGTGTGGGGCCCAGGCTGGTGTGGCCCGGTGTGTGGGCCAGTGTGGGGCCCAGGCTGGTGTGGCCCAGTGTGGGGCCCAGTGTGGGGCCCAGGCTGGTGTGGCCCGGTGTGGGGCCCAGGCTGGTGGGGCCCAGTGTGGGGCCCAGGCTACACCATGGCTGCCCCAACAATCATGACATACCGTACTCACCTAAATAGTGTGGCTGCTGGGGTAGACTTGGGGTGTGAGGGTGGCAGCTCTCACCCGTCACTGGTGTGTGTGTGTGTGAGCCTCTACACTCACTACACTGGACAATACACCCACCTCAGCCTCTACACTGGACAATACACCCACCTCAGCCTCTACACTGGACAATACACCCACCTCGGCCTCTACACTGGACAATACACCCACCTCGGCCTCTACACTGGACAATACACCCACCTCGGCCTCTACACTGGACAATACACCCACCTCAGCCTCTACACTGGACAATACACCCACCTCAGCCTCTACACTGGACAATACACCCACCTCAGCCTCTACACTGGACAATACACCCACCTCAGCCTCTACACTGGACAATACACCCACCTCAGCCTCTACACTGGACAATACACCCACCTCAGCCTCTACACTGGACAATACACCCACCTCAGCCTCTACACTGGACAATACACCCACCTCAGCCTCTACACTGGACAATACACCCACCTCAGCCTCTACACTGGACAATACACCCACCTCAGCCTCTACACTGGACAATACACCCACCTCAGCCTCTACACTGGACAATACACCCACCTCAGCCTCTACACTGGACAATACACCCACCTCAGCCTCTACACTGGACAATACACCCACCTCAGCCTCTACACTGGACAATACACCCACCTCAGCCTCTACACTGGACAATACACCCACCTCAGCCTCTACACTGGACAATACACCCACCTCAGCCTCTACACTGGACAATACACCCACCTCGGCCTCTACACTGGACAATACACCCACCTCGGCCTCTACACTGGACAATACACCCACCTCGGCCTCTACACTGGACAATACACCCACCTCGGCCTCTACACTGGACAATACACCCACCTCGGCCTCTACACTGGACAATACACCCACCTCGGCCTCTACACTGGACAATACACCCACCTCGGCCTCTACACTGGACAATACACCCACCTCGGCCTCTACACTGGACAATACACCCACCTCGGCCTCTACACTGGACAATACACCCACCTCGGCCTCTACACTGGACAATACACCCACCTCAGCCTCTACACTGGACAATACACCCACGTGAGGCGGGTGTTACTCTTGAACAGGGCTCTGGTCGATTCGTACATCCTCTTTTCGACTACCGTCCGTTCGGTACATAAACAGTTCGTTCACAATTTCGTCTACACGAAGCCTTTCGTACATACGTGTTCGCTGCCTCGTCTTCCAAGATAATAAAATGAACAAAAACGAGGCAATAGAAGGTGATACTAAGTTAAGCATATGAATAAATATATGGTACATGATCATATAATTAGCTCATGTCTTCAAATAATATGCGAGTGGACGGGGGGGGGGGGGTGAAATAGCCTAATTAAACTACTTTATCCCTTTGAGATGTAGTTTTTCTTATTCATTTATTTATTTATTTATATATATATACAAGAAGGTACATTGGGTTTGTGAGAATACATAGCATAGTACAGTATTTACAATCTTGTAAAGCCACTAGTACGCGCAGCGTTTCGGGCATTTATTTATTTATTTATTTATATACAAGAAGGTACATTGGGTTTGTGAGAATACATAGCATAGTACAGTAATTGCACTCTTGTATAGCCACTAGTACGCGCAGCGTTTCGGGCGGGCAGGTCTTGTCTCAATAAACTTGAGATTAAACTCAATACTTGAACTTGTTGATATCATATCAACATATTTACATTAAAATCTGTGTGTAATTCCGGTTTTGGCCTCCACCACCACCTCACTTGTTCCATCCAGTGATCTACCACTCTGTTGTTTAAGATTCAGCTACTGGGAACAAAAAGTTCCAAGTAGCACGGGCTATGGCGAGCCCGTATTAGACTTACCTGGCACAAGAGCGGGGCTGTAACTCTACCACTCTGTTTATTCGCCAGCTTTATTTCCTTAGTTTCCTAACTGTTTTCTTTAGCTTGTATGTTGTAATAAACTATTCCAACATTTACAGTTGTTCTTCTTCCTTGTGAAGATTTAAACAAATTGGTAAACTTGTATTAAGCTTAGGTATACACAGCAATGTTCAAGTTCAAGTATGTTTATTGAGACAAGGAAAAAATACATCTCAAAGGGATAGAGTAACTTAGGCTATTTCTACCCCCATCTATTTCAAGTCCCTCAAGGGGCGCACAAATTAATAATAATAATAATAATAATAATAATAATAATAATAATTTTTATTTAGGCAAAGGTACATACATAAAGAGATTTTACAAAGTTTGTTGGCTTTATAGATAAGAGCTAGTACATACAAAGCCTAAAGCCACTATTACGCAAAGCGTTTCGGGCAGGAAAAAACACTACTGACTAAAGCTTAAAACTAATGGGTAAAAAGAAAAAAATGCGTTGAGTACAAATAAAAATAGAGGTAAAAGAGGGGGGAACATTGTTGAAAAAACAGCACAAATACAATTACAAATTATTACAGAAAATTACATTAAAACAGCGTTGATTTGTAAAACAAAAAAAAAAAAAAAAAAAAACATACATGGGTTGACAATAGAGAGGTAAGGTAGGTTACAGGGAATTTATTAGGTATAGCCTCGTTTTTAACTTAAACTGGTTGAGAGAGGTACTGTCTTTAACATGGTTGGGAAGGTCATTCCACATCCTGGGCCCCTTGATTTGTAGAGCATTTCTGGTTTGATTAAGTCGTACTCTAGGAATATCAAAACTGTATTTATTTCTGGTGTGGTGCTCATGGGTTCTGTTACAACCTTCTATGAAGCTTTTGAGATCAGGATTGGCATTACAATTTAGCGTTTTGTATATGTATAGTACGCATGAGAGAATGTGCAGTGACTTAATGTCTAACATATTCAGGGATTTGAATAGGGGTACCGAGTGATGTCTGGGGCCAGAATTGGATATTGTCCTAATAGCAGCTTTGTGTTGAGTAATTAGAGGACGTAAGTGATTTTGGGTAGTAGAGCCCCAAGCACAAATACCATAGTTGAGATATGGATAGATAAGGGAGTAATAGAGAGTCACCAGGGCAGGGCGTGGTACATAATATCTGATCTTAGAAAGAATGCCCACAGTTTTTGAAACTTTTTTTGATATGTTTAGAATGTGTCCCTGGAAATTCAGCTTGTGGTCAATGAGAATGCCAAGGAATTTGCCATCTAATTTGTTACAAATTTGGGTATTGTTTATTTTGAGATTTATTTGATTAGAGGATTTATTGCCAAACAGAATATAGAAAGTTTTGTCAATGTTGAGGGTGAGTTTGTTGGCAGTTAGCCACAGATGGACTTTATTTAGCTCAGTATTTACTGTGGCATTTAGAGCAAGGGGATCAGGACTGGAGTAAATGAAGGTTGTGTCGTCAGCAAATAGGATTGGTTTGAGGTGTTGGGAGGCATTTGGAAGGTCATTAATGTAGATGAGAAAGAGGAGAGGGCCAAGTATGCTGCCCTGGGGAACACCAATGTTGATGGGTAGGGTGGGAGAAATTGTATTATTCACAGAAACACATTGGAGCCTGTCAGTAAGGTAGGATTTGAGGTATTGTAGGGAGTGTCCTCTGACACCATAATGATGTAATTTAAGAAGAAGGTTTTGGTGGTTGACAGTATCGAAAGCTTTACGCAGGTCCACAAATAACCCAACAGGGAACTCATTTTTATCAAGAGCTGTATGAATCGAGTTAAGCATACTAATAAGTGCATCGTTAGTGCTTTTTTTGGGCCTGAAGCCATATTGGCAAGGGCTAAGTATATTGAGTTTGGCTAGATATGAGTAAAGCTGCTTATAGATTAGTTTTTCAAAAATTTTTGACAAGAAGTGTTGTCATGGAATGTTAATGGTTTGAGAAACAGGGTTACAGATGTTCATTGTTATGTGATGGGAAATGATATTGATGTTGTAGCTCTCCAGGAGACAGGGGATAGGAATGAAGGATTATTGAAATTAAATGGCTATAAAGGGTTTCACCTCTTCGCTGCAAATAACATCAGAGGCACGTCGATTTATGTTAAGAACTCCATACCAGCAGAGTTAGTAGAACCGCCATCAAAAACGCAAGGTATAGAGAGTGTTTGTGTTAAATTATCATTAAGGGAAGGGGAATTTATTGTAGTTAATTTGTATGTATCCAGGAACTGCTTCGACGCTAACTATTTACCTGACTGCATTTATACTAATCCTTCACTGGTCATTGGGGACCTTAATGCTCGGCACACAAGCCTTGGGACAGTGGGTAGTATTAATGCTAATGGGGTCAAGTGGTTACAGTTTCTACAAGATCATCCAGATACCTGTCTATTGGGAAACAATGAACCAACTCACATCAAGGGAGGACGGCTTGACTATGCCTGCGTTTTAAACTCTCAGGGGATTATGGGGGAGGCTCGGGTTGTTCGGGAACTACTTAGTGACCACTTTGCCTTGAACGTTGAATTACCACTGGGGAAAAAACAAGTCCACTTTCAAAGGAAAAGGCTAAATATTAAGAAAGATATGAAAAATTATTTTATTCAAAATATGGGAGATTGGTATCAACATTACACGCCGCTCTGCGTTGATAGTTTTTACGAGGACATGGTCGTGAACATAGAGAAATTAGTACAGAGGGAAAATAACGGGGGCAGGGGAAGCAAGACGCACGGACCTAAGAAATTTAAATATTCCAATGATCAGCAAGTCAAGGGATGGGAGAGAATGCTACGGGGTGCGCATAAAGCATGGTTAAAAAATGGAAGGAGGGATGAAGAGAAAAATACAATGTTGGAAGTGGCTAGGGAATGCAGTCAGGTGAGGAAGGAGGCGCGGGACAGATACTGGCAAGACTTTGCTCAGGCCATTGGTAATACTAAGAACCTTAAAGACATATGGAGAGCAGTAAATAAAGTCAGGGGTTGTAAGACTAAATTCATTGCTCACTCAGATCCAGGGAAAGTTGCTAATGAGTTAGTAGATAAATGGGCAAGTGCTGCTGGTATGGAGTCCTTACCTGCAGACACGAGAGTCACCATTGAGTCATGGGAAAATATTAGAAATGGAGTAACTTTATGTGCCTTAAATACAAGATCTATAGCATGCACTGAGATAACCCACGATGAGCTACTGGATGCTATAAAAAGTGGCAGCTCCACTGCTCCGGGAAAAGATGGAGTAACGTATGACATACTTAATTATTTAGCCGGTATGAAACCTAATCCCTTACTTGATTTGTTTAATATGAGTTATAGAGAGGGAAAGTTACCAAGAAAATGGAAAGAGGCTGTCATCATTCCTATCCCTAAGTCAAACGGAGGCTACAGACCTGTCTCCTTAATATCCTGCTTTTGTAAAATGATGGAAAGGATTTTGTTAAATAGGCTACTCTACCTTGTAGGTGATAACATGTCCAATAATCTCTTTGGTTTTATCAAAGGCAAAAGTACTGCGGATTGTCTCTTAAAGTGTTTGTCTAATGTAGATGACAATTGTAGAGTTTTTGTTGATCTACAAGGAGCGTTTGATAAAGCCAATGGGGAAGTAATCTTATACGAATTAGCCAATCTGGGAATAACAGGGAGATTGCTACACTGGATAAGGGATTACCTGCAAGGCAGAAAAGGTCAGGTGTATTACCAGGGATACATGTCTGAGGAACGGAGGTTTCAGTTAGGTACCCCACAAGGGGGAGTATTAAGTCCCACCTTATTCAATGTATTAATGAACAGATTAGCATCAGAGATGTATCCTCCAGGGGTCACGACGATCATATATGCTGATGACATTCTTATACAAGGCACTTCTGGGAACAAAATTCAAGATGCTCTTAACATACTTGGTACAACCTGTCACAAGTTAGGCTTAGTTATAAATGCAGATAAAACCAAATACGAGTATAGGAAACGAAGAAATATAACACTTACTCTAAATGGCGTGGAACTGAGCCGTGTACAGAAGTACAAGTATCTGGGCATGTATGTTGGATACACATGTGAGAGTAAAAATGCTGAAATAAATCATATCAGCACCTTATGTAAAGCCCGTCTGCATCCTCTAAAAGCACTGGCTTTTTCTGGTAAAGGTGTTGGGGTACCTATCTTGCGGATGTTATACATAAGCACTGTTCGATCCCTGATAGACTACGCAGCACCCGTATTGTCTTACACAGGCCAAGGCAGAATTCAAAAAATAGAGCTGATACAGAACGAGGCTATGAGGATTATTCTTGGATGTCAAAGAAATGCAATGATTGAAATAATGAGAATGGAATTAAATTTACAGAGTGTGTGTGATAGAGTCCGTGACATTAACACTAGAGTATCTATTCGTTTCATGCGGAGAAAAGGAGGGGATAAGCTGTTTGAGAGCGTTCAGACCTGCTTGAGTGACGTACACACTTCCAGGAAACTGAGGGAGACTCGCTATACGAGAGGATTAGCTCATGACCTCAGGGAATACGACGTACTTGACTGCTGTAAACCCTCTCGAAAGTGTAATATGTCTGCTCCCTGGAAAGTACAGAAAATAGACGTCGAAATTGTACCCCTCAAGGTGAAAAAGATTCATCATGAACCGGGACAATTACGGTGTTTGTATGGAAGCATGATATCTCGGTTACCAAGAGGCAACAGTTTACATGTATATTGCGACGGGTCGGTGGCGGAGGATGGCAGGGCAGGGTGTGGTGTCCTAATAAGGGATTATACGGAGTTTGGGACTGTGGACAGGATAATTGAACTCCGGCTTAGTAATTATATATCATCCACACAAGCTGAACTGCAGGCCATTCTGGCGTGTTTGGAGGAAGTACGTCATGACGACAAAAATGTTTTTGTATTTGTCGATAGCCGAGGAGCACTGGAGTCCTTAAACAGTAGAAACCCAGTCTTCATGTCTATAGTGGAGGACTGTAAGAGAAGAATAACTGAGATACAGCTGAAAGGTTATAGTGTGAAATTCATGTGGATTCCATCTCATGTTGGAATAGTGCTTAACGAGGTGGCGGATGACTTGGCCAAACGTGCCACATCAAAACCACAAGTTGACATCGAATGTGAATTCACAATGAGACAAATAAGAAGCAAAATCAGAAATATTCAGGCACAGGCGGGAGTGGAGAGGAGAGAGATAATGTATGAGAGTAGTCAAACCATGCAACACTACATGTATGTGAGTCAAAACACCCATTTCACTTATGGTAAAAGGAGAAATGCTTGGAGTGACTCTGTGTACATGCGGCTCAGGCTTGGGTACAAATATTACTGGGAATATGGGATAGATGTTCATGGTAATGACACGAAGTGTAAACTATGTGGTATGTTAAGGTCTCACACCCTTGCCCATTATATTCTTGATTGTCCGTTGATTAGTGTATATAGAAACACTGAGATAAGGACTGTTCCTGAACAAATAGCCTGGATGTGTCACAACGGAAAGGTTGATGATATTCTTGAGAGATATAAGAATTTTGCACCAAGATTGTAATATTTTGTTGAATTATCTGCAGGTGTCTTGCAAATTGTCTATACAGTATACCTAGGTCATAAAAGTATTTGTGTGTACGTCTGATACCATACTACTTGTGAGGGAGGAAATGTATATGTTTACCTCTCAGAATGTTTGGTAATATGTTTATTTGTGATGTGTGTATATGTATATATTAACACGTTGTACTGAACGGGGTGAGAATAGCTTGAGCTACCTCATCCCTTTGTGTGTATTTTACCTCAATAAACTTATTTCAATTTCAATTTCAATTTGACAAGTTTGGCAGGATTGATATAGGTCTGTAGTTGTTAACATCTGTGAGATCACCACATTTGTGGACAGGCGTTACTCTCGCTTTTTTTAGAATATCTGGAAAGGTTTGGAGTTCAAGTGACTTGTTGAAGAGCAAAGCAATAGCAGGGGCTAAAGATCTGGAGGCTTTTTTGTAGATTAAAGTTGGTATCTCCTCAAGGGCACCAGACTTGGTTTTAAGGGAAAGGATTATCTCATTGACGTCAATGGAATTAATAGGCTTTAGGTACAGAGACTGGGGATAGTTCCCTGTAAGATAGTCCTTAATGTCAGTACTGGAAGATGGAATATCATTAGCAAGGGATGAACCAATGGAAGAGAAGAACCTATTGAACTCAATAGCAGAATCAGAGGCTGAAAGCTGACCATCGTTATTAGACAGGAGAGTCGGTTTGTTATTTAAAGACTTCTTTGATCCCAATATTTGTGAAATTGTTCTCCATGTTTGTTTAATGTTGCTCTTTATTTGGGTAAATTTATCTTCGTAGTATTTAGTTTTGGTTCGTCTAATTATCTTAGATAGCAATAATGAGTAATTCTTTGAGAATTCTTTGGAGACAATCCCTAACCTATACTTTTTCTCAAGGTCATGTTTTTTTCAGTGAAAATTCAGTGAATACAAATCCACAAATCACAATACAAGAATCCCATTTAACATTGCAGGTTAATATAGTAAGTACAGCATATAAATGTTACACTCTTGGGGCAAAATTCTTGTAGCTCCTAAGTATTCTGTCTATCATACCATTATCACACATCCAAACAATTTGATGTGATACAGTACTTATTTCCTTATTTCTATAGTTATTAATAAGTTGACACTCTAATGTTCTAAGGTGTGGGCGTGCGGCATACTACATAATTTGTATCTTTTTCACTGAGATCAACACCGTATTGCTAGATATATTTGTATCCTAATCTTAATCACATATAAATTGAATCCTTCTAAGCAGACTTTCCTCTACCATACTACCATAAGTAAAGGACGAATTTGTATTTATTACTGAATAGTTCTTAAGTGTCTTACTGCTGTCCATCATTGCCATTCTCTTAACCTTTCCATCCTCCTCTTGTATCCTTACCTGGAGGTTACCTTGAGGTGCTTCCGGGGCTTAGCGTCCCCGCGGCCCGGTCGTCGACCAGGCCTCCTGGTTGCTGGAGTGATCAACCAGGCTGTTGGACGCCATATCTTGATTCTTGTTTTTATTTGTTTCAAAGTTATCTGACAAACAACATCAACAAGAGTTTTTTTCCGTGGCTCTCTTCGCTATGTCATCAACTACCTCATTCAACAGTATTCCCACATGTGAAGGAATCTGATTGATTGATAAAGATTAAGCCACCCAAGAGGTGGCACGGGCATGAATAGCCCGTAAAGAAGGGATCTCACATGAAGCTTACTTTATACCCAGTTTTTTCTAATTTCTTCATCGGAAAGGTTGATGATATTCTTGAGAGATATAAGAATTTTGCACCAAAACTGTAATTTTTTGTCGAATTATCTGCATGTCTCTTGCAAATTGTGTATACAGTATGCCTAGGTCATAAAAGTATTTGTGTACGTCTGATACCATACTACTTGTGTAAAGGAAGAAATGTATATGTTTATCTCTCAGAATGTTTGGTAATATGTTTATTGTTTGTGATGTGTGTATATGTATGTATTAACACGATGTACTGAACGGGGTGAGAATAGCTTGAGCTACCTCATCCCTTTGTGTGTATTTTACCTCAATAAACTTATTTCAATTTCAATTTCTAATTTCTTAACATTCTCTCTACACTCTGTCACAATATTCTGGTATACTGGGCGTCTGCTATTTAAAGACTAACGCTCCTTTACTGTCAATAAAGAAGCAAGCATTTTGACCACATTTGACTACTTCCTGTAATCCTGCTAATACACCTTGCAGTTCAGCCTGCGTTGAAGAGACATTGTCAGTTAAGCGGCGGCCAGTAACAGTATCTACAGTGCCGATGACAGTGTACTCCCTGATCAAGACTCCACATGAACAAATTCTGTAGTGTAGTGTAAAGACTCCACATTCTGCCTTTCCAGTCCTAGCTACTGACCCATCACAATATACATGTAGTGTGTTCTCTGTAGGTAATTTTCTAATTGTACAATCATATGTTGCCTTCAGCTCTCCTATCTCATACATACTTTTTTCTTTGTAAGGGAAATAACCGCTGCATTATGTAGGAATGCGGAGGAATTTCTGATGGAGGAGAAGACAGTTGCACAGCGCGATCCGCAGCGCGCGGAGCGCCGCAGGGGGCCTATATATAGCAGAGAGGAGGGGTCATGCGTTCTTTCTTGTTCCAGCCTCGCTCCGCTATACAAGTCTTAGAAAAAAATTTTCTACGAGCTATTCATGCCTGTGCCACCTTTTGGGTGGCTTCATCTTCATCTTAACACATTCACAAGGGAGACATCTCCCGTCATGCAGGGTGCATTCGTACCTCCACAGATCTCCAGTATCAGCTCTTGATACTGGTAATGGCTTAAAATGGCCACCACTTACGAGCTATTCATGCCTGTGCCACCTTTTGGGTGGCTTCATCTTCATCTTAACACATTCACAAGGGAGACATCTCCCGTCATGCAGGGTGCATTCGCACCTCCACAGATCTACAGTATCAGCTCCTGATACTGGTAATGGCTTAAAATGGCCACCACTTACGGGCTATTTATGCCCGTGCCATCTTTTGGGTGGCTTCATCTTCATCTTAACACACTCACAAGGGAGACATCTCCCGTCACGCAGGGTGCAGTTGCGCCTCCACAGATCTCCAGTGTCATCTTTTGATACTGGTAATGGCTCGAAAGGGCCACCACTTACGGGCTATTCATGCCCGTGCCACCTCTTGGGTGGCTTAATCTTCATCAATCAATCATCGACTACAGACCATCGGGGAACACCTCATGGACGGAGAACATAGGATCGCGCACGATGAACACTCCCGACGGACGGCACGGATTGGCACACGCAGGTCCTACTCACCCGCCCTGGGGTCAACCTCACTGGGCTAGTCTCTGCAAGGGCGGGATACAGCGATAACGGCGACACGAGGATGTCCTGGCGTGGCGGGGCATAGCACGCGAGGCATGCACGAGGTAATACGCCCACAACACGCAGACATCAAGACGCCCGCATTGTATACACATGCACCAGACGGGGCTCCATTGGTCACTTCCAGGATGCTGCTTACCTAGCAGCATTTACCAGCCATGTACGCCCGACTCTGTACCTTTTTTCAGTACTGGAAATTCCTGACTGTTTTTTTAATGGCAGAGGTAACGGGTGTACGGGCACGGACGTGGACGCAGACAAGGAAAAACTCCATGATACCCCGCGACGCAGAACTTGCGGCTACGCCATTCCTGGTGGCACGGCCCCCAACGTCAGATGAGAAGTCAATGCCCTACACGCTGATGCCCCTTACGCGGCCTGCGCCCTCACAATGACTACGCCCCACATTCTTTACGGATTGGACGGGCCATGCAGCTGTCACATTAACGGGCATGTGCAGGAAACAATTAAGGCCGTCGGACGATGGAGGCGTGACGTTTTCACTCATATGTCAGGCAAGATGTCATCACGCTTCCACATTGAAAACATTCAGCGGCCAGATAAAAGGCATGAAAATAAACAAAATAAAGCAGACGACCGAAACCCTCGATCAGGCTCTCTGCACCCAGCACTGCCGGGTGGGTAAACATTGGGCAGCAACGATTAGAGCCATGATTTACCGCATAAAGGTCCGGTTTCGTGAAGAAACATACTACACCGGACCCCAATTTCTAAGGAAAATCGTCGACATCACGAATGCAGCCCCGTTGGACATCCGTGACGATGCTGACGGCGCTGTACTTCTCTATTCAAGCGCGCAAGCTCTGGAGCAACTGTTTGCACCAGAACACCAGGACGCACTACGAAACTACAACCTGATCATCACTCCTAACCGTCGCTACTTGGCTGAACGAACCATATTCGTCAGCCACACGAGTGTCTACACCGCCACCCAGGATCCTGGTACCATCAACACCAGAAAACACGGCTCTGACTGCTGCTACAGTCAAGGCCACCCAACAAACGGTGCCTCAATTGCGGAGATCACATCGCCGTCTCCATGGACTGCCACGTACGACTAGATGAAATAAATAAACAGTGACTGCCAACCCAACAACCAATCAGCCGGCAAGCTTCGATATCCAAGCTACATTATTGCCAGTGCTTCCCAACGCTTCTGCTCCTGCTACACAGACGTCCACACCAGGCCAACCAACCAAGTTCCTAGAATCACCATTGTTTCCATCTACCTCGGCTGAGACCGTCACATATGAGGCCCCAGACTTCGACCTAAACCCAAGCAAATCAAGCAAGAAAAAGCCCTACTATGGATTTACCTCATTCACGATGGCACTTTCAACAGCAATCGAAGCACAAGAATGGTCATTGCCTTAGAATGCAACAGGATCATCAACCAGCTCAAGACCTGCTTTCCTTACCCTGTGTTTGTCCACCACGAGACCGTGGAACATTATGTTGACCTCTGCGCTCTGGAGAGTGAATACGTCGACCCTAAATACGACTTCAAGAGGGAACAAGTGACCTTCCTGGAAGAAGATGAAGACCCGACAGGAACACCAATAACGCCGATGTCATTTGGGAAGTACATGCGAATACCTCGTGGTCAAGATAACAACAAGCAACAGTGAACTTTCCTCTCACCACCTCAATAAGGACGACGCCTCCTCCAAGCCAGACAGACCACCTCAAGTGAACCAGGACGACATCACCCTACCCCACCACTAGCCTCCTGCCGCCCAAGAAGAACTTAAGCTACAGGCTTTGCTGGAAAAAACATCTCCAATCCAAGGTGGACGGGCCACCGAAATTTCAAGCCTCCTCTCTCCACATCCAAATCCTCTTCCAAGAATTTCATCGCCCCATCTTTTTTCCTCACATCATCCTTCCCAAGCTCTTTGGACATCAATCCAAACCAATTCCGCGGCCAGCGGGCACTCGCCCTTCGGGGGGGGGGGGGGGGGGGGGGGGTCCGGCCAGCTGGCTCTGCGAGTGGGGGTGCAGCGCCGGCCCCTAAGTATTACGCTGTCCGCAGCTACTTACTCTCACTTGTAAGAGTATTGTTAAATTTGTCCTATAGGTGTATTCTACAGCTACTAGTAATTTACCATTTCACATTATGTCTGGGATTTGCCACATTATTTATGTCATGTGTTAGGCCACTATATGCTACTCTTTAAGCCCCGATTCTACTTAAAAAATTATGTTAAACGTTTGCCTTACTTGTACCAATAGTTAATAAGGATTCCGCGTTCTTCAGACCATGTTCTATTTAGTTACCGGATATAAGCATATAAATTAATGTTATTAAGTCATTGTAGCCAAGTTATAGGTTGCATTATAGGTTGCATGCTGGGCCGTTGGCAACACTCTCCCGCCTACATATAACACTAGTCAGTGTTTCTCTAAGTAGTAAGGGTGATGTTGGACCTCTCATCAGCCTAAGGGTGATGTTGGACCTCTCATCAGCCTAAGGGTGATGTTGGACGTCTCATCACCCTAAGGGTGATGTTGGACCTCTCATCACCCTAAGGGTGATGTTGGACGTCTCATCACCCTAAGGGTGATGTTGGACCTCTCATCACCCTAAGGGTGATGTTGGACGTCTCATCACCCTAAGGGTGATGTTGGACGTCTCATCACCCTAAGGGTGATGTTGGACGTCTCATCACCCTAAGGGTGATGTTGGACGTCTCATCACCCTAAGGGTGATGTTGGACGTCTCATCACCCTAAGGGTGATGTTGGACCTCTCATCACCCTAAGGGTGATGTTGGACGTCTCATCACCCTAAGGGTGATGTTGGACCTCTCATCAGCCTAAGGGTGATGTTGGACGTCTCATCACCCTAAGGGTGATGTTGGACCTCTCATCACCCTAAGGGTATGTTGGACCTCTCATCAGCCTAAGGGTGATGTTGGACGTCTCATCACCCTAAGGGTGATGTTGGACCTCTCATCACCCTAAGGGTGATGTTGGACCTCTCATCACCCTAAGGGTGATGTTGGACGTCTCATCACCCTAAGGGTGATGTTGGACGTCTCATCACCCTAAGGGTGATGTTGGACCTCTCATCACCCTAAGGGTGATGTTGGACCTCTCATCACCCTAAGGGTGATGTTGGACGTCTCATCACCCTAATGGTGATGTTGGACGTCTCATCACCCTAAGGGTGATGTTGGACCTCTCATCAGCCTCACACAGAAGGTAGTACTGAGCTGGTCAATTCTCTCACATATGGTTGGGAGTTTCAGCTCCTCCCTCATGTTGATGAATCTTGGGGCTCCAAGAATTATCCTCGTGGCTTCATTTTGAATTTGATGTAAAGTTTTAAGCCTATTACTAGGGAGACTAATAAGGTGCAGGGCCTGGTAGTCCACTGATGAACATTATGGCAAATATTCTAGAAGACAGTATTTGACATTTATACCAAGTTGCTTTCCAGCAAGTGTTTTAAGTGGACTTAGGCTTTGTTTAACCTTAAGGTGTAGTTCACTTAATAATTCATTGTGTTGGGGACAGGAAGCCAGAGTGTGTTCATACACGTTTTTACTTTTATAGCCACCCCCCCCCCCTTCCCCCAACGGAAGGCCGAATTACTGACCTCGCCCGGGATGCAACCCCACAACAAGCTGACTACTCCTGAGTACCTACTCACTGTTGGGTGAACAGAGCCATCAGGTAAAAGGAAATGTGCCCAACCATTTCTGTCCTGCCCGGGATTCAAACCCAGAATTTTCGATTGTGCTTCGAGAACGAACCCGACTATACTACGGAGACCCTTACAATTTCACTATTAATAATAATGATAATAATAATAATAATAATAATAATAATAATTTTTATTTAGGCAAAGGTACATACATAAAGAGATTTTACAAAGTTTGTTGGCTTTATAGATAAGAGCTAGTACATACAAAGCCTAAAGCCACTATTACGCAAAGCGTTTCGGGCAGGAAAAAACACTACTGACTAAAGCTTAAAACTAATGGGTAAAAAGAAAAAAATGCGTTGAGTACAAATAAAAATAGAGGTAAAAGAGGGGGGAACATTGTTGAAAAAACAGCACAAATACAATTACAAATTATTACAGAAAATTACATTAATATTAAAATTACATTAAAATTACTATTAATATTAACGCCGCGATATTTGTATTGCCTGCAGTTTTCAATGCGCTGATCATTGATTTTTAAAAACAAGAGGATAATTTAAATTGGGAGGTGCATAAGGTTCCATTCAATACATTTATTTGCAAGTGGTCTGTTTAAGTTAGAGAACTTATATACAAGCAGCTTTACTCATATCTAGCCAAACTCAATATACTTAGCCCTTGCCAATATGGCTTCAGACCCAAAAAAAGCACTAACGATGCACTTATTAGTATGCTTAACTCGATTCATACAGCTCTTGATAAAAAGGAGTTCCCTGTTGGGTTATTTGTGGACCTGCGTAAAGCTTTTGATACTGTCAACCACCATAACCTTCTTCTTAAATTACATCATTATGGAGTCAGAGGACACTCCCTACAATACCTCGAGTCCTACCTTACTGACAGGCTCCAATATGTTTCTGTGAATAATACAATTTCTCCCACCCTACCCATCAACATTGGTGTTCCTCAGGGCAGCATACTTGGCCCTCTCCTCTTTCTCATCTACATTAATGACCTTCCAAATGCCTCCCAACACCTCAAACCAATTCTATTTGCTGACGACACAACCTTCATTTACTCCAGTCCTGACCCTCTTGCTCTAAATGCCACAGTAAATACTGAGCTAAATAAAGTCCATCTTTGGCTAACTGCCAACAAACTCACCCTTAACATTGACAAAACCTTCTATATTCTGTTTGGCAATAAATCCTCTAGTCTTATAAATCTCAAAATAAACAATACCCAAATTTGTAACAAATTAGATGGCAAATTCCTTGGCATTCTCATTGACCACAAGCTGAATTTCCAGGGACACATTCTAAATATATCTAAAAAAGTTTCAAAAACTGTGGGCATTCTTTCTAAGATCAGATATTATGTACCACGCCCTGCCCTGGTGACTCTCTATTACTCCCTTATCTATCCTTATCTCAACTATGGTATTTGTGCTTGGGGTTCTACTACCCAAAATCACTTACGTCCTCTAATTACCCAACACAAAGCCGCTATTAGAACAATATCCAACTCTGGCCCCAGACATCACTCGGTACCCCTACTCAAATCTCTTAATATGTTAGATATTAAGTCTCTGCACATTCTCTCATGTGTATTATACATATATAAAACGCTAAACTATAATGCCAATCCTGATCTTAAAAGCTTCATAGTAGGTTGTAACAGAACCCATGAGCACCACACCAGAAATAAATACAGTTTTGATATTCCTAGAGTACGTCTTAATCAAACTAGAAATGCTCTGCAAATCAAGGGGCCCAGAATGTGGAATGACCTTCCCAACCATGTTAAAGACTGTACCTCTCTCAACCAGTTTAAGATAAAAACTAAACACTACCTAATGAACCTAGCAGTTCAATCTTTTCTTCAAATAACTCTTAGCCTTTATAATACCCACTGTCCTATGCTTACAAAACAAGTCACAACCAAAAGGCTTAACAATCCTTGGCTTACAAAGGGAATACTTAAATCTATTAATAAAAAACATGACCTTGAGAAAAAGTATAGGTTAGGGATTGTCTCCAAAGAATTCTCAAAGAATTACTCATTATTGCTATCTAAGATAATTAGACGAGCCAAAACTAAATACTACGAAGATAAATTTACCCAAATAAAGAGCAACATTAAACAAACATGGAGAACAATTTCACAAATATTGGGATCAAAAAAGTCTTTAAATAGCAAACCGACTCTCCTGTCTAATAACGATGGTCAGCTTTCAGCCTCTGATTCTGCTATTGAGTTCAATAGGTTCTTCTCTTCCATTGGTTCATCCCTTGCTAATGATATTCCATCTTCCAGTACTGACATTAAGGACTATCTTACAGGGAACTATCCCCAGTCTCTGTACCTAAAGCCTATTAATTCCATTGACGTCAATGAGATAATCCTTTCCCTTAAAACCAAGTCTGGTGCCCTTGAGGAGATACCAACTTTAATCTACAAAAAAGCCTCCAGATCTTTAGCCCCTGCTATTGCTTTGCTCTTCAACAAGTCACTTGAACTCCAAACCTTTCCAGATATTCTAAAAAAAGCGAGAGTAACGCCTGTCCACAAATGTGGTGATCTCACAGATGTTAACAACTACAGACCTATATCAATCCTGCCAAACTTGTCAAAAATTTTTGAAAAACTAATCTATAAGCAGCTTTACTCATATCTAGCCAAACTCAATATACTTAGCCCTTGCCAATATGGCTTCAGGCCCAAAAAAAGCACTAACGATGCACTTATTAGTATGCTTAACTCAATTCATACAGCTCTTGATAAAAATGAGTTCCCTGTTGGGTTATTTGTGGACCTGCGTAAAGCTTTCGATACTGTCAACCACCAAAACCTTCTTCTTAAATTACATCATTATGGTGTCAGAGGACACTCCCTACAATACCTCAAATCCTACCTTACTGACAGGCTCCAATGTGTTTCTGTGAATAATACAATTTCGCCCACCCTACCCATCAACATTGGTGTTCCTCAGGGCAGCATACTTGGCCCTCTCCTCTTTCTCATCTACATTAATGACCTTCCAAATGCCTCCCAACACCTCAAACCAATCCTATTTGCTGACGACACAACCTTCATTTACTCCAGTCCTGATCCCCTTGCTCTAAATGCCACAGTAAATACTGAGCTAAATAAAGTCCATCTGTGGCTAACTGCCAACAAACTCACCCTTAACATTGACAAAACTTTCTATATTCTGTTTGGCAATAAATCCTCTAATCAAATAAATCTCAAAATAAACAATACCCAAATTTGTAACAAATTAGATGGCAAATTCCTTGGCATTCTCATTGACCACAAGCTGAATTTCCAGGGACACATTCTAAATATATCAAAAAAAGTTTCAAAAACTGTGGGCATTCTTTCTAAGATCAGATATTATGTACCACGCCCTGCCCTGGTGACTCTCTATTACTCCCTTATCTATCCATATCTCAACTATGGTATTTGTGCTTGGGGCTCTACTACCCAAAATCACTTACGTCCTCTAATTACTCAACACAAAGCTGCTATTAGGACAATATCCAACTCTGGCCCCAGACATCACTCGGTACCCCTACTCAAATCTCTGAATATGTTAGACATTAAGTCACTGCACATTCACTCATGTGTATTATACATATACAAAACGCTAAATTGTAATGCCAATCCTGATCTCAAAAGCTTCATAGAAGGTTGTAACAGAACCCATGAGCACCACACCAGAAATAAATACAGTTTTGATATTCCTAGAGTACGACTTAATCAAACCAGAAATGCTCTACAAATCAAGGGGCCCAGGATGTGGAATGACCTTCCCAACCATGTTAAAGACAGTACCTCTCTCAACCAGTTTAAGTTAAAAACGAAGCTATACCTAATAAATTCCATGTAACCTACCTTACCCTTCTATTGTCAACCCATGTATGTTTTTTTTTTTTTTTTTTTTTTTGTTTTACAAATCAACGCTGTTTTAATGTAATTTTCTGTAATAATTTATAATTGTATTTGTGCTGTTTTTTCAACAATGTTCCCCCCCTCTTTTACCTCTATTTTTATTTGTACTCAACGCATTTTTTTCTTTTTACCCATTAGTTTTAAGCTTTAGTCAGTAGTGTTTTTTCCTGCCCGAAACGCTTTGCGTAATAGTGGCTTTAGGCATTGTATGTACTAGCTCTATCTATAAAGCCAACAAACTTTGTAAAATCTCTTTATGTATGTACCTTTGCCTAAATAAAAATTATTATTATTATTATTATTATTAATAAATTCCCTGTAATCTACCTCACTCCTCTATTGTCAACCCATGTCTGTTATTTTCTTTTTTTTTTTTCTTTTTTAATCAACACTGTTTGTCAACCTATTGTATTTGTGCTGCTTGTTCAGTCATGTTTCCCCCTTTTTTTTATCTTTATTTGTATTTGTTCTCAACATCTTTTATTCTTTATGCTCAATTAGTATTAAGTTCTAGATATTAATGTTTTCTTGCCCGAAACGCATTGCGTAATAGTGGCTTTAGGCATTGTATGTACTAGATCTATCTATATATCAATCCATTAATGTAACATCACTTGTATGTATATACCTTACCTGAATAAACATCTGAATCTGAATCTGAATCTGAAAACTACTTCGAGAAACACTGGCTAGTGCTGTATGTAGGCGGGAGAGTGTTGCCAACGGCCCAGCGTGCAACCTATATGCAAGCTGGTTGAGTAGAAGTGTTAACAATCTCAACAACTAAGTTTAAGTGGTCTCAGTTTAAGATAAAAACGAAGCACTACCTAATAAATTCCCTGTAACCTACCTTACCCCACTATTGTCAACCCATGTCTGTTTTCTTAAACAACGCTGTTTGTCGACCTAATTGTATTTGTGCTGCGTTTTCAGCCATGTTTCCCCCTTTTTTATCTTTATTTTTTTTTGTTCTCAACACATTTTATTCTTTATACTCAATTTGTATTAAGTTTTAGTCATTAATGTTTTTCCTGGCCGAAACGCTTTGCGTAATAGTGGCTTTAGGCTTTGTATGTACTAGCTCCATCTATAAATCGATCAAATTATGTAAAATCTCTTGTATGTATGTATGTACCTCACCTGAATAAACATTTTATTTTATTTTATTTTATTATTTTTTTATTTTAAGGAGAGTCTGTAGCCAGTTGCTACTGTTTGCAATGACGCAAATATCGTCTACATACAAGTTGACTGTCTCGTCGACTTGTGTAAGTATGTCAGCTAATCATTATGAGTGACTATATCTAATCCTTGTAGGTGAGATCAGTTGTGAACGCCAGCTAGCGCACAAGCACATGAGCGCCGAACATACTTTAACATAATTGACATGTGGAGACAGGCGAGTGGCTTCTGATTTTGTTTTTATTAATTAATATTACATGTTAGGCGTTTAGCCTTAACATATATTATTATATACAATTATAACTATCACATAGTAAATGTAATAGGAGTCTACCCAAAAACAGCAGTCCCCGTGGTGTAGTGGTAAGACACTCGCCTGGCGTTCCGCGAGCGCTATGTCATGGGTTCGTATCCTGGCCGGGGAGGATTTACTGGGCGCAAATCCTTAACTGTAGCCTCTGTTTAACGCAACAGTAAAATGTGTACTTGGTTGTAACAACGATTCTTCGCGGCGGGGATCGTATTCCAGGGACCTGCCCGAAACGCTACGCGTACTAGTGGCTGTACAAGAATGTAACAACTCTTGTATATATCTCAAAAAAAAAAAAAAAAAAAACTGGTCATAGTCAAGTGTTTTGTGCGTTCGACCATGTTTGTGTAATGTTAACGCTGGCGTTCTTATGAAGCATGGATTATGTCCATCACATCACTCAACTTCATTTATATTTAATAACGTAGCAGCACATTGCTGTGTATACCTGAGCTTGTTAATATATATATATATATTTAAGGCACAACTCTCCTAAACACGAGAGTGAAGTATACAACTTTAGAACACTTTCCCACCAGGAGACTCGAACCCTAGCCAGCACAGAAGCCTTCCAGCAACTGGCATAACAGGTACGCCTTAACCCTCTCCACCACCTGCTCAGACCCTTAATTAAAAGAGATGGTAATTTCGGAGTATTTAAATACACCAAAGATCACCACCTCCCAAGAGCACTAGAGCAAGTGAGGGGTCATTTAGACGTGGAGAGGGTTAAGGCGTACCTGTTATGCCAGTTGCTGGAAGGCTTCTGTGCTGGCTAGGGTTCGAGTCTCCTGGTGGGAAAGTGTTCTAAAGTTATATATATATATATATATATATATATATATATATATATATATATATATATATATATATATATATATATATATATATATATATATATATATATATATATATATATATATATATATATATATATATATATATATATATATATATATATATATATATATATATATATATATATATATATATATATATATATATATATATATATATATATATATATATATATATATATATATATATATATATATATATATATATATATATATATATATATATATATATATATATATATATATATATATATATATATATATATATATATATATATATATATATTCAGTTGCATATTGTCCTGGGGACCATTCAGGCTTGTTCGCATATATATATATATATATATATATATATAAATAATACTAGGAACACAAGTGACCCCAAAAAATGAAGAGGGCAACACAGTAGGGACAATTATAGGTTACCAATGAAGACACAATCGTACCTAGAAATACCGCTACTGCCGATTCACTGAGAAAGAAGCACTCTTCCAGAATACCATGGGAACCCACTGCTCTGGGACCTCTATTCCTCCAAGCGTCAAAGGTATACAAAGCCATCATGTCATTTCCCTCAGTCTCAGCAGGGGGATACACTGGAGTAAGACCTCAGCACCTCAAAGAGATGGTAAACCCAGTTCTCAGCGAGGTTGCCGAGACACCACTGTCAGAGGTCACGAAGTTTGTCAACGACTGCCTCTCTGGGCTGATCCCAGATACAATTAAACCCTTCTTCTTCGGAGCATCCCTTTGTGCCCTTAAGAAGAAGGATGGTGGAGTCAGACCCATTGCCGTGGGTAACACACTTCGGCCCTGTTGCCAGGGGTACCTGTCAGAAACATCAGCACGGAAGCTACAACGATGCTTCGACCCCATCAACTAGGTTTTGGCTGTGAAGCAGCAGCTCCTGCAGCACGAGCTTATATTAAACACCTCCCAAAAAATAAATTATACTTAAAAAATGTTTTCAATCATGTAAAAAGGGATGTGGTACTGGCAGCAGTTCAAACAAGCTTTTCTTGTCTACTCCCTTTCGTTTCAGCAGGGTACAGTAGGGAATTGACACTTGTTTGAGGAACATGAAGTCGTTTCCGCAGGTGTCCAGCAGGGAGACCCACTCGCCCCTTTCCTTTTCTGCATGGCTGCTAAAGAGGTCACAAGCAGGTTGACTAGCGAAATCAACTTCTGGTTCCTGGATAAGTTCCTGGATGATGGCACCCTGGCAGGGACACAGGAGTCCCTGCTAGGAGATCTACGGCTAGTGAAATCTAAAGAAGAGGACTTAGTACTCACCCTAAACCCATGAAAGTGTGAAATCATCTCATCCAGCCAACCAATCATAGATGCAGTACAAACCATGTTGCCAGGAGCCCCAGTGATCGCTCCCACCAGCAATGTGCTGCTAGGGGCACCTCTGGCCTCGAGCGTCATTGAGGTAATCCTTGAAGAAAAGCTGAACGACCTGAGGAGGATGGAGGGAAGAATAGGGGCTTTGGATGCTCACGATGCTTTATACCTTCTCACATGGTGCCTGGCTTTGCTCAGACGTACCTATTTCCTCAGGTGTGCTCCCTCCTTCGACAGCCCAAAATTAAGATAATATGACTAACTCCTAAAGTCAATAACCATGAAAGTGTTAATTAAACCTCTCTCTCTGCAAGATGACCAGTGGGACCAAGCAACGCTCCCAGTTAGACTCGGGGGTATAGGTATTCGCAAGGCGACACAGTTAGCATTGCCAGCATTCTTATCCTCGACCAGTGCTACAGGTGAATTAATGAATAAAATAATACCAGAATACCTAAGAGACTCCACTGGATTCATGATTTGACCTGCCCGAAACGCTGCGCGTGCTAGTGGCTTTACAAGACTGTAATTACCATAATTGTATCCTCACATTCCTTATGTACATTCTTGTATATGCATAAATAAATAAATAAATAAATAAATCCCAAATTCGCGGAAGGATCCGGTCAGTGGGACACTCTTGCCAGCTCTCACCCTCAACCAACTTTTTTCAAACAACGGAAAACAGGCCAAATGGGATAGCCCCATAGTGGAAAACATTGGCACAGCATTGCTGGAGGCCGCTTCTGAGAAGGACAGAGCGCGTTTCCTAGCTGTGTAAGCTCCCCATGCCGGGGACTTCCAGTTGGCAGTCCCCAATTCCGTCTTGGGCACCTGCCTGGACCATTGGGCCCTAAGTACAGTATTGGTGTTGCCCTGCGCCTTGCCGCCCCTATCTCCACCGAGCACCGGTGTATTTGCGGCCATGCACGGGCAGACCAATACGGCAGCCATGGTCTCATCTGTAGTAAGGCACAGAGAAAGATTGCCACACATGAAGCAGTCAATGACATCAAATCAAATCAAATCAAATCAAATCAATGTTTATTTAGGTAAGGTACATACATACAAGAGATTTTACAAAGAGTGATGGATTTATAGATAGGGCTAGTACATACAATGCCTAAAGCCACTATTACGCAAAGAGTTTCGGGCATGAAAAACTTTAAATGACTAAAGCTTAATACTAATTGAGCATAAAGAGTAAAATGAAAACATGGAATGAAAACATGGCTGAAAAAGCAGCACAAATACAATTCTGTCGACAAACAGCGCTCTTTTAAAAAAAACAGACATTGGTTGACAATAGAGGGGTAAGGTAGGTTACAGGGAATTTATTAGGTATAGCTTCGTTTTTATCTTAACTGGTTGAGAGAGCAACAGAGAGAAGGTTGAGAGAACATCATCAAGAGAAGTTTGGCTACAGCTGAATGTCCAGTACAAAGGGAACCCCAGTTGTGCAGACCTGACAACAGCCAAAAACGCCCAGATGGAGTCACCCTGCAGCCGTGGAGGGAAGGTAAACAGGTCGTATGGGATTACACATGTGCATCTACATTGGCTGATACCTATCTACCTTACAGCACAGCTAAGGGAGGCGAGGCGGCCACCTTCAGGGAGACTCAGAAAACCAAGTACAGGGACCTAGAACATTGTTACAGGTTCGCCTGTACGCCCGCCTGTAACTTTCTGTGCACTTAAGTTCCTAAAGGAGGTGAGTGAGGACCTCATTAAAAAAACTAAATACTCAAGAGCGGTCAGTTTCCTGTTCCAGCGCCTCAATGTCGCAATCCAGAGAGGAAATGCTTGCTGTATCTTGGGCACGCACCCAACCTCCGAAGAGCTGGACGAGGTCTTTGAACACTGATTGTTATATATGTGTGTGTGTTCTTTGTAAACTGTAACAATGTAATAAAATTAATAAAAAAAGAATGGGGGTGGTAGGAGAAGAAAAGATTAAAGTGTTCAGTGAGAATCCACAAGGTCTTCTCTGAATACTCTTTATTTTCCTCTTCAAGGTTGTGGGTCCCTTCAATTGCACCAGAAGTGATACCCCTATTATACTATATTATAGTATTATATATTATAAACATACTAATTTTGTGTCGGAAATGTCTTGTGTACCAAGTGAGGCAATAATGTTATTCCCTGACTCCATGAATGACTAACCATCCTGTGAGATGGGAATATAAGGTGAACTTGTAGCTAGTTTTTTATCTAGTTTTAGTCTAAGTATTTTTCCTGTCCGAAACGCTTTGCGTAATAGTGGCTTTAGGCTTTGTATGTACTAGCTCATCTATAAGTCCATCGTTGTTTGTATCTCACCTTGTATGTATGTACTTTACCTGAATAAATATTTGATTTGATTTGATCTACACTGTGTAATCTTTCATATAGAATAGGGTAGCAGCACATTGCTGTGTGTATCTAAGGTTTTTATTTATTTATTTATTTATTTATTTATTTATTTATGCATATACAAGAATGTACATAAGGAATGTGAGGATACAATTATGGTAATTACAGTCTTGTAAAGCCACTAGCACGCGCAGCGTTTCGGGCAGGTCCTTAATCTAAGAAAATTTTAAGGAGGTAAATACTTGCAAAATTTATAGACAAAAAAATGATAACAGATTACATGGAATGAAAAAAAAAAAGATGAGAGAAAATTATAGGTACAGTATATTAAAGCACATAGGTAGCTATGATTGATTGCAATGACAGCTTAAAATGGTAGTTGACAACAAATTGGTAGGCACAATACAGCAGAAACAATATAAGATTGATTGCAATGACAGCTTGAATGGTAGTTGACAAAAATTGGTAGTCACAATACAGCATATGGCTAGCACATAAAAGAAGACAGCAATGAACACAATGATAAGGTTGTTTGATATTACATAAAAATTAGGAGATTGGGTACCACTAGGTACAGAGCAAATTTAAAGCTCAGTGTAGGAAACTAAATAGATGAAGTTAGGTACTTTTTGGTTTTGCTTTTAAATAAGGCAAAAGTTTTACAGTTTTTCAATTCACTAGGGAGTGAGTTCCATAGACTAGGTCCCTTAATTTGCATAGAGTGTTTACACAGATTAAGTTTGACCCTGGGGATATCAAAGAGATATTTATTTCTGGTGTGGTGATAATGGGTCCTATTACATCTGTCCAGGGAGAGTTTCAGAGCATGGTTTGCATTTAAGAACAGGGTTTTGTAAATGTAGTTGACACAAGAGAATGTGTGGAGGGAGTTAATATTTAGCAAGTTTAGAGATTTAAACAAGGGAGCTGAGTGTTGTCTGAAAGCAGAGTTAGTTATTATTCTGATAGCAGATTTTTGCTGTGTGATGATGGGCTTAAGGTGGTTTGCAGTGGTAGACCCCCATGCACAGATACCATAATTAAGATAGGGGTAGATTAGTGCATAATATAGTGAGAGGAGAGCAGAGTTAGGAACATAATATCTGATTTTGGAGAGTATACCAACTGTCTTAGAGACTTTCTTAGTTATGTGTTGAATGTGGGTGCTGAAGTTGAGTCTCTTGTCTAGGAATAGGCCAAGAAACTTGCCATCATTTTTATTACTGATGTTAATGTTGTCTATCTGTAGCTGAATTGCATTTGATGATTTGCTTCCAAATAAGATGTAGTAAGTCTTTTCGATGTTTAATGTTAGTTTGTTCGTTGACATCCATAAGTGGACTTTTTTTAATTCATTATTCACAACATTATTTAGTGTATGTGGGTTGAGGTTTGAGTAGATAAGGGTAGTATCGTCAGCAAACAATATAGGTTTGAGAATATTAGAGACATTAGGCAGATCGTTTATATATATAAGAAATAGAAGAGGTCCTAAGATGCTGCCCTGTGGCACTCCAACGGTAATTGGTAGAGTGGAAGAAGTTGTATCATTGATGGTTACATATTGGTGTCTGTCACTAAGATAGGATCGGATGTAGTCAAGGGCAAGGCCTCGGATTCCATAATGCTGGAGTTTAAATAAGAGGTAGTTGTGATTAACAGTATCAAAGGCTTTTCTTAGGTCAATGAAGAGTCCAATCGGAAACTCATTTTTGTCAAGGGCTGAGTAGATAATGTCAAGGAGACTAATGATTGCATCATTGGTACTCTTTTGGGACCGGAAGCCAAACTGGCAGGGGCTGAGTATGTCGAATTTTACGAGGTAGGAATAGAGCTGTTTGTAAATAATTTTTTCAAATATTTTTGATAGAATGGGTAGATTTGATATTGGTCTATAATTGTTTATGTCCGCCGGATTGCCTCCTTTATGGACTGGCGTTACTCTTGCTTTTTTGAGGATATCAGGGAAGGTGTGACACTCTATAGATTTGTTGAACAGTAGTGCTATGGGTGGGGCAAGGGCATGGGAGGCTCTCTTGTACACAATGGACGGAATTTCACTGGTGTTCCCTGCCTTGGTTTTTAGAGAGTGTATGATGGACACAACATCTGCCGGGCTGATTGGTGAAAGGAGAAGAGAGTTTGGATAGCTGCCTGAGAGATATGTGTTAATATGTGTCTGAGTCTGTGGGATTTTACTGGCAAGATTAGCACCAACCGATGAAAAGAAACTATTAAATTCATTTGCCATTTCTAAATCAGTTGACGGTATATCCCCATCCTTGTAGAGTTTTATTTGGTTATGTGAGTGTTGTTTAGTTCCTAGGATACTAGAGATAGTTTTCCAAGTGTTTTTCATGTTGCCTTTTGCTTCATTGAATCTATTCACATAATATGCAAGTTTTGCCTTTCTTATGATACTGGTAAGCATTGATGAGTACCTTTTAGCTACTTCCTTTGAAACTAGGCCAATCCTAACTTTCTTTTCATATTCATGTTTCTTGTTGATTGAGTTGAGAATGCCATTTGTGAGCCATGGATTGTTTAATCTTTTGTCAGTTACTTGCTTTTAATATCTACAAACAAGTATCTATGGATATACTCTCAAGCTAAGGTTCTCCACCGTAAATTAAAAGCTACCTAACCTAACCAAATTGCTCAACCCAATGGAAAAAGGAAAAGGCAGTTGTAGGAAGGTCGGAGTATATAGTGACAGTTGTACAGAGATAGTGACAGTTGTACATAGTGACAGTTGTACATAGTGACAGTTGTACAGAGATAGTGACAGTTGTACATATGACAGTTGTATAGAGATAGTGACAGTTGTACATAGTGACAGTTGTACAGAGATAGTGACAGTTGTACAGAGATAGTGACAGTTGTACATAGTGACAGTTGCATAGAGATAGTGACAGTTGTACATAGTGACAGTTGTACAGAGATAGTGACAGTTGTACAGATATAGTGACAGTTGTACAGATATAGTGACAGTTGTACAGAGATAGTGACAGTTGTACAGAGATAGTGACAGTTGTACAGAGATAGTGACAGTTGTACATAGTGACAGTTGTATATAGTGACAGTTGTATAGAGATAGTGACAGTTGTACATAGTGACAGTTGTACAGAGATAGTGACAGTTGTACATAGTGACAGTTGTACAGAGATAGTGACAATTGTACAGAGATAGTAACAGTTGTACAGAGATAGTGACAGTTGTACAGATATAGTAATTACTATAATTATATACTAATATATAATTACTGTAATGTACAACTGTTAATTAACAGTTGTACAAAGATAGTGACAGTTGTACAGAGATAGTGACAGTTGTACAGAGATAGTGACAATTGTACAGATATACTGACAGTTGTACATAGTGACAGTTGTACAGAGATAGTAACAGTTGTACAGAGATAGTGACAGTTGTACAGATATAGTAACAGTTGTACAGAGATAGTGACAGTTGTACAGATATAGTGACAGTTGTACACAGATAGTGACAGTTGTACACAGATAGTGACAGTTGTACACAGATAGTGACAGTTGTACACAGATAGTGACAGTTGTACAGAGATAGTGAGAGATAGTGACAGCTGAGAACGTCCCAGAAAATATAATCTATTGCGACGCTAATGGTATCGAGCGAGGCGACCTTGGCCCTATTATAGTAAACCACACTGCCAGACTCTGCTTAATATCCATGAAATATGACCTAGTATACAGTGAGGGTTGAGTACACGAGTACAAGATAGTGACAGCCTCTGATAGTGTTAAATATAGTGATAAGAAGATGGTGATGGACGCATGCGCAGGGGTGTAGTGGCCGGCCAGCCTTCATAGTGTTCTCTCTCGTCTACAGCTCCTTACATTGGTCTTGTAGTGTCTCAAGGAGGCTCTGTAGTGGTGAGGGGTTGTTATATACAAGTAGCACGGACTATGGTGATCCCGTAGTGGACTTACCTGGCACAGGAGCGGGGCAAGTAGCACGGACTAAGGTGAGCCCGTAGTGGACTTACCTGGCCCGGGTGAGGGGTTGTGTGGTGGCACTGGGTATAGTGGTGTGTTGCTTGTGTTATGGTGACGTGTGTGTGTGTGTGTGTGTGGGTGGTGAACATTGTCTTCTTGTTCCTCCTTTATGGACAAGTCGCCCCCTTCTCCACACACAGACTTAACATGGACTAACTTTATGGACAAGTCGCCCCCTTCTCCACACGCAGACTTAACATGGACTAACTTTATGGACAAGTCGCCCCCCCTTCTCCACACGCAGACTTAACATGGACTAACTTTATGGACAAGTCGCCCCCTTCTCCACACGCAGACTTAACATGGACTAACTTTATGGACAAGTCGCCCCCCCTTCTCCACATGCAGACTTAACATGGACTAACTTTATGGACAAGTCGCCCCCCCTTCTCCACACGCAGACTTAACATGGACTAACTTTATGGACAAGTCGCCCCCCCTTCTCCACACGCAGACTTAACATGGACTAACTTTATGGACAAGTCCCCCCCCTTCTCCACACGCAGACTTAACATGGACTAACTTTATGGACAAGTCGCCCCCTTCTCCACACACAGACTTAACATGGACTAACTTTATGGACAAGTCCCCCCCTTCTCCACACGCAGACTTAACATGGACTAACTTTATGGACAAGTCGCCCCCCCTTCTCCACACGCAGACTTAACATGGACTAACTTTATGGACAAGTCGCCCCCCCTTCTCCACACGCAGACGTAACCATTCCTGCCCTCGTCAAAGCCTCAAGTGTTATTCTAAGTAAATTCAGGTAAATACCTTCAGTAGGTATTTAACATAAAATATATTTATAGTTGAAGGCAAGTGCGAGTAACAATTCACATTTGTTCATTCATCACAGCATGACTATGTTCAAAACCTTGTTCCTATCTTGAGGTTATCTTGAGATGATTTCAGGGCTTAGTATCCCCGCGGCCCGGTCCTCGACCAGGCCTCCACCCCAGGAAGCAGCCCGTGACAGCTGACTAACACCCAGGTACCTATTTACTGCTAGATAACAGGGACATAGGGTGAAAGAAACTCTGCCAATTGTTTCTCGCCAGCGTCCAGGATCGAACCCGGGACCACAGGATCACGCGTCCAGTGTTCTGTCCGCTCAGCCACCGCCACCTAAATGCTAATCTTGAAACTAAACTATCTGAAACTTCTCCTTGATAGGTGTAATAGAACCAATGAGCACCACACCAGAAATAAGTACATCTATGATATCACCAGAGTCAAACTAAATCTATGCAAGCACTTTTGCAAATAAAAGGGTCCAGTCTTTGGAACTCGCTCCCTGATGAATTAAAAAATTGTCCAACCCATTCCCTATTCAAAAGTAAAACCAAAAAGTACCTAATTTCATCCTCATAGTTTCCTACCTTGTGCTTCAAACTCACACTGTATCTTGTATTACCCATTTTCCCAATACTGTATTAGTACTTAAGACATATATCTTTATCAGTGTAATCACCTCCTGTCAATTTATATTGTAGTTATTTGTTGATATAAAACCTTGCTACAATGTACATTTTTATCTGAGCTGATATGTTAGATTAAGGACCTGCCCAAAATGCTGTTGTTAGTGACTTTGCAAGAATGTACAAATACCAATCTTATGTAATCTCACCAACCCATTGTACCATCTTGTGAATAAGTTATTATTATTATTATTATTATTGTTAATAATAATAATAATAATAATAATAATAACAACAAGACCGCAGAAGTGGACAGCGTTCTGGGATCCTAGTCCTAATGGCCCAGGTTCGAATCCCAATTGAGGCTGAATTTCCTTCACCTGATGTCTATGTTCACCTAGCAGTAAATAGGTACCTGGGAGTTACAGCTGCTATGGGCTGCACCCTGGTGATGTGTGAGTGAGAGAACTCACAGTAGACATGTGAGTGTACAGTAGACATGATAGATATGATACCCCCTAAGTGTCAACCCATGTCTTGCTATTTTCAAACAATATTGTTTGTTGACCAACTTGTATAATTGCTGAGTTCTGCCATGTTCCTACCCCCCCCCCCCCCCTTTTTTTCCTTTTTCAACACAATTTATACTTTAATCTCAATTAGTATTAAGTTTAATCTAAATGGTTTTCCCCCACACCTTGCCCAAAATGTTGTGCGTATTAAAGACTTTAGGTATTGTATGTACTAGCTCTATCTATAAATCCAACATTATCTTTGTAACTCATCTTCTATGTATGTACTTTTACCTGAATAAACATTTGAATTTGAATAGAGGAAAAATAGGTGAGGAGTCAGTACACTAGACAACCATGTACATACATGCATACATACATACATGCATACATGCATACATACATACATACATACATACATACATACATACATACATACATACATACATACATACATACATACATACATACATACATACATACAATGCCTAAAGCCACTATTATGCAAAGCGTTTCGGGCAGGAAAAACACCAAGACTAAAACTTAATACTAATTGAGATTAAAGTATAAATTGTGTTGAGAAAAAGTAAGAAAAAAATGAAAAAAAGGGGGGGGGGGGAAACATGGCAGAAAAAGCAAGAATACAATTTGGGCAACAAACAGCATTGTTTAAAATCGGAGACATGGGTTGACATTTAGGGGTGAGGTAGGTTACATCAAGTTAATTAGGTGGTACTTGGTTTTTATCTTAAACTGGTTGGGAGAGGTACAGTCTTTAACATAATTGGGAAGGTCATTCCACATTCAAGGTACCTTGATTTGTAAAGCATTTCTAGTTTGACTAAGTCGTACTCTTGGGATATCAAATAGGTACAATGGGGCCTCGACTTACGATGCTAATTCGTTCCGAGAGACGGATCGTAACTCGAAATATCGTAAGTCGAAGCAATTTTTCCTATAATTCCTATAATTTTATAATTTTCCTATAATTTCCTATAATTTTCCTTGATAATGTTTCCTATAATTCTAATTCCTATTTTTCCTATTTTCCTGCCCGAAACGCTGCGCGTACTAGTGGCTATTACAAGATTGTAATTACCATATTATGTATCCTCACAATCCCAATGTACCTTCTTGTATATGCATAAATAATTAAATAAATAAAAATAAATAAAATAAATAAATAAATAAATAAATAAATAAATAAATATAAGAAATAAAGGAAATTGAATTAATCCGTTCCCCACCCTCCAAAATATTAACATACAAATACATTTTATACTGAATACAATATTTTTTTCTAACTACAATACAGTACCTAGGTTTATCAAAATCAAATCAAAATCAAATGTTTATTTAGGTAAGGTGCATACATACAAGAGATTTTACAAAGAGTGATGAATTTACAGATAGGGCTAGTACATACAATGCCTAAAGCCACTATTACGCAAAGCGTTTTGGGCATGAAAAACTTAAATGACTAAAGTTTAATACTAATTGAGCATAAAGAATAAAATGAAAACATGGAATGAAAACATAGCTGAAAAAGCAGCACAAATACAATTCTGTCGACAAACAGCGCTCTTTAAAAAAAAACAGACATTGGTTGACAATAGAGGGGTAAGGTAGGTTACAGGGAATTTATTAGGTATAGCTTCATTTTTATCTTAAACTGGTTGAGAGAGGTACAGTCTTTAACATGGTTGGGAAGGTCATTCCACAATCTGGGTCCCTTGATTTGTAGAGCATTTCTAGTTTGATTAAGTCGTACTCTAGGAATATCAAAATTGTGTTTATTGCTGGTGTGGTGCTCATGGGTTCTGTTGCAACCTTCTATGAAGCTTTTGAGGTCAGAATTGGCATTACAGTTTAGCGTTTTATATATGTATAATACACATGAGAGAATGTACAGTGACTTAATGTCTAACATATTCAGAGATTTGAGTATCTTACCTTTATGGAGGGCTCTTGATGGCGTATGGAAGATGGTGATGAGGGGGGAGGAGGAGAGTTGTTACTGTTTGGAAGGGGAGTCCCCTTCCATTATCACATCAGGCAGTAATGTTTTCTCTAGGGTACTCTCTCTCCTACATTTTGCCTGAATACCACTAAGGACCTGGTTGTGGTTCAGTGCTTGTTTGTCTCACTACAAATTTGCCAAGAGACATTTGTTTTTCCCTTCGTTTTAACATTTGTCTGTAATGATGCATCACAGTGTCATTGAATAGGTTAAGGCAACGACCTACTGCAGCTTGATTTAGGTGAGTCGTTTCAGCAAAGGTTTGCAATTCTTCCCATGCTGCACACATTTTCTTAATTGTTGAGGAAGAGACATTCTGTACTCTTGTTTCTGCTCTATGGTCATCCTTACATGGGTTTTCATATGTTGAGCCTTACCACTGACTTTCCTGGGACTCATAGCATGATATATAATAATTATTTTAATGTTCAAAATGCAAAAAATCGCCACAAATGCGGAATTTCTTATAGGCGCCATCGTCACTAAGCGGGCAGTTGTAGTAAACTGAGGCAGGTCGGACCGCGTGACCGGAAACCACGCTCTCGGTCGACCCGAACATGTACCAACAAATATCGTTAGTCGATGACACCATCGTATGTCGAGTCGCATTTTTCGATGAAATTTACATCGTAACTCAAAATTATCGTAAGTCGAGGTGCCACTGTATTTGTTTCTGGTGTGGTGCTCTTGGGATCTGTTACAACCTTCTAGGAAGCTTTTAAGATCAGGACTGACATTACAGTTCAGGGTTTTATATATACAGTATAAAATACACATGAGAGGATGTGCAGTGACTTAATATCTAACATATTCAGAGATTTGAGTAAGGGTACCGAGTGATGTCTGGGGCCAGAGTTAGATATTGTCCTAATAGCAGCTTTGTGTTGAGTAATTAGAGGACGTAAATGATTTTGGGTAGTAGAACCCTAAGCACAAATACTGTACCATAGTTGAGATAAGGATAGATGAGAGAGTAATAGTGTCACCAGGGCAGGGTGAGGTACATAATATCTGATCTTAGAAAGAATGCCAACAATTTTTGAAACTTTTTTTGATATATTTAGAATGTGTTCCTGGAAATTCAGCTTTGGGTCAATGAGCACGCCAAGGAATTTGCCATCTACTTTATTACAAATTTGGGTATTGTTAATCCTGAGATTTATTTGATTTGAGGATTTGTTGCCAAACAAAATATAGAAAGTTTTGTCAATATTGAGGGTGAGTTTGTTGGCAGTTAGCCAGTGATAGACTTTATTTAGCTCAGTATTCACTGTGACATTTAAAGCAAGGGGGTCAGGACTGGAGTAAATGAAGGTCGTGTCATTAGCAAATAGAATTGGTTTGAGGTGTTGGGAGGCATTTGGAAGGTCATTAATGTAGATGAGAAAGAGGAGAGGGCCAAGTATGCTGCCCTGGGGAACACCAATGTTGATGGGTAGGGTGGGAGAAATTGAATTATTCACAGAAACATATTGGAGCCTGTCAGTAAGGTAAGACTTAAGGTACTGCAGGGAAGTGACCTCTGACTCCATAATGGTATTTTTTTTTTTTTTTTTTTTTTTTTTGAGATATATACAAGAGTTGTTACATTCTTGTACAGCCACTAGTACGCGTAGCGTTTCGGGCAGGTTCCTGGAATACGATACCCTGCCGCGAAGAATCGTTTTTTCATCCAAGTACACATTTTACTGTTGCGTTAAACAGAGGCTACAGTTAAGGAATTGCGCCCAGTAAATCCTCCCCGGCCAGGATACGAACCCATGACATAGCGCTCGCGGAACGCCAGGCGAGTGTCTTACCACTACACCACGGAGACTGTAAAGTGTTGTAATTTAAGAAGACGGTTTTGGTGGTTGACAGTGTCAAAAGCCTTACGCAGGTCCACAAATAACCCAATAGGGAACTCATTTTTATCAAGAGCTGCATGTATCAAGTTAATCATACAAATAAGTGCATCGATAGTGCTTTTTGGGGGGTCTGAAGCCGTATTGACAAGAGCTAAGTATATTGTGTTTGGCTAGATAAGAGTAAAGCTGCTTGTAGATAAGTTTTTCAAATATTTTAGACAAGTTTGGCAGAATTGATATAGGTCTGAAGTTGTTAACATCAGTGGGATCACCACATTTGTGGACAGGGATTACTCTCGCTTTTTTTAGAATATCTGGAAAGGTTTGGAGTTCAAGTGACTTGTTGAAGAGCAATGCAATGGCAGGAGCTAAAAATCGGGAGGCTTTTTTGTAAATAGTGAAAGGTTTGAAAGGAAGGGTCCTAGAGCAAACTGCTTGAACCTTCAGGCACAAATTTTATTTTATTTCAAAGCGTTATATGACAAAGAGTGCTGGAAAGATGGGACACCACGAGCGTAGCTCTCATCCTGTAACTACACTTAGGTAATTGCAAACCAGACATGACAGGGGTGATATCACTGAAACTTAAATACAGTACTAAACAATTTGGAGGATGTTGATCCAGACAATTTCTTCAAAAGGTCAGATGTAACACAAACAAGGAGTAACGGTGTCAAGCTCAACAAGCCACAGTGCAGGACTGAGAACAGGAGATGCTTTTTCACCCACAGGGTTATAAACTCGTAGAACCACTTACTCGCTGAGTTCGTAAATGCCAAAACTCTTAACTTTTAAAATGCAGCTGGAAAAAATCATCAGAGCAAATTGCGCGGACCTTTGACAAGCCACCGGCTTCCTGTCCTCGTCAAGGCCACTAGTGTGTTAGTGGCCCTCGGGTAAATTGAGGTGTTTACTTGATACGATTAACCAACTGCATACAAGTGTTTAAGGATAAGTGTCACTTAACTGAACATTGAGATCACCTATCAAGGCAAGTGTAATTACCTAAATGTAGTTACAGGATGAGAGCTACACTCATGATGTCCCGTCTTCCTAGCACTCTGTCATATAACGTTTAACGTTTTGAAACTACTGACGGTTTTGGCCTCCATCTCGTTTTCACCTAACTTCATCATCATCTTTATTCAGAAGAGTGTGTGTACAAAGAACATAAGAGTAATGTACAATTTAGGGACAGGAGTTACACATACTAATGAAGCCACTATTATGCAAAGTGTTTTGGGCAAAACATAAAATAAATAGACAAAAAAAATTAACAAACAATGTGATCGGGTAAATAACTTAATACTGAGGGATAAGTAAGTTAATAAAATGAGAATATTCAATGGAAAACAACAAATGAAAGCAAAAAGGTGATAATTAAGAATGGTCGGCATAGACTTTTACAATATGGAGTCAGTAGGTGTAGCAATAGTACAGTAACTTGTTCCAACCGTGTACCACCCTGTTTGTGAAAGTGAGATTTTCGTATACTGTATTTCTTCGGCAGCCTTGTTTAGTTAATTGATATCTATGACCTCTTTTTCTTGAAGTTCCAGGTCTCGGGAATTCTTTCCTATCAATTTTATAGATTCCCATTATTATTTAGTAAGTAGTGATCATATTGCCTCTTTTTCTTGTATCTTTTAGTTTGGCATATTAATTGCCTCTAACCTCTCCTCGTAGTTCTTGTCCTTCAGTTCTGGGAGCTATTTGTTGCATGTCTTTGCATCTTTTCCAAAGTTGTTTATGTGCTTCTCAAGATATGATACCTGGTTGATACCTTGTTGATGGGGTTCTGGGAGTTCTTCTACTCCCCAAGCCCGGCCCGAGGCCAGGCTTGACTTGAGAGAGTTTGGTCCACTAGGCTGTTGCTTGGGGCGGCCCGCAGGCCCACATACCCACCACAGCCCGGTTGGTCCGGCACTCCTTGGAGGAATAAATATGGACACCATACAACTGCTGCATATTCCAGCTTTGGTTTGACAAAGGTTGTGAGCAATTTATTTTGTTGATTTCACCATCCATGGATTTAAAAGCAATTCTGAAATTGAAAAGTGTAGCATAGGATTCTCGCACGATGTTCATTGTGTGGTCCTCGGGTGATGATGTGAGAAAGGAGAACTGCAACAGGCATGTTGGCTCACTAGGTGTGTCCCATTTAAATCCAACCCCTCACTCGCTGTCAATGCAGGTGTGGGAGGGAGTTGGGTGGTATCGGCCAGGCTCAAGTATACTTGGCAGTCTTTTAGGCTCAAGATCACTCGGAGGGAGTTTAGAGCATAGATGGCTGACTTGCGTGAATGTCATTCTGGATTGTAATATGTTTTTATTCCAACCCAGATTAAACTGTTCTTACAGTAGTATGAAAATCGACTTGGTTTTGGGGTGAATTTTGTCGCCCAGTGGTGAACTTTCTTCAAAACAGAAACATCATTGAAAACCACATCATTATGTTAGTTTTGAAGTCATGACAAGAAGTTTAGTTTAAGTTATGATGTGGAAGTAACATAAGGTATTTGAATGACAATTTTGTTGGTCATTTCTGGGGGGAGCCCCTGCGGCTCCCCGGAGCTATCCATGGCTGATATGGATATCCTAACTATTTTGCATCAGTCGATGTGGGTGGAGGTCTAGCCTACCAGGGACCACGAGCCAGAACCTGGCCCCCTCAGAGAGGCATGGGGAGTAATGGCCCATAGAATGCACATGTGATTTGGAGCATTCCATATCTGCTATCGACCGGGACAGGCACCCAGAAAGGTAAGTGCCACAAAACAAACCCCTATTCTGGTTAACAACAAAATTGACAAACGAGTGGACAGAACTCCCCAAAAGAAAAACAAGCAAACCAGCATGACTGTCACACGAGCCGCGCCGCATGTCTGCGCAGCTTCCCCCCTCCCTGGAAGGGGGAAGGGGGAGCCCCAGACCCCCGAGCCGGCGATCCCCGCCCAAGTTCCTCGGCTGATGGGATAATGCACTGTCGTGTGGCTCCAGCTCCAGTCTTGTCTCAGTGCTGTGACTTGTTTTCAGTGCTGCTCTTATGGTGGTCGTGTGAGCTGGGAGTAGTATTCTGAGGTACTCGAGCTGCATGTGCTTAGGGTCACCTTCCCTGAGTGTCCTGTAAGTACCGCCCTTGGGGCTTGGGGTTGCCTTCCACAAGTCACCTTGGGTCTACCTCTGTTAGCTTTTCACTGCTTGGCGTTTGGCCGCCCTGAGTGTTGGGGGTTTTCCTCCCTTGTTTACCTTGGGGTAAGTGGTAGTCATTGCGCTGGTGGGGCGCAGGGTACTGCGTAGCTAGTTTGCACCTCTAACGTCGGCCGGCTCTGTTTCCTCTGGGTACGTTGTCCACTTGGGTGGTTTTTCTTTTCTTTTTGTGTTTGCCTGGTGGGGGGGGGGGGTCTGCCTTGTTTTTTCCTCCCTTTATATTAGGGTCGTTTGTGTGGTGGCACCCCCTGCTTTGCCCTCGCAAGTGGACACGTCCCGTGGGTTCAGCTTTTAGCAGATTGCTTGGTAGTTTGGGGCGCCGGTTAGCAGTGCCCTGCCTGGGATAACCCTTAGCAGACCCAGTCTAGGGGCCCTGGGAAACCCCGCGGGGGCTCTTGGGTCCGATGGAGGAGACCCTTGCGTCCCCTCTCGCTTTGTGCGAGTTTGAGGGTTGCTCTGTCCCCTTGTCTCAGGGTGACTCTCATTGTTTTTGCCTCCATCATGCTGCCTGTTGGGTCGGTGACACATTCGACCCTGAGTCCTGCGAGCTGTGTTGCTTGTTTGTGACTCAATTCACCCAGTCTGCTGATGAGTTACTTCTGGTGCAGGGAGCTTGTGCGTTGCATGGTAGGTTTAGGTTGTTGCAACGCGTGCGGGTTCTTGTTTCCCCGGACGCCCCGCGGCTGCCCCGCTTTGTGTATAGGGACCCAGACTTGGGGGTGTTGGTCGCTTCGGCCTTGGTTCCGTCCATGCCCCATTGTTCTTCCCCTTCGGTGGTTCATTCGGTCCCCCCCGTCCCTGCTTCTGGCCCCTAAGCGTCTGAGGGCTTCGGGGTCGGGGTGGGGTTTAGCGGTTTCTGAGACTCGGGCAGTTTCGGGGGTTGCCCCGTCCGGGGGGGCTACGGAGGCATTCGAGTCTGTTCCTCCGGGCGATGCTCCGGGGTTTGACCAGTGGGCCCCTTCTCTTCCGGAGCTTTCGGCTGCCCCGGCTTTTTCTTGTGAGGCCAGGGTTTTGGAGGATGGCTTGGCCCCGGAGCCTGGTGTGGAGGCTCCTGGGGTTGGGGAGGAGCTGACTTGAGGGCCTTGGGCTCCATTGGACCCCGCCTCGATTTTCAGTCCTTCTGAGCGGGGCTTACTGTTGCAAGGAGTGGGGGTTTTCCTTTCCCCCTTCTGCGTACAATTTGGACTTGGGTTCTGCTCCTCCCCGGGTTCGGTTCCGTGTCCCTGTGGGTCCTTTGGTTCCGTCTTTCTGGAGGTTTTCGGCTTCCCGCATCTCTCCATCTGAGGTGCGGTCGGCCTTGGGGGCTTCCTTCCTGCGTGACCCAGAGTAAGCCTCCATAATGGATCCTTCTTCCTTCAGGTTTGGATCTTCATGTCCTTACTGGGTTCGTTATGAGGTTCCGGGGTTGTCCTGGCTTGCAGACTGCCCCTTGTTTTCGCTGGATGCTTGGGACTCGTTCTGTCGAACCCGCACGTTTGAGTGTCGTGAGGCGTTGACGGTAGTCCAGGTTTACCTGGGGGGGGGGGGCGATTTTGAGCACCTTAATGAGTGTCTTTTTGCTCCTGCCCTTCTGCGGGACGTTGGTGCAGTGCAGCTCCATGTTCAGGTTCCTTCCCTGTCGGCTGCTCTTGTGGCGGAGGATTTGCGCGCTTGTGGCTTTTTGGCTTCGATCCTGCGTTTCTTTTCCCTCCTGGAGCTATCTTCAGATTGGCTTGCGGAGGATGTTGAGGCGCTTGGGGCCGTTCTGGGGTCTGACGCCTTGGTCTCCGCTGCTCGGGCGTCGTCTGCTATGTTGAAGCTCTTTGCGCCTATCCTGCGGGAGGCGTTGCTGCGGTTTTTCGCTGCGCGCTTCGCGTGTCGTCAGGCGGTCCTGGCTTCCTCTTTGGAATCCGCTTGGGCCCTGGGTCTTAGGTTGTCTTCTCCCTTTTGTCCTCTGCTTTTTGAGGCTTCTGCGGTAGAACGTTATATTCAGGCGGCTTCTTCCTCTTGCCGCCCTATGTCTGAGTTATTGGTTTCTCACCTGCAAGTTTCCTCTTGGCGGCAGTATGAAGTTTCCTGGCAGTCCTTCCGGTTCTTTTTGACCCTTCGTCATTGCTCCTCGCTTTCGGTTCGGGTGGTGTTGTCCTTTCTCTCTTGGTTGTTTCAGGACCGTCATCTGATGCCTAATACTGTCGCCTCGTATCGTGCGGCGCTGGCGGAGCCGCTGCAGCTAGCTTTCGGTATTGATGTTACTTCTGCGCCGTTTCGCAAGCTGTCTTGGGCGTTGTTTCACCTCCGGCCTGCTCGTGCACCGCCTGAGCCGTCCTGGTCTTTGGACAGAGTGCTCTTCTAGCTTTCCACTCCTCGTTTTGTGGTGGCCCCTTCGGTTCAAGATTGCTTTGCTAAGGCTCTTTTTCTGTTGGCATTAGCCTCTGGGGGTCGTGTGGCAGAGCTTCATGCTCTTCTCCGGCGCAGGGGTTTTTGCTCCTTTGGTCGTGGTCTTCGGTTTGTTCGTTTGCAGCCGTCTCCCTCTTTTCTGGCGAAGAATGAGACTGCTGCTTTCCGGAGGCGTCCTTGGGTTGTTGATGCGTGGTTTGTCAGGCCAGGGGTTCACCATGTGTTGTTTCCGGTTGCGGCCCTCCGCCGTTATCTGCGCGCCACGGCTTCAGTGTCCGGGGACGCGCTTTGGGTTGATCCGGTTTCCCGTCTTCCCTGTTTGCGGGTTCGGGTCTCTCAGGTCGTCCACAGGGTCATTAAATCCAGCCAGCCTGCGGTCTATCCCCGTGCCCATGACATTCGTAAGTTCGCTGCTCTTGCTGCTGTCTTCGGCAATATGTCTTGGGCTGACATTCGGGCACGGGGATTTTGGCGGTCGAACAGGGTCCTGGCTGCACGCTACCTTGTTAACGTTCCTGGGCCCAGTCGGGCCTGTGTTGCCTTAGGTCGGTGGTTGCAGCCCGTGGTCTCGGCTTCGTCTTGAGGTGTGGAGCACCGACCGCCTCCCGGGTAAGTGCCCTTGGTTTTTCTTGGTAGTCTTTGGTGAGGTAGCTCCGGGGAGCCGCAGGGGCTCCCCCCAGAAAACAAGCATTGAATGTAATGAAACGCCATTTTCTGGGTGAGTCCCAGAGGCTCCCCGGCATCCCTCCCGCCCTCCGGTCGGCGTTTTTTCGCGGTTTTTGATGTCCAGCCTCATAACTGAGGTGTGGATCGCTGGCTCGGGGGTCTGGGGCTCCCCCTTCCAGGGAGGGGGAAGCTGCGCAGACATGCGGCGCGGCTCGTGTGACGTCATGCTGATTTGCTTGTTTTTCTTTTGGGGAGTTCTGTCCACTCGTTTGTCAATTTTGTTGTTAACCAGAATAGGGGTTTGTTTTGGGGCACTTACCTTTCTGGGTGCCTGTCCCGGTCGATGGCAGATATGGAATGCTCCAAATCACATGTGCATTCTATGGGCCATTACTCCCCATGCCTCTCTGAGGGGGCCAGGTTCTGGCTCGTGGTCCCCGGTAGGCCTAGAACTCCACCCACATCGACTGATGCAAAATAGTTAGGATATCCATATCAGCCATGGATAGGTCCGGGAAGCCTCCGGGACTCACCCAGAAAATGGCGTTTCATTACATTCAACACTGGTTTTTTGCTATCTAATAAGGTTTAACACTTTCGCACATTGGTGACAACATATTCGTCACCAATATTCTTACTGACTACGCTGGCGTGCCACGCTCGGGAGTCACGAGAAAAAATATTTGTATAAAATCCATTTATTATCCGATCAACTTGGGAATAGTTTACAAATGTTTGCCATGAAATGTACGTTTTCTCTAATAGCCGAACAGCTTATTAAAGAGAACGGCGTGGCAGTGAATCATCGTGGTAAAACAATTGTATTATTGACACGACGAGAATAATTGACGTAGATTTTATATATGTTGCCGGTCGAACGCATCCTTATGTGACCTTTAATATTTATGTTCTTATAGAACATTCTATTGCGAACACATTGGAACAAAAATGAAATACATACATCGAAAAATAATGTTAGGACAGTGAATTGAATATATACTTTTCAAAGCGAGTTTCGCCGATATGCCGCCGCGGGTAACACTTCGGCCACTTCCCACACTGTTTTGGGTGGGCTACGACATTGAATCTATATTTATATGCATATGTCCATGTAGAGAATTTTATTGCGATTTCAGTGATACCAAAATTAACGCTGTAGCACAACTGTGGGCTTCACAACCATTAAGAGAGTGGAAACATTGTGTTGTTGTTTGGCGCTCTCGGCAAGTGATCTGAATAGTTTTTTATTTGGTGTTGATATGCCTTATGCTTTGGCGGCATTTTATAGGTATGTTCTTATAGACAATTTTATTGCGAACACAGTGATACCAAATTTAAATACGTACGCCTACATTTAGTGTCAGGACAGTCAAAAGAGTATACACTTTTCGGTCTTACCGCTTAGGTGCGCGAAGCGCCGATATCACATAGGGTATGATTTTTTTCAGAACGCCGATAGCGCTTGTTTGTTCAGTATTTAAATTAAAAACTTTCCTTTCACAGATATAACAAAAGTGGATCAGGGATCCACGAAAATGGCTTTGCCAACCTTACGTGTCAAGTCATGCATAGGCTGCATTCCTCTGCAAAGGGGAACAGTCATCATTGGCTTCTTAGCTCTGGTAGGTACATTTTAGAATAATTTGTCGTAAATTATATTGTATGTGTTTACTAGTGTACAGTATTGCTAATATAGACTAATAAGTTGAGGTGTGCATTAGTAATGTAATTATAAAGGTAAGTGAGGTGCAAGGTTGTTGGTGTGTGCAGCGGTCAATAGGTGCAAGGTTGTTGGTGTGTGCAGCGGTCAATATATACCACTACTGCATGTACTCTACCTAGTCTCTTCTCATTATAAAGGCAAGCTGTAATCATTGAAACCTCCTGTGCTCATTATTCTAATTTGTATCATAGGATATGCCATCCTGTGATATGTCATTTGACTAGCTACAAACTAAACATTCCTGTTAATTTACTGAATTGTAAAAGGGAAGAAATGCCTAGAGGAACCCCAAAGCCTACAAGTCTGTTGATTTTTTTTTTAAATTGCGTATAGTATTTGTGATACTATTCATATTCATTTCAAGTAAACCAAAATTGTTTTCTGGGGAGAGCCTCTTCGGCTCCCCGGAACGAACCGGGCTGATATGAATGTACAAGACCCTAGCATAAGTCAATGCGCATGGAGTTCTAGGCCTTCTAGGTTCGGTCTTGGCTGGATCTTATAATTACCTAAGTGTAATTACCTAAGTGTAGTTACAGGATGAGAGCTACGCTCGTGGTGTCCCGTCTACCCAGCACTCATCATATAACGCTTTGAAACTACTGACAGTTTTGGCCTCCACCACCTTCTCACTTAACTTATTCCAACCGTCTACCACTCTGTTTGCGAAAGTTAATTTTTGTTATATTTCTTCGGCATCTTTGTTTAATTAGTTTAAATCTATAACCTCTTGTTCTTGAAGTTCCAGGTCTCGGGAAATCTTCCTTGTCGATTTTATCAATTCCTGTTACTATTTTGTATGTAGTGATCATATCACCTCTTTTTCTTCTGTCTTCTAGTTTTGGCATATTTAATGCCTCTAACCTCTCCGCGTAGCTCTTGCCCTTCAGTTCCTGGAGCCACTTAGTAGCATGTCTTTGCACCTTTACCAGTTTGTTGATGTGCTTCTTAAGATATGAGCACCACACAACTGCTGCATATTCTAGCTTTGGCTTAACAAAAGTCGTGAACAATTTCTTTAGTATTTCGCCATCCATGTATTTAAAAGCAATTCTGAAGTTAGAAAGCATGGCATAGGCTCCACGCACAACATTCTTTATGTGGTCCTCAGGTGATAGTTTTCTATCTAAAACCACTCCTAGATATCTTTCTTTATCAGAATTCTTTAAGGATTTCTCACATAATTTATAGGTTGTGTGGGGTCTATGTTCACCTATTCCACATTCCATAACATGGCATTTATTCACATTAAATTCCATTTGCCAAGTGGTGCTCCATATACAGTGGTACCTCGGTTTAAGAGTTTAATCCGTTCCTGGAGACAGCTCGTATTCCGAAAACTCGTATTCCGAAGCTAATTTCCCCATAAGAAATAATGGGAAATGAATTAATCCGTTCCTGACTACCCAAAAACCTCACTTCAAACTAAATTTTATACCTAATTCATCTAAATAATCCTACAAAACTATGTTCAAGCTATTACTTACCCTTGTTGATGACTGCTGTTGGCGTATGGAAGATGGTGAGGAAAAGGGAGAAGAGGTGTTACTGTTTGGAAGGGGAGTCCCCTTCCATTATAACATCAGGCAGTGAGGACTTCACTGGTGTGCACACACTGGCACGTTTTGCCTGCATACCATTAAGACTTGCTTGTCTTACTAAGAATCTGTCTAAAGATACTTGTTTTTCCCTACATTTTAACACTTGTCTGCAGTAAGACATCACTTTGTCATTTAAAAGGTCAATGCAATGGCCTGCTACAGCTTTATCTGGGTGAGTTTTTTCAACAAAACTTTGCAGTTCTTCCCATACTTCACATATTTTCTTAATGAAGAAGGGACATCCTCTACTGCCTCTACTAACAACTATTTTCTTTGGTTGAACCTTACCACTGACTTTCTTGGGACCCATGGCGAGATATATAATAACAACTTTTATGCTCAAATGACCAAAAATCTGTCAAAAAACTAGAAATCTTTGTGGAGAATTCAGGCGGGATAGTCCCTGGGCGCAAGGTACTGGTAAACTGAGGCGTGATCGCTGTGCCACCACGCGCTAGTCGGCCTGTACGTGTATCAACAAACTCGTGTTCTGAGGTAACCCTCGCCTTCCGAGGCACATTTTCCGAGCAAATCCTGCTCATATTCCGAAAAACTCGTATTCAGGGACACTCGTGTTCCGAGGTACCACTGTACTTATTTTGTCCAGGTCTTCTTGAAGGGCATGACAATCATCAAAGTTTCTTATCCTTCCTATTATCTTAGCATCATCAGCATACATGTTCATATAATTCTGTATTCCAACTGGTAGATCATTTATGTAGACAATGTACATCATCAGTGCAAGAACTGAACCCTGTGGTACTCCATTTGTGACATTTCTCTGGTCCGATACATTGCCTCTGATAACTGCCCTCATTTTTCTATGTCAGAAAACTTTTCATCCATGTTAGAAGCTTACCTGTCACTCCTCCAATATTTTCCAGTTTCCAGAACAACCTCTTGTGTGGAAATCTGTCGAAAGCCTTTTTTAGGTCCAGATAGATGCAGTCAACCTAACCATCTCTTTTCTGTAAAATCTCTGTGGCTCTGTCATAGAAACTGAGTAAATTCGATGCACAGGATCTTCCAGATCGAAAACCATACAATCTGTCTGACATTAATTTTTATTTCTCTCCAGGTTTTCCACCCATTTACTTTTTATTATTTTTTCCAATATTTTGACTATTACACTTGTCAATGATACAGGTCTATAATTGGGGGGGGTCTTCCCTGCTGCCACTTTTGTAGATTGGAACTATGTTAGCCTTTTTCCACACATCTGCTACGACTCCTGTACACAGGGATGTCTGAAAAATCAGCCAAAGTGGTATGGTGAGCCCAACTGCACATTCTCTCAGAACCCATGGTGAAACTCCATCTGGGCCAACTGCTTTGTTCTTACTTAGCTCCAAGAGCATTTATTTCACTTCGTCTCTAGACACCTCTATGTGCTCTATGTTGTTCTCTGGAATTCTTATTGTGTCTGGTTCCCTGAAGATCTCATTTTGTACAAACACACTTTGGAACTTTTTGTTTGTTTCACACATTTCCTTTTCATCTTCCGTGTATCTGTCCCCCATTTTCAATCTCTGAATATTATCCTTTACCTGCAGCTTGCTTTTAATGAATTTATAGAAAAGGTCTGGATCTGATTTACATTTGTCTGCTATACTGTTCTCAAAGTTCCTCTCTTCCTCTCTCCTTACTGACGTGTAGTTGTTTCTCGCATCTTTGTATCGCTAGTATGTTTGGGGGTTTGGCCTCTTCCTATAATGATTCCATATCTGTGTCTTTTGATCTCTGGCCCTCTCGCACTTTCTATTGAACCAGTCCTGTTTCCTAGGTCTGCATCTCTGTTTTGGTATGAATGTTTGTGTGCCTTCATCATATATTTTGCAAAGTATGGCATACATCTACATTTATACATCTCATTGTGTGGGACTCTATGAGATGCTTCCTTCTCTCTCCCTCCGGAATCTCTGCTTCGGCTGCAGTCTCACCTTCGCCTGTTTCTGGGGCTTCCAGGTCACCCGGAGGTTGCTCAAGGGTTTGTGCGAGAGCCTGACTTTTGCCGTAATGGTCTACCCGCCAGGTCAAGCTTGGCTTCGTCGGCTGTTCTGGTTCCTTCATAGACGTACGTCCCTTCCACCTCTCGTGCGATTGCTGGGTTTGGCCTCCGAGTGTCTTGCGTCGGCTGCTGCATTGCCAGCTTCCTCTTTGGTTTTTCTGTGGGGAGCCAATACGGCTCCCTGGAGCTTATCGGGCTAATGTATGTTATGTTAGACCGGGACATTAACTATGGAGTTCAGACCTACCAGGGACCAGCGCCAGAACATGGCCCCTTCAGAGAGGTTTCAGGGAGCAATGGCCCTGGAAAACCCCATATGGTTGGGGGTTTTCCTTATCTGCCATCGACCGGGGTTAGGCACCCAGAAAGGTAGGCGTAACAAAACAAACCCCACATGGTAAGAAACTACAACAAAAACCGAACAGAGAGGTAGAAAACTCCCTACAATCCCAAGGAAAACAATCAAACAATCAATTTACTGCCGCGCCGGTCGTCCGCGCAGCCCTCCCCTCCCCGGGAGGGGGAGGGGGGGCCCTGGACCTCACCACGCCGGCTGCCGTCAGTTCGCAAGCTAGTGTCAACCGGGATAGACGCTTCTCTGGCCTCAAATTCCTTGGCGGTGTTTGCCTCGTGTGGCGTTCTCTGCTGTTTTTGTGTGGTGTGCGGTGGCCAGGAGTACTTCATCAGTGCCGGGGCTGCATGCGCCTAGGGGCTTCCTTCCCTAGGCGCCCTGTGAGTACTGCCCTTGCGTGTCAGAGTTATCTTCTCTGGGGCATTCGGGAACCACTCCCGTAGAGGTTCTTGCTGCTCGGCATTTGCCTTGCCCTTGGGGCCAGCTGGGGCTTGGGGCCCTTGTTTGGCCTTGGGTAGGGAGTGGTATTGTGCTGGTTAGGGCGTCAAGGTGTTGCGCGGCCTGCCACCTAAGCGGCGACCGGTTCCTGTTGCTCTGGGGACGGTGTACTTTTGCGGGGTTTTCTTTTGTTTTGTTTTTGTTTGCCTGGTGGAGGTTCTGCCTCGTGGGCCCATAGTTCCCCTGGTATTGTTTTGGTGGCCCTCTGCTAGGTCCCCGTGCTTGTACACATCCCAGGGGTTTTCAGTATTATCAATTACCCTTGTTTTGTTTGGGTTTCTTAACCGGTTAGCAACACCTTGCCCGGGCTTCCCGTAGTTGCTACCCTACGGGCCCTGGAAACCCCTATTGGGGCTCGGGGTCCCATGGATTCGTCTCCCGAGTTCCAGCCTGCCTTGTGCAGGTTTGGAGGTTGCAGTGTGCCCTTGTCTCAGGGTGACAGTCACCTGTTTTGCCTCCATCATGCTGCCTGTTGGGTTAATGACACCTTTGACCCGGAGTCTTGCGAGTCATGTTCTCTGCTTGTGCTCCAGTTTTACTTTGAGGACGTTCCTATTAGGGTACAGGCAGCATCAGCGTTGCATGTTAGATTTAGGTTATTGCAATGCGCTAGGTTGGTTTCCCGCCTGGATGCCCCGAGGCTGCCCCGTTTTGGCTTTAGGGACCCTGACCTGGGGGCGTTGGTCGCTATGGCTTTGGCTCCTGCTGCGCCCTCTGGTCCTTCCCCTGTGGTTCTTCCTGCACCTCCTCCCCTGTGTCCGGCTCCGAAACGTATGCGGGTTTCGGCCTTAGCACAGGATTTAGTTGGTGGTGAGACTTGGGCTGCTTCGGGGGCTGCCCCATCCGGGTCGGGGACGGAGGCATTTGAGCCGGTTCCTCCTGCCGAGGCTTCTGGGTCCCACCAGCAGACCCCCTTCTTGTCTGCTTTTCCCTTGGACTCTACCTTTTCTTCAGGGGTAGAGGGTTTGGAGGACAGCTCTGCCCCAGGTCCCGACGTAGGGGATCCTGGGGCTGGGGAGGAGTTGGCCTGGGGGCCTTGGGCCCCCCTGTGACCCCGCTTGGGTGCTTTTGCCTTCCCATGGGGTTTATTGTTGAAGGGGGAGGGGTTTTCTTACCCTCCTTCCCTGTATTAGTATGATTTGGGTTCGGCTCCTCCCTGGGTTCGGTTCCAGGTGCCTTTGAGTACCTCGGCTCCGTCTTTCCAGGGGTTTGCTACTTCCCGTCTCTCTGCGAAGGTGGCGTGGGAAGCTCTTGCTGCATACCTCTTGCGAGACCCGGGTTGTGCCTCCCCAATGGATCCGTCCTTGTTTGAGTTCGGTTCTTCTTCCCGTTTTTGGGTGCGTTTGGAGGTTCCGGAGTCTTCCTGGCTAGCAGACTGCCCTTTCTTTTCGTTGGGGGCGTGGCATGGGTTCTGTCGGACCTGCACGCTTGATTGGCGGGAGACTGCTACTTTTATGCAGGTTTACCTGGGGGGCGAGTTTGAGCACCTTAATGCGTGCTTATTCGCTCCTGTGCTTTCTCTGGATGTTGGCCTTTTCCAGCTTCACGTGCAGGTTCCTCAGCTTTCGGCTTCATTGGTTGCGGAGGAGTTGCGCTCCCGTGGGCATTTGGCTTCAGTCTTGCGTTTCTTTTCCCTTCTCGAGCTCTCTTCTGCTTGGCTTGAGGAGGATGTGGGAGCGTTGAGTGAAGGGCCTTCGTCCGGGGCGCTGTCTTCGGCAGCTAGGGCGTCGGCTGCACTGTTGACGCTCTTTGCAGCCCATCCTGAAGGAAGCGGTGTCTCTGTTTTTTGCTTCTCGCCTCGCATGCCGTCAGGCTGTGCTCGCCCTCTCTTTGGAATCCGCTTGGGCCCTGGCTCTTAGGTTTTCGTCTCCCTTTTGTCCGTTACTGTTTGCAGAGTCTGCAGTGTCCCAGTTTCTGCATGCGGCTTCGTCTAGTTGTCGTCCTATGGCGGACTTGTTGATTCTCCGGAGCGGTCGTTCTCGGCAGTTTCAGAGGGGTCGTGCCAGGGTTTCGGGTTCTGCTGGTCGAGGTGGGCCATTGGTGCCAGTTTCTGAGCCGTTGTTCCCTTCGGGACCAGCGTCGTCTGGTCGACGCAGTGATCGCCCTGTTCGATGGTTGGGTTCTCGTAAGGGGCGTCGGCCCTTTCGCGGTTTGCCCCGTTGACGGGGCAAAGGCTCGCTCGCTCGAGGGAGGCTCGCTCTGTTTACCCACGCTTGGTCCCACGATTTGTGGGCCTTTTTGGTCGTGTAATCCAGCCTGCGGTGGCATTGGGCGACTCGTCCTCCTTTGGGGGGTTCGGGGCTAACAGGGCAGGTTTCTTCTCCTGCGCTTCGTCAAGTCATCTTGGAGTGGGTGCGCTTGGGCGTGGTCGAAACAACTACGTCCCTCAGGTGGGTTTTCCGCCTGTTTCCAGTGCCAAAACGGGACTGTGCGGATCTGAGGTTCATTCTGGACTTGTCCCGTCTGAACCCCTGGATTCCTTGCCCCTCCTTTCGGATGACTACTCTGTCTCAGGTCCGGCTTCTGTTGGAGCCGGGAGCCTGGATGGTGTCCCTGGACCTCAAGGACGCCTATTGGCACGTTCCTATTCATCCGGGGTTCAGGGACTGGTTAGGTTTCGTGGTGGGGCGTCACGCTTACCGTTTTCGATGCCTACCTTTTGGCTTGAATCTGGCACCTCGCGTTTTTACATGTCTGACCCGGGTTGTGGTGACCCGTCTGCTGTCTTCTAGGGATTCGGGTTTTGGCTTACCTCGACGACTGGCTGGTGTGGGCTCCCAGTCGGTCAGCTTGTCTGCTCGCCAGGGATATGGTTCTTTTCCAGCTCGCCAGGTTCGGGTTCCTGGTGAACTGGAGGAAGTCCCATCCGGTTCCGTCCCAGGTTCGGACCTGGCTGGGTCTTGTTTGGGATTCTCGGACCGCTTCCTTGTCTCTCCCTCCAGCGGCGTTGCGGCGGCTGCGGGACCGCCGTTTGCTGTTTCTGAGGGGGTCCCGGGTCACTCGGCGGTTGCTCGAGCGGTTGTGCGGGAGTCTGAAATTCACCGTGCTAGTCTACCCGCCGGGTCGGGTTTGGCTTCGGCGTCTGTTTTCGTTCCTTCGGGGACGTCCTTTCCGCCTCTCTCGCGATCGTTGGGTTCACCCTCCGGGGGTCTTATGTCGGTTGCTGCGTCACCGACTTCCTCTTCGGGCTTTTCGGGGTTCAGTGCCTTGGCGCCTTCCCGAGCCCTCGCTCGATGTGTTCACGGACGCGTCGTCTCTCGGCTGGGGCTTTGTGACCAGTGCTCACCACGCAGGCCAGGGATGGTGGGGTCCTTCCTTCCATCGGGCTCACAGCACGGTTCGGGAGTTCGCAGCTGTCTGGTTCGCGCTTCGGAGGATTCGGGTCGCTTGGGGATCGACCATTCGCCTCCATTCAGACTGTTCTCCAGTGGATCATTGCCTGAACCGCGGGGGTTCTCTTCGCTCCTTGGCTCTTTGAGGTTGGTCCCTTCGAGTGGTTCGTCTGCTGGATTCTCGGGGTTTGGCTCTCCGTGCGGTTCATGTCCGGGGAGTGTCCAACGTTCTGGCGGACGGTCTGTCTCGCTTCCTTCCCCTGTCCACGGAGTGGACGGTCGACGACGACTCGTTTCGTTGGATCTGCCAGACGTACGGTCTCCCAGATGTGGACCTCTTCGCGTCGGCGTGGTCCCGGCATCTCCCTATATATGTGACGCCCTTCCCCGACTGCGAGGCGTTCGCAGTGGATGCCTTTCGGCAGGACTGGTCGAGGTGGGGTTACCTGTACCTCTTTCCTCCGGTCCAGCTGTTGCTTCGGGTTCTGGTTTGGTTAGAGACATTCCCGGGGAGAGTAGTCCTCGTGGCCCCCTTGGTGGCCAGCCCAGCCTTGGTTTCCGGTGCTTTTGGCTCGGTGCCCGAACCCGGGACGTTTCCCGCGGCTCCGCCTCTTTCAGCAGGTTAGGCCGATCCGGTACGGGGCTGGTTCGACCTTCTCCTCTGCTCTTCGCGTCTGGTCTTTTTGACGCGGGTGTATCACCATTTCTATGGTGATCAGGCGGCTTCTTTGATGGTGTCCCACCTGAGAGCTTCGTCTAAGCGACAGTATGAAGTTTCCTGGGGTTCTTTTCGCCATTTTCTGGCTCTTCGTAGGTTGTCTTTTCTTTCGGATCGGGTTGTTTTGTCCTTTCTTACTTGGCTTTTTCAGGACCGTCATTTGATGCCTAATACTGTCGCCTCGTATCGTGCGACGCTGGCGGAGCCGCTCAAGCTAGCTTTCGGGGTGGACGTCACATCCGCCCCGTTTTGTAAGCTTTCCCATGCTATGTTTCACCTCCGGCCTGCTCATGCGCCTCCTGAGCCGTCCTGGTCCTTGGACAGGGTTCTCTCCTATCTTTCCTCTCCTCGGTTTGTGGTGGCCCCTTCGGTTCCTGATTGTTTTTCCAAGGCTTTGTTTTTGTTGGCATTGGCCTCTGGGGGCCGGGTAAGGGAGCTTCATGCTCTCCTCCGGCGCAGGGGTTTCTGCTCTTTTGGTCCTGAGGGTAGGTTTGTCTGTTTGCAGCCTTCTCCATCTTTTCTGGCGAAGAACGAGACTGCTGCTTTCCGGAGGGGTCCGTGGGTCATTGATGCTTGGTTGGTTCAGCCGGGGGTGCATCATGTGTTGTGTCCTGTTGCAGCACTTCGCCGTTACCTGCGCGCTTCAGCCGGGGTGGCTGGGGATGCGCTTTGGGTTGATCGGGTTTCCCTCGTTCCCTGTTCCAGGGCTCGGGTCTTCCAGGTTGTCCGCAGGGTTATTAAGTCTAGCCAGCCTGCGGTCTATCCTCGCGCCCATGAGGTTAGGAAGTTTGCGGCTTTGGCTGCCGTGTTTGGTAATATGTCTTGGGCACATATTCGGGCGCGTGGATTTTGGAAGTCGAACAGGGTCATGAGGGTCCTGGCCGCCCGTTACTTGGTGAACGTCCCTGCTCCTCGTCGTTCTTGTGTTGCTTTGGGTCGCAGGTTGCAGCCAGTTGTCTCGACTTCGCGTTGAGGAGTTTGTGGCCGCTGCCTCCCGGGTAAGTCCCCTCTTTTCCTTCTCTTTGGGTATGTAGCTCCAGGGAGCCGTAGGGGCTCCCCACAGAAAACCAGCGTTGACTGTAATGAAACGCCATTTTCTGGGTGAGCCCCGGAGGCTCCCTGGCTACCCTCCCTCCCATCCGGTCGGCGGGATTTTTCGTGTTGGTTGAAGCCTAGTTTCCGAACTGACGGCAGCCGGCGTGGTGAGGTCCGGGCCCCCCCACTCCCCCACCTGGGGAGGGGAGGGCTGCGCGGACGACCGGCGCGGCAGTAAATTGATTGTTTGATTGTTTTCCTTGGGATTGTAGGGAGTTTTCTACCTCTCTGTTCAGTTTTTGTTGTAGTTTCTTACCATGTGGGGTTTGTTTTGTTACGCCTACCTTTCTGGGTGCCTAACCCCGGTCGATGGCAGATAAGGAAAACCCCCAACCATATGGGGTTTTCCAGGGCCATTGCTCCCTGAAACCTCTCTGAAGGGGCCAGGTTCTGGCGCTGGTCCCTGGTAGGTCTGAACTCCATAGCTAATGTCCCGGTCTAACATAACATACATTAGCCCAATAAGCTCCAGGGAGCCTCCGGGGCTCACCCAGAAAATGGCGTTTCATTACATTCAACGCTGGTTTTTTGGCGTCCAGTGCTTTGGCGTTTACCCGAGCCCTTGCTTGATGTGTTCATGGGCGCGTAGTCTCTTGGCTGGGGCTTTGTAACCAGTGCTCACCAGGCCAGCCAGGGGCGGTGGGGTCTATTCTTGTGGTGCGGAAGCTTGCGGCGGTGTGGATGTCGCTTTGGAGGGTTTGAGTCACTTGTGGATCGTACAATCCGGCTCCATTCGGACTACTTCCCGGTGGTTCATTGCCTGAACCAAGGGGGAGTTCAATGCGGTCCGTGGCTCTTTGGGGCTGGTCTCTTCGTATGACTCGTTTGTTGAGTTCTCGGGATTTGGTTCTTCTGGCCATTCACGTTCAGGTGTCCAACGTCCTGGCAGACGGCCTGTCTCGGTTCATTCCCCTGTCCATAGAATGGACGGTCGATGCCGATTTGGCTCTGCCGGACATATGGGCTCCCGGAGGTGAACCTCTTCACATCGGTGTGGTCAAGGCGTCTCCCATTGTATGTGGCACCCTTCCCCGACTGCGAGTCCATCGGGGTCGATGCCTTGTGGCAGGACTGGTCGAGGTGGGGTTACCTGTACCTCTTCCCCCCAGTTCAACTGTTGCTCAAGGTCCTAGCTTGCTTGGAGACTTACCAAGGGAGAGTAGTCGTCTTGGCTCCTTGGTGGCCGGCCCCCTTGGTTTCAGGCGCTGCTTGCTCGGTGTCCAAACCCGAGGGTCTTCCCGTGGCTCCACCTCTTTCAGCAGATCGGTCCGGTCTATTATGTGGCTGGTTTGATGTTCTCATTGAGTCTTCACATCTGATCTTTGACTCGAGTCTATCATCACTTGCATGGTGAGCAGGTGGCTTCGTTGATAGTGTCCCACTTGCGTGCTTCATCTGGGCAGCAGTATGAAGTTTCCTGGTGGTTCTTCCGTTATTTCTTATCCCTTCGTAAGTTTACCTCCATCTCTGATAGGGTTGTCTTGTCGTCCTTCCATTCGTGGCTGTTCAAGGGCCATCGTCTTATGACGAATACTGTCGCTCGTATCGTGCAGTGCTGACGGAGCCACTGCAGCTTGTAATCGGCATTGATGTTACTTCTGCATTGTTCCGCAAGTTGTTTCGTGTGTTGTTTCACCTCCGGCCTGCTCATGCACCGCCTGAGCTGTCCTGGTCGTTGGACTGGGTGCTCACCATTCTCTCTTCTCCTCGGTTTATGGTGGCCCCCTCGGTTCAGGATTGTTTTTCCAAGGCTCTTTTCCTGTTGGCATTGGCCTCTTGGGGTTGGATTGGGGAGCTTCATATTCTCCTCCGGCACGGGGGAGGGGGTTCTGCTCCTTTGGTCCTGGTGATAGATTTGTTCGTTTGTAGCCTTCTTTCTCCTTTTCTGGCAAAGAATGAGACTGCTGCTTTCTGCAGGGGGTCCTTGGGTTATTGATGCTTGGTTGGTCAGGCCGGGGTGCATTATGGGTTGTGTCCGATTGTGGCTCTCTGCTGTTACCCACGCACCACGGCCTCGGTGGCCAGGGATGCACTTTGGGTTGACCCGGTTTTCCTTCTTCCCTGTTCCATGGGTTAGGTCTCCCAAGTTGTCTGCAGGGTTATTCGGTCCAGCCAGACTGCAGTCTATCCTCGTGCCTCCTTACCAGAGCCTCAGATATTAACACCAAGTAAGGCATCCAGCACTTCCACTAACACGATAACATCATTTATATTTGCCAACATCCAGGGTATAAAAACATGCAAATCCAACAAAGTTCACTTTATTGATGGTCTCCTTCATGAGGCAAATGCAGTGTTTGCAGCCCTAACAGAAACCCACACAAAGGACTACCATGATGGTGAAATATGGATCTCAGAGTACAATCTTTTCAGATGTGATAGGAAACACCGGCTTCAGGGTGGGGTCAGCCTCTACATCAAAGACACACTCATCTGTACTGAGCTGCTAAACACCTCAAATGATATGGTGGAAGTGCTGATAATCAAAATAGAGATTCTAAATGTAGTTATTGTCCTTGTATATAAGTCACTGGAGGCAAACCCTCAGCAGTTTAAAGACCAACTAATGAAAATAGAACACTGCTTGGAAAACCTCACAAATCCAGCTCAGAACATCATCCTGCTTGGGAACTTCAACCTACGGCACCTGAAATGGAAGCACCTGGCTAATACAGTAATATCAGAAAGAATACCAGGAAGTAGCCTAAATGAACAGGCACATGCAAATGACCTGCTACGGATGTGCGATAGGTTTGCCTTAAACCAGCAAATAGTAGAACCAACTAGGAAGGAGAACACGCTGGACCTCATTTTCACTAATAATGATGAATTGATCGGGAACATAATGTTTACAAATACCTGTTACTCAGATCACAACTTAATTGAAGTTCTGACAACCATGGGGAATGGACCTTCAAAACCAGTCCAGATTCCCGGTGGAGGAGATTTCAGCAAATTCAACTTCAATAATAAACAGATAAACTGGGAGCAAATAAACCAGGACTTCACAGAAATAAACTGGGAAGAACAGCTAGAAAATGCAAACCTGAACCAGTGCCTTGAAAAAATAAGCTCAGTAGCACTAGAAATATGTTCAAACCGCATACCTCTAAGAAAAAAGAGAAAGAGATGCAGATTGGAACGGGAACATCGTTCCCTATATAGGAGAAGAAAACGAATCGCGGAACAACTTGAGTCGCACCCTATCTCAAGAACGGCGAAGAGGGTTGGGTAGAGAAATAGAAACAATTGAACTCAAGCTACAAGAATCATACAAAACCCAGGAGAGGCAAAGAGAGGAAAAGGCCATCAGTGAAATAGAGAGAAATCCGAAATATTTTTTCTGCTATGCAAAATCAAGATCAAAAACCACATCTAGTATCGGGCCCCTGCGAAAGGGAGATGGAACTTTCACCGATGACAACAAAGAAATGAGCGAGCTACTGAGGAAGCAGTACGACTCTGTTTTCAGTGAGCCATTAACCCTTAAAGTGCGCATCACTTCATATGAAGTGTAAATCGTTTTACCAGTCAACTGCGCTTCACTTCATATGAAGTGTATGGGTACCGCGCACGATTTGAATGGCCCGCGGTGTAGCTGGGGGTCCCATACGCTGCCCAGGGGCTCTAGTAAACAGCGGCCATTTTGAAAAAAAATCCAGCTCACGATTCGATGGCATGGGAGGCCTCAGTTTAGCGAGAGTCACCATGGCGAGCGCACGGTCAAACGCCTCACGGGCACGCACCACTCAGTCCCTCACCCCAGAGCAAATAGCCCACGAATTATTCTCTGAAGGTGAAGAAAGTGTGTTTGACGATTCAGACAACGATGAGGATTATACACAGTTGTCGGGTGATAGCAGCAGCAGCAGTGAAAGTGAGAATAACCGCCATGCCATGGCGAGGCCTATACGCTCTCCCATGCCTCCTCGCCCATTTTCTACCCCAATTCTACCACGACCTCACAGTTCCTGTGGATATTTTCTGTTTGAGGGTGACGAGTCAGAGGGAGGTGACTCCTTTTCTGGGTTTAGTGACTCACATCAAAGTTTTATTGAGCCTGTGGCTGGTACCAGTGGTGTAACTGGGCGAGAAATTGTCGCGTCAGCAGCATCTCGCCCGGCCAAGCGCCACCGCATGGCACCACATGAGGGACCAAGACCCTCGTGTTCACGTGCACCCACCTCACGTGCACGTAGCCGCCGTGCTTCTCGCAGACGGTATTCAGCTCCTGGTCGCCGGTATGCATCGCTTCCTCGCCGTCTTTCCTCTGCATCTCGCAGGACGCCTGGTGTACTTGAGTGGAGTGATGGTGACGATTTTATTCCTAATATTCCTCACTTTGACGATAAAGATGTAGGGATTACAAACCTTTTCCCTAATCAAGGTGAGGACATGGCTGAGATGGAATATTTTACAGCATTCTATGATGAACCACTCATGGAATACATTGTACACCAAACGAACCTGCATGCTGCTTACCTGATTGAGAGGGAAATCACAGAATTTTCACGACTGCAGCGTTGGAAAAATACCACAGTGGCGGAAATGTATGTGTTTTTGGCACTCTGTTTGTTGATGAAGCACTGTCACAAACATGCAATAAATGACTATTGGAGCAAGGACAAGACAATACCAACACCTTTATTCGGGAAATATATGTCACGAGACAGGTTTCAGATACTCCTCAGGTGTCTACATTTTGGAAGTGTTCAGGACCGAACACCTGATGATAGACTGTGGCGAGTGAGGCACTACATGAACGATGTTATTGGAAAATTCAGAGATTTTTACGTACCAGCACAAAAGCTGGTGGTTGATGAATCTCTCATACTTTTCAAGGGACGTGTTCCATTCAAACAGTACATTCCCTCAAAACGAAACCGATTTGGCCTGAAATTTTTTGTTCTTTGTGATTGTGAGACAGGATACGTGTTACACATGATTCTGTACTCGGCTAGTGATGTAGACATTCCCGGTAACGACGAACATGGATTCTCGGGGAGTGTAGTGAAGACCATCATGGCTCCGTGGATGAACAAGGGACACATTTTATACACAGATAATTACTATACAAGTCCCTTGCTAGCTCGGTTCTTGCTAGAAAATAGAACCGGATTGGTTGGTACAGTAAAGCCACAACAAAGGGAAATGCCTGTGTTTGACAACGACATTGCAGTTGGTGAGTGTCAGAGAAGGAAAAGTGATAACATTCTGTCAGTTCGGTGGAAAGACAAAAGAGAGGTGAACTTGTTGACAACAATTCATGATGGAACAATGGTGAACAGTGGGAAAGTGAGCCATAAAACAAACGCACCACTATATAAGCCAGACTGTGTTTTAGACTATAATATCAACATGCGGTTGATTGATAAATCAGACATGATGATTGGCACTGCAGAGTGTGTGCGGAAGACATGTAGGTGGACGAAAAAAGTGTTCTTCCATCTTGTGGACATGAGCATGCTGAACTGTTTCAACATGTACCTTGTGAGAACTGGACGTAAGCCCACTTTCCGTGACTTTGTATTTGATGCTGCAATACAGTTATTAGGAAAGTTTGCAAAAGATGTCCCAGGTATTCAGCGGCCCATCATAAACCCACTGTTGCAGCATGCTGGTACTCCACGCCTCGCTCACACTGAAGGCTTCCTAGCACACAAACTTAAGTATTTGCCACCTGGTGTGAAGCGTGCAATAGCCCAACGTGATTGCTTGGTGTGTAAAACAACGACACGTAGAGACAAGAAACGGAAGCTTGTGCAAACATGGTGTGAAACGTGTGGTATCCCATTATGTGCTGTCGACTGCTTCAATGACTACCACAGTCTAGAAATCTTCTAAGTGTGCTTCAAAGTGTGTATAGCGTGTGCGAGTGTGTAAATATGTAAACATATAAGCAGATAGCGTGTGCGTGTGTGTAAATATATACAAATATAAGCAGAACATACAATATAATAGACTGTAATGACATATTATATTGCCGTAATTGAAAACATTTGTGTGCGCCTGTGTATACTCAAATATGCAACAATTATTGATACAAAATATGTTCAAACAGTATTTGAAACACAATTAGTGAAAAAAAATTAGATAAAATGCGCTTAGACATTGTAAATAAATAGCGCGAAAATATATTTGTGGCAACTCTGGCTGTTTGAGGACCGCGCGCAACATCTCCCGGGCGTGTACTGCATGAGCGAACATGCAGATTGTGACGTCATCACCGAGCTTCTCGGCTCTATTGCAACAAAAGTAAGTACAATAGAATTTTTTTTTTATTTTTCCCGTGATCAGTGAACAGAACTTAACAGATTAGCAAAAAAAAAAAAATTTTTTTTTTTTTCAAAATGACATGCGCCTGTGTGGATAGCAGGATATTAGACCCCGAGCATGTTAAGGGTTAAATGCACTAAAGATTGATAACCCAAATGAATTTTTCATGGATATGATACCAACATCAAATCATATATCAGACGTCACCCTATCCCCACTGGATTTTGAAGAAGCCATAAACAGTATGCCTATGCACTCTGCACCAGGCCCGGATTCTTGGAACTCCATATTCATCAAGAACTGTAAAAAACCATTATCGCAGGCCCTCCACATTCTGTGGAGACAAAGCCTAGATACTGGCGTTATTCCTGATATACTCCTGATATACTATGGAGTCATAACAGATGCTGTGTTTCCAAAGGACTACTATATAGTAAGGAAAGAGAGGGAAGGGAGAGGAGGTGGAGGAGTGGCCCTGCTGATAAGGAAGGACTGGAGTTTTGATGAGATGGAAATTCCGGGCTGTGACGGATTCAGAGATTACATAACAGGAACTATAACAATGGGTGGACCTAAGATAATAGTGACAGTCATTTACAACCCTCCCCTAAATGACAGAAGACCTAGACAGGAGTTTGATAGGAACAACATGGCAACTATTAATATAATAGAGAGAGCAGCTTCAGTTGCCTGCAGGAATGGCTCAAGACTCTTAATCATGGGTGATTTCAACCATGGAAAGATAGACTGGGAGAATGGGGACCCACATGGTGGTGCAGATACGTGGCGAGCTAAACTCTTGGAAGTGGCAACAAGGAATTTTCTGAGCCAGCATGTCAAGGAACCCACAAGAATGAGAGGCAATGATGAACCAGCTAGACTCGACTTAATATTCACCCTAAATGAGTCAGAAATAAGGGAAGTCAAAGTTGAAGCCCCCATAGGAATGAGTGACCACAGTGTACTGACCTTTGAGTACTTGGTGGAGGTAGGGATAACCTATCCAAGGATGGGAGTGGAGGGGAAAAGACTGAATTACCGAAGAGGAAAATATGACGAGATGAGGAACTTCCTAATGGGAATACCATGGGAAACAGAACTTAGAGACAAGAATGTGCAGGTCATGATGGATATTGTCACCCAAAAGTGCCAAGAAGCTGCAGACAGGTTTATCCCCGTCCAAAAGGAGAAAAACGAAAAACAACAGAAAAACCCATGGTTCAACCAGGAATGTAAGGTAGCGAAACAACTGAGTAAAAGAACATGGAGAAACTACAGAAATAACAGAACACCAGAGAGCAGGGAGAGGTACCAGAGGGCCAGAAATGAGTACATCAGAGTGAGGAGGGAAGCAGAGAGACAGTTTGAAAATGACATCGCGAGTAAAGCCAAGACCCAACCAAAGCTGCTCCACAGCCATATCAGGAGGAAAACAGCAGTGAAGGAACAAGTGATGAAGCTGCGGAAAGGGGAGAACAGATACACAGAGAATGACAAGGAGGTGTGTGAAGAACTCAACAAGAGATTCCAGGAGGTCTTCACAATAGAACAAGGAGAAGCCCCTGCACTAAATGAGGAGGCGGCAACCTTGGAAACCTTGGAGGAATTTGACCTCACCAGTGATGAGGTCAAAAGGTGTCTGCTGGAGCTAGATGTGACAAAGGCTGTTGGGCCTGATAGAATCTCACCATGGATACTAAAGGAAGGTGCAGAAGCACTAAGTGTGCCACTCTCTATGGTGTATAACAGGTCACTGGAAACAGGAGACTTACCAGAAAGTTGGAAGACAGCTAACGTGGTCCCAATATACAAAAAGGGTGACAGGCAAGAGGCACTGAATTACAGGCCAGTTTCCTTAACTTGTATACCATGCAAGGTGCTGGAGAAGATCGTGAGGAAAAGGCTCGTAGAGCATCTGGAGGGAAATAACTTTGTAACGCACCACCAACATGGGTTCAGAGATGGTAAATCGTGCCTCACAGGGTTAATAGAATTTTATGACCAGGCAACGAAAATTAGGCAGGAAAGAGAAGGGTGGGCCGACTGCATTTTCCTGGATTGCCAAAAAGCCTTCGACACAGTACCCCATAAAAGGCTGTTAAAAAAGTTGGAGCAACAGGCAGGAGTAAAAGGGAAGGTGCTCCAGTGGATAAGGGAGTACTTAAGCAACAGGAAACAGCGAGTAACGGTGAGGGGGAAGACATCAGAGTGGCGAGATGTCACCAGCGGAGTCCCACAGGGCTCAGTACTTGGACCCATCCTGTTTCTAATATATGTGAACGATCTTCCAGAGGGTATAGACTCATTCCTCTCGATGTTTGCTGATGATGCAAAAATTATGAGAAGAATCAAGACGGATGAAGATAGGCAGAGACTACAGGATGACCTGGATAAACTGGAGGAATGGTCTAGAAAATGGCTGCTGAAGTTCAACTCTGGAAAGTGTAAGGTGATGAAATTAGGCGAAGGGAGCAGGAGGCTGAACACAAGGTATCATCTGGGAGGGGAAATCCTGCAAGAATCAAATAGAGAGAAGGATCTGGGGGTTGATATCACACCGAACCTGTCCCCAGAGGCCCACATCAAAAGAATATCATCAGCGGCATATGCTAGACTGGCCAACATAAGAACTGCCTTCAGAAACTTGTGTAAGGAATCTTTCAGAACCCTGTATACCACTTATGTAAGACCAATCCTGGAGTATGCAGCTCCAGCCTGGAGTCCATACCTAGTTAAACACAAGACAAAGTTAGAGAAGATTCAGCGGTATGCCACCAGGCTCGTCCCGGAACTGAGAGGATTGAGCTACGAGGAAAGGCTAAAGGAGCTGAACCTCACATCCCTGGAAAACAGAAGAGTAAGGGGAGACATGATAACCACCTACAAAATTCTCAGGGGAATTGACAGGGTGGACAAAGACAAACTCTTCAGCACGGGTGGGACACGAACAAGGGGACACAGGTGGAAACTTAGTACCCAGATGAGCCACAGAGACGTTAGAAAGAATTTTTTCAGTGTCAGAGTAGTTAATAAATGGAATGCACTAGGAAGTGATGTGGTGGAGGCTGACTCCATACACAGTTTCAAATGTAGGTATGATAGAGCCCAGTAGGCTCAGGAATCTGTACACCAGTTGATTGACAGTTGAGAGGCGGGACCAAAGAGCCAAAGCTCAACCCCCGCAAGCACAATTAGGTGAGTACAATTAGGTGAGTACTAAAAACAGCAGAGATAGCACCACTTCATAAAGGAGGAAATAAGGCAGAGGCAAAAAATTACAGACCGATAGAACTAACATCGCACATTATAACAATTTTTGAGAGAGTGCTAAGAAGTAAGATCACAAAATACATGGAATTACAGCATCTCCATAACCCTGGACAACATGGTTTCAGAACAGGGCGCTCTTGCCTGTCGCAGTTGCTGGACCACTATGATATGTCATTAGATGCTATGGAAGACAAACAAAATACTGATGTAATTTACACAGATTTCGCAAAAGCTTTTGATAAATGTGACCATGGCGTTATTGCACATAAAATGCGTTCAAAAGGAATTACCGGAAAAATAGGCAGATGGATCTACAATTTCCTGACCAACAGAACCCAATGTGTAATAGTCAACAAAATAAAATCCAGCCCATCAGCCGTAAAGAGCTCAGTCCCCCAGGGTACTGTGCTTGCTCCAGTACTTTTTCTCATCCTCATATCGGACATAGACAAGAACACAACCTATAGCACTGTATCATCCTTTGCAGATGACACTATGATCTTCATGAGAGTAGGCAACATAGAGGACATGGCAAACCTCCAGTTAGATGTAGATCAGGTCTTTCTATGGGCTACAGAAAATAATATGGTGTTTAACGAAGATAAGTTCCAGCTCATGCGCTATGGAAAAAATGTAAATATAAAAACGGAAATCACGTACAAAACTCAGGCAAATCATAACATAGAATGTAAAGGCAATGTAAAGGATCTGGGTGTACTTATGTTGGAAGACCTTACCTTTAAAGAACACAATAAAGTAGCCGTCACAACTGCAAGAAAAATGACAGGTTGGATAACAAGAACTTTTCACACTAGAGATGCTATACCGATGATGACACTTTTCAAAACGCTTGTGCTCTCTAGAGTGGAGTACTGCTGCACAATGACAGCCCCTTTCAAAGCTGGAGAAATTGCTGACCTGGAGAGTGTGCAGAGATCCTTTACTGCTAGAATCCACTCAGTAAAACACCTAAACTATTGGGGCCGACTAAAGAGCCTAAATCTGTACTCCCTTGAGTGCAGGCGGGAGAGATACATAATAATTTACACGTGGAAAATATTAGAGGGGCTGGTCCCAAACCTGCACACAGAAATAACATCACATGAGACCAGAAGACATGGCAGGATGTGCAGAATACCCCCGTTGAAAAGCGGAGGTGCAACAGGTACTCTGAGAGAGAACTCTATCAACATCAGAGGCCCGAAACTGTTCAACACGCTTCCGCTACACATAAGGGGCATAACTGGCCGACCCCTCACAGTGTTCAAGAGAGAACTGGATAAGCACCTCCAAAGGATACCTGATCAACCAGGCTGTGACTCATACGTCAGGCTGCGAGCAGCCGCGTCCAACAGCCTGGTTGATCAGTCCAGCAACCAGGAGGCCTGGTCGACGACCGGGCCGCGGGGACGCTAAGCCCCGGAAGCACCTCAAGGTAAGGTAAGGTATGACGTTCATAAGTTTGCTGCGCTGGCTGCCGTCTTCAGTAACATGTCTTGGGCTGACATACGGGGACGGGGTTTTAGGAGGTCGAACAGGGTCCTGGCTGCTCGCTACCTTATCAACGTTCCTGGGCCTAGTCGGGCCTGTGTCTCATTGGGTCGGCGGTTGCAGCCAGTTGTCTTGGCTTCGCGTTGAGGAGCAAGGGCTGACCGCCTCCCGGGTAAGTCCCTCTAGTTTTATCTTTGGGTAAGTAGCTCCGGGGAGCCGAAGGGGCTTTCCCCAGAAAACCAGCGTTGAGTGTAATGAAACTCCTTTTCTTGAGTGTAATGAAACACGCCATATTCTGGGTGAGACCTGGAGGTTCCACGGCATCCCTCCCTCCGGTCGGCGGTTTGTTCGCGGTTTTTGACATCCAGCCTCTGAACTGTAAGGTGGATAGCTGGCGCGGGGGTCTGGGGGCTCACCCTTTCCCCTCCCGGGGATGGGGAAGTTGCGCAGACAGTGGCATGGCGAGGTGGTGATATCATGCTCTTTTGTTCATTTTCATTTGAGGAGTTGTGTCCACTAGTTCGGCTTTCAGTAGCAATATTTTAACCAGAACAGGGGTTTGTTTTGGGGCGCTTAACTTTTTGGGTGCCTGACCCGGTCGATGGCAGACATAGAATGCTTCCAACCACATGGGGGGTTTCTATAGGCCATTGCTCCTCGTGCCTCTCTGAGGGGGCCAGGTTCTGGCTCGTGGTCCCCGGTAGGCAAGAACTCCATGCACATTGACTGATGCCAGGGTCTAATAGTGTACATTCATATCACCCCAGTTAGCTCCGTGGAGCCTCTGGGTCTCAACCAGAAAATGTCATTTCATTACATTTAACGCTGATTTTTGACTAAGTTGTGTTGAATCTAAAGTTCTGCATTAAATAGGACGACACAAAGCATAACTCATGCTTAGATAAAACTCCAACATTTTTGCATTTTAACAAACTGTAATATTTGGAAAATTATCAAATTTTATTCCCACAGTTCGGGTCATTACTTGAAATATTCAAGTGTGTTCTAAGACTGGTGGACTTCGAGTTGTCTCTCAAGCAGTGTCAGCAAGCAGAGAAGACATTACTTGTCAGACCCACTATTCTTGTTTATTTGGACAATTCAACTGAAGATGATGATGATGATGATGACGATCATCATGACCTTGCATCTGAAAAGTGCCCTACTGGAGCTGTAATTAACATAAGTTAGTATCTCAGATTTTCTTCCTAGCGCTTTAACGTTCTAATTCCTTGGCATTTTACCGACTATAAAGGTTGCTGGCATCTCAAGGTTGCTCTCAGGGATAACTAAAATGTTTATACAGGTAATATTGTTTGATTTCATATATATATCTTGCTTAGGAACCAGGAATCTCTCCCTAAAGCAGCTGCATCTGAAACATGCTGTACATACTTTAATCTTTCACTCAGTCTTTAGAGACATTTTAATAGCCCAACAGAATCATAGGATGCAGTATATTTTCTTTCAATAATGTAGTTTTAATTATCGATGGGAAATCCAACTGAAGAAATTAGTAGTACAGTACAGTTGTTAAGTATACTGTATAGTATTTCAATATACTAATTAAATTGTCTTAATTTGGGGCTTGTAATAGGTAGCACAATATTTTTAAGATTTTATTTTTTTTATTTCAGTACGCATTGCCACAGTGCTGAGGGCATTTACATACTTTATCTACTTTATTCTGACTGCTTTGATGATTCACGGAGCCAAAACAGTAAGTAAATAGAATGTTTTATGATTTTTACCTTTCTTAAGTGCAATGTATAGCATCTTGGATGGAGATTGACATTAAATCTTTTGTCCACACTCCTGTCTTTATCTATTGACAGATATTTTTGTCCTGCACATTGCTGTAGAAAAAATGAATACAGTACTGCATACTGCAGTTTAATTGTATTTAGCATGATCAATTACATTAAAGGTAAAGATAGTGAATTTCTAGATTACTGTACCATTGAGGAGACTAAAAAATGAGAGAGGAACTGCAAAAGAGCATCTGGAGAGAGCTGATAGGTGATGATGGCATGGAAGCATCATGGCAGAATTTAAAGATTTTCATCAAGGAACTCATTCAAAAATATGTGCCAAAAAGGAGAAAGAACAGAAAAGGAACAAGATGGATGACACAGGTTGTGAAGTGAGCATTGATAACCACGCAGAACCTCTGGAAAATGTATAAATCCACAATGAATGTCAATGATTATGAGATATACAAAAGGACACTAGACTTGGCCACCCAGAAAATCGGCTCGGCCAAAAGAAACTACGAAAAAAGAAAACATGCCCAAAACATATAGAAAGGTCCAAAATGGTTCTATGCTTATATAAGTAGTACAGTAAAACCAAAACAAAGGACTCTGTAGGATCCTTAATAGATGAGACTAACAAAGTTATAATGAACAACAAGAGGGCAGCAAATGCTCTAAATGAATATTTTCCATCAGTGTTTACACTAGAATGTGCCATCACCCACACAAATGTATATAGGAGGTGAGGAGAAGGAATTTAGGGATATACCCATAACATGCGACATAATCAGGAAGAACATTGACAAACTGAAAGACTCGGAAGCCCCAGGTGTGGATGGAATTCAATCCAGAGTTATAAAGAAACGGGTAGAAAAACTATGCCTAAAGCTGAAATTACTTTTCACAAAATCTCTGGACCAAGGGATAGTCTCCCTTGAATGGAAATATGCAAATATCGCCCCTATTTTTAAAAAAGGCGGAAAGAGCTCGGCAGAAAACTACCGGACGATCAGCTTGACATCACACATATACACGCTCATGGAGAGAATTTTCAGGGAGTGAATCATTCACCATCTTTCAGTGAACAATCTTGTACAATCAACAAAACATGGGTTTGTTAAAAATAGATCCTGCCATACAAACTTGTTCCCATTTTTGGAAACCATCACCAGCCACTCTGATAAAGGCCTTCTGGTGGATGTAGTATACTGTACATGGATTTTGCTAAAACTTTTGATAAGGTCCAACATGAAAGACTGGCAAGGAAATTACAGGTCCATGTAATAAATGGTAAAATACTAGAATGGATAAAACAATGGTTGAAACAAAGAAAACAAATGGTAATGCTAAATGGGAACAAATCTGAATGGAGAAATGTAGTAAGTGGGGTACCTTAGGGGTCCATTTTGGGGCAAACCCATTTTTTTCATATACAGTGGCACCTTGATTAATGAGCGGCTCTATCTACGAGTATTTCAAGTAACGAGCGAGCCACTCGCAGAACATTTGTCTCTACTAGCGAGCTTTTCCCCGATTAATGAGTGTTTCCGCTGGTTCTTGGACACCTTTTACGACAGTTTTGTTGTTGTTTCCCAAAACGAGTTTTCCACATGGCGAGCTCGGTGCCAGAACGGATTAAACTCGTTAATCGAGGTGCCACTGTACTTACTGTACATTAATTAATTACTGGTGATAATATTACAAACCACACATCATCAAATTTGCAGATGACTAAGATTTATGGTAAAGTAGGAAATAATGATACTGAAGTCTTACAAAGAGATCTACGTGAACTCCACAAATGGTCAGAAGACTGGCAAATGCCTTTTAATATTGACAAATGCAAGACCTTGCATGTGGGGCATGGCAACCCACTCCACAACTACTAAATCAATGCCGTTACATTACAGCAAATTGATGAAGAAAAGGACCTGGGAGTCAAAATCCACCACTCATTAAAGTTGCATAACAAGTAGGAGCAGCAGTCAGAAAAGCTAACCAAACCCTCGGAATAATCAAGCATAATTTTGAATTTTTGAAAGAAGGTAATGATTCAACTGTATAAATCAAATTACTGTATCCAAGCATGAAGACCTCACTTTCAGAAGGACATAGCTGCTCTGGAGAAAGTCACTCCAGAGCCAAGTCATCTCTCGTATCAGGAATGGTTGAAGGCCACAGGCCTAACAACACTACAAATCAAGCATGACAGGGTGAATCTCATTGAAACTTTTAAAATACTGAAAAAGTTGAGGATGCTGACAATTTCTTCAAAAGGTCAAATGTAATGCACACAAGCAGCAACGACTTCAAGCTCAACAAACCTCAATGTAGGACTGAGAACAGGATATGCTTCTTCACCCACAGGGTTATAAACCAATAAAACCGCCTACCTGCCTAAGCTGCAAATGCCAAAACTCTGTTATGTTTTAAAATCCACCTGGAGAGTTCAAGGCAAATGGGGGAGACCTGCAACAAGCTGCCGGCTTTCTGTCCTGGTCGATGGCACTTGTGTTAATGGCCATCAGGTAAATCAGATCAGGACAGAGATCCATTGGATACAGACATTTTGCTTTACTCTCCCACCTATTGTATGAAAAATATTACCAGTAGGTCTGAGGAGGCCTGGTCGAGGACCGGACTGCTGAGATGTTGAGCCCCGAAATCACAGCAAGGTGGGCTTATTGAGTTCCTCCCTAATCCAACTACTGACCTTTCCAAGATGCAACCCACAGCAGTTACCTAGCTCCTGAGCATCAGGTAAAAGGAAACTTGCCAAACCATTTCTGTCCCACATAGGAATCAAACCCGGGATCCTCGATTATGAGTCAAGGATCTAGACCACTGTAGCTACGGGACTCACCGAGGAAGCAGTATATATATAAGACCAGAAGATGGTCTTCTGGTCTGATATATATATTTGTAATCTTGTAGGATTATGTGAGTACATTGGCTTGAAGAACAATTTTGAGGACTAACCCAAAACATTTTAAGTAAAGTATTTTTTATGTAATGTTATGTGATAAGAAGATGGGGGGGGGGGGGATAAATCACCAATACCTCATCATAGCGTTGATGCGGCACATTTACAATTATGCTCATCAATTGATTTTGTCACCACAGAGTGCATGCATTTGTTTACCTTTGTAATTTTTTCTTATTATTTAACAGGAAATATTTTTGGTAAATATTATATTTTATAATATTATAAATTACCTTAACTTTATTATTTGTAAAGAAATAATAGCTGATATATGGATAAAGTTAAATATAATCTAGTTTTGACAAATTACCCATTGTTTATTTTTAATGAACAAAAATAGGATTGTTATAAGTATCTTATTTGTACTTGAGAGCTATTTATTTACAAGAGAACCCTTCATAACCTGACTACTCCAAGGTGCACACCACATGGTAAAACGTGTTACGTATGTCATACATATCATTCACGCCTTTGAAAAAATGACATGCCTTGCAGTTTAGGGGTTAATAGAATTTTGTACCAAATTTGATGAGAATTATACAGTGGCACCTCGATTAACAAGTTTAATCTGTTCCGGCACCAAGCTCGTCATGTGGAAAACTCATCTTGCAAAACAACAACAAAACTGTCGTAAAAGGTGTCCAAAAACCAGCGGAAACACTCTTTAATCGTGAAAAAGCTTGTTAGTAGAGACAAATGTTCTGCGAGTGGCTCGCTTGTTACTCAAAATGCTCGTAGATAGAGCCGCTCATTAATCGAGGTGCCACTGTACAATATTATGAATGCTGTGAGTATTTGCAGTATTTGTTTAAATATTTTTTCTTAGCAAAGCTACAAAATTATCTGTAATACAAATTTCCTTTCAGGATAAACCGAGTCTGATGACTCCGTGGTTAGGGTGGCAGCTGGTGCAGATTACGTTCATCATCCTGGCTCTGTTTGGCTTGGTGGGAAATATTAATGATATCATTTCAAGCATCTTCCTTGTCATTGTAGTTATATACTTCTTCCTCGTTGTCAATTCATACTACTTACAGGCAAGTATATACAGTATTTTAGTTTCTTTTGCATATTAAAATGATGCACTAGAAACCTTAAGTTGTCATAACGGCTATTCTTAAGCATTTTAGAAGGTGTATTTTTACTTGTTAATTATTTAAACAGCTTATGTGTAGATATGGAATGCTTATTGACAGTTACACACAGAAATCACAACAGCATGATGCATCAAATGAACAAGTCCACAAGGGCCGTGACGAGGATTCGAACCTACGTCCGAGATCATCCCAGACGCTGCCTTAATCGACTGAGCTATGACATGGTAAAAAAAAATTGAAACCAGAAGTTGTACCTAACTTACTTGGATCCTGCAGCCTCTCCGAGACACAAACCAGGGTTTTACACAACTCCCCCATGCACTCGAGCTATGTCAATAGGCCGTTCTACCTCTTCGCCCTTACTTCATTACACACAGAATTGCTCATGGATTGTAACAGAACCCATGGGGACCACACCAGAAACAAATACAGTTTTGATATTCCAAGAGTACGACTTAATCAAACTAGAAATGCTCTACAAATCAAGGGACCCAGAATGTGGAATGACCTTCCCAATCATGTTAAAGACTGTACCTCTCTCAACCAGTTTAAGATAAAAACGAAGCACTATCTAATAAATTCCCTGTAACCTACTTTACCCCTCTATTGTCAACCCATCTGTTTTTTTTTAAACAGCGCTGTTTGTCGACCTAATTGTATTTGTGCTGCTTTTTCAGCCATGTTCTCCCCTTTTTTATTTTTATTTTTATTTGTTCTCAACACATTCTACACTTTAAACTCAATTAGTATTAAGTTTTAGTCTTTAATGTTTTTCCTACCCAAAACGCTTTGTGTAATAGTGGCTTTAGGCATTGTATGTACTAGCTCTATCTATAAATCTATCAATTTTTGTAAAATCTCTTGTATGTATGTACCTTACCTGAATAAACATTTATTTATTTATTTATTTATTATTATTAGAATTCACAATAGCGTGATGCATCAAATGACCATGCTGTAGCTCAGTTAATTAAGGCAGCGCCTGGGATGATCTTGGACGTAGGTTCGAATCCTCGTCACGGCCCTTGTGGATTTGTTCTTATTGACAGTTGTTTCTGCACACATTTATCAGTAAAATAGAAAGTATGGTCTTGACAAGTTAAGCTGAAGCACTGTCAAGGAGTCACCCTGTTCTTTGTGATAAGTTGCTCACAAATCCTCAAGAACTGTAGCACTGTCCTGGCCTTTATGACTTATGTAAGAAAGCTGTTCTATGGGCTGTTGCACTCTGAGAGACTTGGGATACTTGATGTTCTTCCCTCTTCTCTTTCTTTATTGGATTTATTGAAGTAGTCTCAATTAGCATTATTTAGCTGGTTAATTAATATATTTAATGTCTTGGTGAGGTTAGCCATGTCGTGTCCATCGACTTAAGAATGGTCCAGGACGGACCGAAATGTCGTCGTCCCTTCACCTTCTAGTGTGTGGTCTGGTCAACATGTCATGTCATATATGTCAAAATGTTAGCCTTGTAATTTTCAGCCTTTCTTGGTATACAAGTTGACTTGGTTCTGTTATGATTTTTGCCACTGCTGGAATTTTCTGTAATAAGTTAATTTTGTAAGTTAAATTGCTATCCTTGTTTACAGTTTACCTGTGGCTGATTTTTAAATTTCTGTTCTTACAACCTGACCAGAGGCTAGGTTTGGTATTACTTGACTGGTAGGCAGTTTCTACCAGTGGCCCACAGCCTTTGTTCACTCGCCAGTAATTGGTTACCTAATTTTTGACCAATTTGTTGGTCATATTCCAGGAACAAATGGATAAGGCTTACCTTGAGCTATGGTAAGGGAAATTCTCTCTGCTTGCTAACAAAAGTTAGAAGTTGTTTGTTGCTGTACTCGCTTGGGTGTTAACAAAAAAAAAATAATGAAAATTCTGTAACTACCCAGCTGATTCGGTACTTCCTGCAGAAATTTGTCTTATTACCTCTCGCAGCCTTTGTTCCGACAATACTACTTACATTTGCTGGAAGAAGGTACCGAGCTTTTTACTGTAGTCGGACCAAGTTTTGTTTAGTTTGGTCTACCATTACTTATTAGTGGTTGCATACGATTTTCTGGGGGGAGCCCCGTCGGCTCCCCGGAGCTTTACCAGGCTGATATGCTAATGTCAGACTTTGGCATCAGTCATGTGTATGGAGTTCTAGGGCCTACCGGGGACCATGGCCAGAACCTGCCCCCTCAGAGAGGCAAGGGGAGCAATGGCCTATAGAAACCCCCGTGTGGTTGGAAGCATTCTATGTCTGACATCGACCGGGTCAAGCATCCAGAAAGGTAAGCATTCCAAAACAAACCCATATTCTGGTGAAAATTGCTACCTAAAGCCGAACTAGTGGATAGAACTCCCCAACAGAAAACAAGCAAACTAGTATGATGTCACACGTCACTGTACCGCTGTCTGCACAGCTCCCCCCTCCCCGGGAGGGGGAAGGGGGAGCCCCAGACCTCTCACGCCGGCTATACACTCATCAGTTCTTCGGCTAATGCTATAGGCACCGGTTGTGTGCTTCGGCTCCAGTAGTTGTTTCAGCACTGTACCTAGAGTGTGGTGTCTGTCTTCTAGGTGGTGCGTGAGCCGGGAGTGAGTCTCCAGTACTCGGGCTGCATGCGCCTAGGGTTCCCTTCCCTAGGTGCCCTGTAAGTACTGCCCTTGGGGCTTGGGGCCACCTTCCACAAGTTCCTTGGGTCCCACCCCTGCTAGGTCGTTTACTGCTTGGTTTTTGGCCGCTCTTTGTGTGCTCGGGTGTTCTGTCTCCCTTGTTCGCCTTAGAGTAAGGGGCAGTTTTTGCACTGGTGGGGCGCAGGGTACTGTGCAGCTTGTCTTTACCAATCTTAGCGGCCGGCTCTGTTCTGCTTGGGTACGCTGTCCTCTTGCGGGGTTTTCTTTTTCTTTTTGTTTATCTACCTGGTGAGGGGGGGGTCTGCCTTCGTTCTTGCCCCTTGTGTCCCTTGTGTTCTGAGTATTTTCTGGTGGTACCCCCTGCTAGGTCCCCGTGAGTGTACACGTCCCGGGGGTTCAGCTCTTAGAAAGTTGTTTGGTAGCTTTGGGCGCCAGTTAGCAGTACCCTGCCTGGGATTACCTGAGTGTGTGTCTTCTTATAGTAAACGCTCGGGACCCTGGTAAACCCCTGGGGGCGCGCGGGTCCGATGGATGTGACCCCAGAGTCCCCCCCCTCGCTTCCAGCGAGTTTGAGGGTTGCTCTCACCCCTTGTCTCTGGGTGACTCTGTTTTGCCTCCGTCTGCTGCCTGTGGGGTCGGTGACACCTTCAACCCGGAGTCCTGCGAGTTTTGTTGCTCGTTGTGGCTCGGTTACACAGCTGTGCTGACTAAGCGGGTGTGGGCAGCAGGGGCGTTGCACTTTGAGCCTTGGTGGTGGCAACGCTCTCATTTGTTTGCTCCCTGGGAGCCCCGGGGCTGCCCCGTTTTGGTTCATGTTGGGACTGGGACTTGGGGGTGTTGGTTGCTTCGGTTCCTTCCATGCCCCCTTGTCTTTTCCCTGGATCCCCCCTTCCTGCCTGCATCCGGTTCCTTACCATCTGTAGATTCGGGGCAGGGTTTGATGGTTTTGAGACTCGGGCAATCAAGGGGAATTCCCCTTCCAGGGTAGTGACGGGGGCATTTGAGCCTGTTCTTCCAGCCGTGTTGTAAGAGTCTGCCAGTGGGCTCCCTTCCTTAGTGTTTTTGACCTGGTTTTCTGGTACGGCTGGGGCTTTGGGGGGGACGGCTCGGCCACGGGGCCTGTCGTGTAGGTTCCCCGGTCTGGGGAGGGGCTGACTTGGGGGGGCCTTGGCCCCGTAGGACCCCGTGGGGGTTTTTCTCCCCCTCTAGGCGGGGCTTGTGGTTACTCTGAGTGGGGTTTTTCCTCCCCACTCACCGTACATGTTGTTGGGCGTCGGCCCCTCCCCGGGCTCGGTTCCTTGGCCTTTGAGTTGGTTGGTTCCGTCCTGTGGGTGGATGCTTCCCCCCCCTTTTTTTGGAGACGGTGTCTTCGTCATGTTTCCCTGTTTTTGGGGTTCTACGTGACTTCTGGTCTCAGGTGCGCCTGTGCCTTTGTGTGCCTTCGGGACTAGTGTTGGCTTCGGTGTTCTCGAGGGTTCGGGAAGGTTTTCACTACTTCCCGCATTATTGGAACGTCTATCGGCTCCTCGTCCGGATTGCCGTTTTGGCCCGGTTGGGCTGCTTGTGGCCCGGTTGGGCTGCTTGTGGCCCGGTTGGGCTGCTTGTGGCCCGGTTGGGCTACTTGTGGCCCTGTTGGGTACTTGTGGCCCGGTTGGGCTGCTTGTGACCCGGTTGGTATTCCCTTTTGGGCTCTGTCTTCGCTTCGTTGGCTGGTTTTGTTGTTCCTGCTTCCTCTTTTGGGTACTTTTGTAGTGCAGTAGTCCTGGTTGGCGCCTTCCCGCAGAGCGGATTGTGCGGTTCGGCCAGCGTGTCATGCGCATGCGCCGTGGAGTTTGTTTTGGTCTGGGCGGTGTGTTTTCGTGCTGGTGTTTTGCGCCCTTTTTTTTCAGGTGCTTCGCCTCTCGCTCTTCTCCCTTGCTCCGGTATGTGCCCCTTCGCTCCGGGGGTGTCCTGGTTTCCAGCTTTGGGGAGGATGCTGAGGTTTTCCCTGTGTCATGGGTGTGGACCGCCTCCTTTGCCTCTACCCTGCTTTCCTGCGTGTCCGGCTCTGGCTTCTTCACCTGGCGGTGCTCCCAGGATCTTCTGGGCACTGTTGGGTCGTGTCACGTTCGTGCCTCCGTTCGACAGGTTAGTTTCTGGGTTCTGGCGTCTTTTGGCTGGGCGCTGGATGCAGAGATGTTTATATACCTGTCTTTATTTAGGTATATTTCTGTACGACTGAGACCATTCGCACACCAATGACTGTCCCTTTTTCAACCCTTCCTGTCCCCCTCATGTGCATGTCCAACCCATGCTAGAGTCATTCAGGAGACCCACCTTTTTTCGTGTTATGAGGTGTGTGGGTTGTGGTGCTGGTTATGTACTCACCTGGTAGGGCTCTCCTGGTTGTGCTTGCGGGGTTTGAGCTCTGGCTCTTGGGTCCCGCCTATATGGAAGAACTTGCGGGATAGTACCAGTGGAGTGCAGTGGTGCTATAGGCACAATTGGGGAACACTGTATAACCATCAGAGGTCTGCGGTTGTTACACGACCTACTAGTGAGCATACGCCATATTGCTGGTACGTCCGAGGACTTCCAGGGCACACTAGCCTATTTTCGAATAGAAGTTCCGACCCATCCTGGTTGTGGGGGGTATGTGGGCCTGCAGGCCGCTCCCAGCAGCTGCCTGGTGGGCCACCCTCTGGCCGGTCTAGCCTAGTCTCGGGCCGCGCTTGGGGTGTAAATGTACTCCCAGAACCCCATCCAGCAGGTATCGAGCAGGGTTCTCCGCCGTCGGTCACCTGGTGTGCAGGTTCCTGGGCCTGCTGGGTTCTGTCGTGTCTCCGTTGGCCCTGTCTGGGGTCTGCCTGCTCCGTTCTCTGCCTTTGCAGAAGCGAGTTGTTATTTACATGTTGCATGTTGTGGTGGTGCCTGTTGCTGCTACTGCACGTGTGCATTGGTACCGTGTTTCGCGGTGGCGTGTCCTTGTTCCTGTGTCCGGTTGTGGTGTGGCACTTTGCTGCTGTTTTGTGCCTAGGGTTTGGGTATGGGGGTTTGCTTGTTGTTTTTCATGGTCTTTAGGTCCCTGGCTTGGCCCTCTTATGTGCATCGGGTTTTTCTGTCCCTGCCTGATTGTCCACCCCTGGTTGTTTCCTGGGGTTTGTGCTTCAGCTCTTTTGTCCTGCCTCTCCCCAGTCGTTTTCCTGGCATCTCCTTTGGTCGGTTTTGCCTGCACTTGCTGCTGTGGGAGGGAAGGGGGGGGTTTCCACTGCTTCCTTTCCTTGTGCGTTCCCTTGTTTCCTCCTCTGCCACAGGGGTGTTCTGCGTGCGTTCCTTGGCTTCTTGGGCGTGCTTTCAGCCTGTGACCTGTGGTGCGCTTATTTGTCTCAGTCTGTTGCAGTTGCTCGTACCCCTTGGTTCGGGTACTGTTTCTGGAGGCAACCCTTCTGCCTTCTTCGGTTTCCTGGCTTACCCTGCCGGTTGGCTTTTCGGGGTCTTGCAATGTCTCACCGTCGGACCCGTCGTTTCTGAACTCCTGGCGGGCTTGCTTGCTTTGGTGGAGTTTTTCTGTTCGGCAGACGTTCCATCTCCTTGTGCCGCCTGGGTTTCGGTGGTCGCGCCCGAGATCTTCCCGCGGCTCCGCCTTTTCCTGGGCTCGGAGGGGCCTTGTCGGGGCTGCTTACGTTCTGCCTTGCGGTCTCGCCTCCGGTTGGTGGTCGGGTGGCTTCGTGGTAGGTGTCCCACCTGCGTACTTCTTCTTGGCGGTAGTATGGGATATTTTGGCGGTCCTTCCTTTTCCTCCTGTCCCTTCTTAGGTGGCTGCAGTTGTTAGCGTCGGCTTGGTTTTCTGGTGGGGGTTGGGGGCCGTCGTCTTGCCACATACTGTCGCCTCTTTTCGTGCGGCGCTGGCGGAGCCGCTTCGGCTTGCTTTCGGTCTTGGTGTTGCTTCTGCACCGTTAGTAAGCTGTCTCGTGCGTTGTTTCACCTCCGGCCTGTTCGTGCGCCGCTTGCACCGTCCTGGTCTCTGGTCAGTGTGCTCTGTCTTCTCCTCGGTTGGTAGTGCCCCTTCGGTTCCGGTTTGTTTTTTCGTCGGCTCTTTTTCCTTTTGGCATTTGCCTTTGGTGGTGGGGTCGCTGAGTTTCTTGCTCCTTCGGTTTTAGCGTTTTGGTTGTTCGGTGGCAGCAGTCTCCATCTTTTCTAGCACGGGGTGGGGCTGCCGCGTTTTGGAGGGGTCCTTGGTTTGTTGGTGCTTGGTTGGTCAGGCTGCGGGTGTGTCGTGTTTTGTGTTCAGTGGCGGCCGTCCGCTGTTATTTGCGTGCTACAGCGTCTGTGTCTGGGGCGCGTTTTGCGTTGATCCGGTTCTGTTCTTCCCGGTTCGCGGGTGATGGTGTCCCGGGTTGTCAGCTGTGTTCTTGCGGCTAACCTGCCTGTGTTCTTCCCCCAGGCCCGTGTCGTTTGTGACTTCGCTGCTCTCGCTGCTGTCTGAGCGATGTGTCCTTGCTGTCATTCGGGCATGGATCTTTGGAGTTCGTACTGGGGCCTTGCTGCTTGTTGTTCTCGTGTTGTTCCCAGGCCCTTTCGGGGCTGTGGCGCCTAGGGTTGGCGTTTGCTGCCAGTTGTCTTGCTTCCGGAGGGGGGTGCGTGGTGTCCGCCTCCCGGTTCCATCCCTTTGACCTTCCTCTGTGGGTAGTTAGCTCCGGGTAGCCAACGGGGCTCCCCCCAGAAAACCAGCGTTGAATGTAATGAAATGCCATTTTCTGGGTGAGACCCGGAGGCTCCCCAGCAACCCTCCCTCCCTCCGGTCGGCGGTTTTTCGTGTGTTTTGACATCCAGCCTCAGAACTGATGAGTGTATAGCCGGCGTGAGAGGTCTGGGGCTCCCCCTTCCCCCTCCCGGGGAGGGGGGAGCTGTGCAGACAGCGGTACAGTGACGTGTGACATCATACTAGTTTGCTTGTTTTCTGTTGGGGAGTTCTATCCACTAGTTCGGCTTTAGGTAGCAATTTTCACCAGAATATGGGTTTGTTTTGGAATGCTTACCTTTCTGGATGCTTGACCCAGTCGATGTCAGACATAGAATGCTTCCAACCACACGGGGGTTTCTATAGGCCATTGCTCCCCTTGCCCCTCTCTGAGGGGGCCAGGTTCTGGTCGTGGTCCCCGGTAGGCCCTAGAACTCCATACACATGACAGATGCCAAAGTCTGACATTAGCATATCAGCCTGGTAAAGCTCTGGGGAGCCTCCGGGTCTCACCCAGAAAATGGCGTTTCATTACATTCAACGCTGGTTTTTTGTTATTGACTTTTATTACCATTTTCATTTCCTTGTAATCAAAATATAGTTTGATTATTATTAGGTTTTGGTTAACTTTTAAACAGCACTGTAATGCCAAATTGTTATTTGGTTTTCGGTGATTGGTGAACTGTAATACCATGGTCCATCTCTTTTTGAAACCATAGCAAGGCAGCATTATACATATGAAAACTATGATGTGTATTGTCATGTCTCATCTGTAAGGGCTTGTAGTTATCAATACAGTATTGGATAGCATTTACTAGCTTTTCTGTAGGGAACCCCATTGGCTCCCTGAAACTGTCTTACTAATCAAGTAATTACCCAAGTGTAGTTACAGGATGAGAGTTATGCTCATGATGTCCCGTCTTCCCAGTACTGTACTCTTTGTATAACGTGTCATACTGTGACACGTTATACAACATGTATGACAAGTGCCATACTACATGAGTAATCAGTCAGAGTTCTTTGTTGCCTAGAGGGGACAGGAGCCAGAACCTGGCCCCCTCAGAGAGGCACAGGGAGCAATAGTCTATGAACTCTTTAAATTTAAAGTACTGTAATATCATACTGGCTATCGACCAGGGAAGGCACCCAGAAACATAGGCGAAACAAAACAGGCCACTGTCAGGTTGAAAATTGCAACCTGTGTCCTCAAAAGAGCAGAATAACTCTCCCAAAAACCAAACAAACAAAACTTCATCTAACTAACCCCCTCCCCCCCCGCCCACTCATTAGTACAACCCCCCATGATCCCCTCCCCATGGGGGAGAGGGGGAGCCGGGCCACCCCCATTCAGTTCTTTGATGCCGTGCCGAGTGCTTGCTGTCGCTCTGGTTCCGTCTTCCCATTTTCTTTGGTGTTTTTGCCCTTGCAGTGGTGTTCTAAACAGAATTCTGTGGGTAGTCGGGAGTTTTTCAAGTACTGGAGTAGCATGCACATAGGGACCACCTTCCCTAGGTGCTCCGTAAGTACTGCCCCTTGCATGGTCAGGTTTCTCTTCCCTGGGGCATTCGGGAATCACTCCCCACTAAAGGACTTCCTCGCTTATGGTTGTCTTCGCCCTTGGGGTGCATCAGGGGCTTTGGGCTTTGCATCTTGCCCAGGTTGGGGGTGTGTGTTTTAGCTGGTGGGGTGAACGGTGGCTGGCGCAGCCTAATTTTCAGCTATCAAATAGCGGGCCGATGGTTCTCTCTGCCTGCTTGTTTGCTGTTGTGGAGTTCTTTTTTTTTGTGCTTTCATGTTTACTGCCATTTTATTTTGTCTTTTTGACAGAGGAGTTTGGCTTTACACCTGATTAGACTCCTCCTCAAATGTGGTGGTGGTCCTCCTCTGTTGCCTCCGAGGCTTTACTGCAGCTGCTTGCAGTCGAACTGCCTGCACTGACAGGGTTTATCAGCTTAGCTGACCCCAGTGTCTGGGCTTCCTGTAGTGCTCATTCTCCCTGCAGGCTCGGTTGTACTGTGGTTACCTCTTCTGAATCTGCTCTCACTTTGTGTGATTTCAAAGATTGCTCGTTGCCCCTTCCTCAGGGTGGCGATCATCCTCTCTGCCACTGTCATGCTGCCTGTTGGGTCGAGGATACCTATGACCTGGGGTCTTGCGGGACTTGTTTCCCGCTTCTGCTCCAATTCCCTCATCCCCCATCAGATGTTCTGTGGGATCAGGCTGCAGTCGTGTTGCATAACAGTTTCTCTGATATAATGTGCCAGGTGTGTGAGCATTTGGAAGCCCCGGAGCTGCCCTGCTTGGGCTTTAGGGGCATTGGTTGCTTCAGCCTTGGTCAAGTCCGCACCCGCTCTTCCTTCCTTTCAGAGGTTTTCTTCGTCTGGGTCTTCCCCTGTGAATGTTCGGGAGGCTTTTGGTGCTTACCTCCTGCTAGACCTGGTTTATGCCCCGGTATGGTTCTGACTTCTTCCCTCTATAGGGTGCATTATGGGGTTCTGATGTCTTCCTGGCTGGCAGACTGTTCTTTCTCTTAGGGCTTGGAGTGGTTTTGGCTGTACCTGTACACTTGAGTGGTGGGAGGTTACCACTGTTGCAGGTATTCTTATGGGCAACTCTTGGGTTCCTCATTGAGTGCCTCTTCACTTCTGCGTGCCTCGTGATGTTGGCCTGGTGCAGTTGCATGCTCAAGAACCCCTCTTTTGGCGGCTTTGGTGGTCGATGACCTTCGGACTCGTAGTCACCTGGCCTCTGTCTGGCGATTCTTCGGTCTTCTGGTGCAGTGGCTTTCAGAGGATGTGGGTTCGCGTGGTGGGGACCCTCGGCTGGGGGTCTTTGTCTTGGCAGCTTCAGCATCATCTGCCTTTGCCAAGCTGTTTGCACCGCTCCTCGGGGATGCGGTTTCCATGTTTTCACCTACCATCTCGCAAGTCGGCTGGCCGTTTGGGCTCTATCTTTGTATTCCACTTGGGCCCTGGCTCTTTCACCTGCTTCTCCATTTTGTCCTCTTCTGTTTCCTGAGGACGATGAGTTTCAATTTTGTAAGCAGCTTTGGGTAGTTGCAGTCCTGTTTTGGTTTTGTTGTGTGTCAGTGGTGGGGTCATACCTTTCTCTCCCTCCCACAGGCTTGCTCCGGCTTCAGTCCCGCAGTCGGCTGCAGTTGAGGGTGACCATGGTTACTTGGTGGTTGCTTGTGCAACTGTGTAAGAGTCTGCACTTTGCCCCTTCTGGTTTACCTGCTAGGCAGGGTTTGGGCTCACAACACGATGTGGGAGTTTGCGGCGGTGTGGCTGGCGCTGCAGGGGATTCAGTTTCCTTAGAGCTCGGACTGCTCCCCGTGGTTCTTTATCTCAACCGGGAGGGGGGTGTTGTCTCTTCAGTCTGTGACTCTTTTGGAGCTGGTCGCTTCAAGTAGCTTCTGCTGAATTCTCAGGGTTTAGCTCTCCACGCCGTTCTTATTCAGGGAGTGTCCAACGTCCTGGCAGACAGCCTGCCTCACTTCATTCCTCTTTCCACGGAGTGAGCAGTTGACGCCGGCTCCTTTTTTTGGCTTTGCCAGACGTACAGGCGCGCAGAGGTGGACCTTTTTGCGTCAGCTTGGTCTGTGTGTTCATGTGTACGTGGTGCCTTTTCCCGACTGCGTAGCTTTGTGGTAGATGTTTATGGGCATGACTGGTCGAGGTGGGGGTTCCGGTACCTTTTTCTCCGGGTTTTGGCTTGTATGGAATCCTATGGAGGAAGGGTGTTTCTCCCAGCCCCATTGCGGCTAGCCCAGTCTTGGTTTCAGGCGCTGCTTGGTTGGTGCCCGAACCCGAGCATGTTTTCACTGCTCTGCCTTTTTAAGCGGTTTTGGGCTAGTGAAGTTCCTCACTGATTCGACCTTCTCCTCCATGATAAGCGCCTGATTTTTCAGATAAGTGTGTATTGCCATTTGTATGGTGATCAGGTTGCTAATTTGATGGTGTCCCACCTGAGGCCTTCTCAGCAACAGTATGAGGTTTCTTGGCGGGCTTTCCGCCAATTTCTTTCTCTTCATCTGTGTCTGACGAGGTTGTTAGTCCTTTCTCTCTGCTTTCTCTGAATCTGCATCTCATGCTGAACACTGTTGCTTCTTTCATGTGGCGTTGGCAGAGCTGCTGCAGCTTGTGTTCTGGGTTGATGTAAATACTGCCCTGTTCCGCTAGCCTTCTCTTTTTTTTTTCCACCTCCAGCCTGCTCATACGCTGCCTGAGCTTTCTTGGTCTTTGGACCGGGTTCTTTCCTCTCTTTCTTCACCTCGGTTTATAGTGGCCCCTATGGTTTGTAATTGCTTTTGTTGGCTTTGGCCTCTAGGGGTCGGGTGGGGGAGCTTCATGCTCTTCTCTAGCACCAGGGGTTTCTCCAGTATCACATGCTGTGTCCGGTAGCTGCTTTGTGCCGCTACCTGCGGGCCACCGGTTCTGTATTGGTGGATGCTCTCTGGATGTATCCAGTTTCCCTGGTTCCCTGTTCCAGGGCTCGTGTGTCTCAGGTCGTCTTCACTGTCATTAAGTCTAGGCAGTCTGCAGTCTACCCTTGTGCCCCATAATTTGAGGAAGTATGCCGCTCTTTCAGCTGTCTTTGGTAATATGTTGTGGGATAATATTTAGGCATGGGCGTTTTGGAGGTCGAGCAGGGTCCTGGCTGTGGAGTATCTCATGAACATCCCAGGTCCTCTGCAGCCTTGTTGCTTCAGGGCATTTGTCACAACCGACTGTCTCTTCTTCGGATTGAGACCTAAGGTGCTGCTGCCTCCCTGGTAAGTCCCTGTTTTACCTTCTCTGTGAGTTCTTGTGCTCTTTTGAGCATGTAGGTCACAATTTTCAACCTGGCAATGGTCCGTTTTGTTTTGCCTACCTTTCTGGGTGCCTTCCCTGGTCAATGACAAGTATGATTACATACTGTACTGTACTTTCAATGTAAAGTGTTCATAGGTCATTGCTCTCTGCAGCTCTCTGAGGGGGCCAGGTTCTGGCTCTGGTCCCCGTTAGGCAACAAAAAACTCTACGACTGATGACACTCAAGTAGTATGGCATGGAGCCTCTGGGGCTCACCCAAAAACTGGCATTTTTTTTTATTTTTTTCCAAGAATGCGTTGCCATCATTGCTTTCTGCATTCCAGTAGATCTTTGTATAATCTGCAAATATGAGGAGCTTTGATGTTATCATTGGTATAGATTACAAAATGGATTTCCAAAATGGCTGCCTGTGGCACTGGTCAAACTACTCCATCATATTGTATTCTGTTTATGGTAACTCGCTGTTATGAGTTTTATCTGTTGTCTTATCCATTCCACTGTTTTGCCAGATATTTCATGTGTAGCAACTATATAATATACTTGCTTCAAACTCTCGTTAACTTATGTGCAGATAATGAGATAGGTTACGTAGGATTAACAAACCCATCTCAACGTTGTCACATCTCATAATTACAATTTTCAAGTGTACAACTAATTACAGTTAATACTTCTTCCCAACCTACTAGAAGATAGTCAGGTGAGGTTGGGCTTGGTAATATAACCAGTCGACAGGGAATCATCGTGATTGTGACTCCAAGAGTGGTCCAGTACAGATGCTTGAGAGATATCACACATCTTCAACACTGTCAATATTTAGCGTTCACTCGGCTTGCTGTCAACCATTGCTCGCCAAGCTTCACCTGCAAACTTCTCTAGATTACATTTTTCCAAATATGCGGAAAAACCACATGTGAAAAATAAGAATGCTTAACGCGTTTTCGGCTACATCGCCTTCATCCGAGTAAAGTAGAATGGCGTTCTCTCCATTCTACTTTGATCAGATGAAGGCGATGTAGTCAAAAACGCGTTAAGCATTCAATATTTTTCACATGTGGTTTTTCTGCATACTTAGATCAGTCTTTTCCAAATATATATATATTTTATTACTGTGTTTATTGTCAACACAATTAACGTAACACAATGTTACACATGTATTAGTCATTTTTAGAGAAATATTGTATGTTGTACTTCATAAAATTCCTTCAAGATATTGTTATGCACTACATGAGCTGCAAAATCTTGGTATGTACAATGGGTTAGTGTTTACTATAGAAAAGTAAGCAGGTTTGTCAAGTAAGATTACCTTATTTTGAACGGGGTGTTAATGCTTTGATAAGGTGTGCAACACTACTGACATGGTTGATATACAAAATTTGCATGGAGGTTTTTATTGCATCTTGTCTGTTTTTCTTAAAGATTAAGAGATCTATAGGATACTGGATATCTGGTGTTTCAAAAGCTAGACAGCAGATGCAGGCGATGAGTCACAATAACGTGGCTATTGTGACTTGTCCCTTCACCTAGTGTGTGGTCTGGCCAACATCAAAAATAGACAGCAGATATTTTCACACGCAGTTTACAATTAATGAATCAATAGACTGCTAGATTCTGTTTTCCAGTTGGCTGCCAGTTTCATTCCTCCTTTCTCAATACTGTATGGTCATTTTGTACTTGTTTGTGTTTTCCATATGTTATTTAGATAGGTCTCTTTCTATATTGATTCCATTTGTTTGTGTATTCTCTGGTATTCTTACAATTTCTGTTGAACCAGTACTAGTTTCAAGTTTTTATCTGTTTAGGGGTTGCATCTTTGGATGCCTTCAAACAAAATTTAGCATAAATTTTCATTTATTTTGTTTAATTCTTTAGCATTCAACAATCCTTTACAAATTCCATTCCCCTCCGTTGTGCCTCCTTGCCGTGGTGAGGGGCTCACGTACACCTCCCTGGGACCGGTGTGGGTTGCCTGTGCCCCCTCTCCTGCCCCCTCTTTGGGTGGTGTACGTGCTGAAGGGCACCATGTAGGGGCCTTGTGAGCCATCGGACCACCCGCTGGAGGGGTCACTTGTGAGAGGCCGCCCTGAGTGGATGGTTGGGTGTCCAGGCTAGGGCGATAGGGGGACTGAGGTCTTAGCACCAGTGTGGAAGAATGAATGTAGTAGTAGGACTCCCCTGTTGAAAAGGGGGAGCACCGCTGGGGACAACGCACCCTTCCTGCACTGGCCTGTGCTCAGCCTCCCTGGCAGCCCTGGTAGGTGGTATCCCTTGGTTCCAGGTCCCATCCCTTATATATTGGTTTGCTGCATGGATGACGACTTGACTTCTCTTACCCAGGCTCATGGGGTGGGCGACCAGGCCCCTGAGTCGGACCGTCCTGGAAGACCGGGATCTGTAGCCCCCACTACAGGACCCGGTTTAGGCCCAGACAGAACTCTTCCTCCCTGCTCCCCTCCCTCCTCTGTGGTTGGGTCGAGCCCCAAGCCTGCTGTGGTGACTATCTCGTCCCCTTGCACGGCTCCATCTCTTCTTGCGACTACTGCACCTTTCGACCCGTCTCTCTCTACGGGTTCTCATCGTCGTACCCGCCACGGCCGCTCTCGTATGCTCCCTTCCCATCCAAATTCATACCGTGCTTTGTTTGGTCCTGCTACGTGAACTAAGTACTTTGACCTCCAACCTTTGGATTCAACTCCTGACGTTTTTTCCCTTCATAGGCATCTTGTCGATTCCGTGGATGCCTCTTGTCACCTTCAACCCCACTCGTCTTGGTACCTGTGTCATTGCTGCTCCTTCTCAGGATGCGGCCACCCGCTTGGCCGCCTTATCCTGCCTTTGTGAGACCCCTGTTCGGATCTCGAAGAATGCTCAGTTGAATGCCAGTGTTGGCACTGTTCTCCTCCCGCACCATGTTGCAACCGGTGTTAGGGATCTCAAGGACTGCCACGAGGATATCAAGCATATCCTCGAGGCCCAGGGTCATTCTGTCCTCCAGGTGGATACATTTACTCGTCCCCCTCGTGGTCATCGCCGTCTGCCCCTTCGGGTTGTGAAGGTTACCTTTGATGGTAGGACCCTTCCGCCCTCTGTCATTCTTGCTGGTGCCAGATGCTCCGTTCAGGAGTATGTTCCATCTCCTCGGCTCTGCAGTAAGTGCTGGAGGTTTGGGCATGGTGCCCTCAAATGCTCTAGTCCTGTCTCTCTCTGTTCCCTGTGTGGAAGCGAGGGTCACTCTGAGTTGGAGTGCACTTCTCCCCAGGACCGCTGCCTCAATTGCGGTGAGGCCCACCATACCTTCTCCCGTACTTGTATTCGTTATAAACTTGAGGCGGCTGTCCTCAACTTGAAGCACCGGGACCATTTGTCTTTTCCTGAGGCTCGGCGCCAAGTTCATCGTCTCCCCTCTTTTGCTGGTGTCTCCTATGCTCGCGTGGTGCGCTCTTCCTCTCCTCGTCCTTCCCGTCTTCCTCAGTCTCACAACCGTTTCCAAGCCTTAGACCTGGACACGCCCACCACCACCTTCCCTGTTTCCCTCCGTTCTGTCCCGAAGGGTCCCCCTCCTGGTTCTCTGTCTAGGGCTCCCCTTCTTTCTACCCAGTCTGTCACGTCTCCTGTGTCTTCTTTTTCATCTCCCTCTGGTCCTCCTTCCCATCATTCTCCTCCGTTTCTTGGCTCTCTACGCCGCCTGACTGTGCGGGCCAATGTCCATCGCTCTCCTGATGGTTGTGTTGTTCGCTCTCGGTCTTCTTCTCCTATCGAGACGCTGGAGTCTGTTGCCCAGTACATTGCTGCTGGGACGCCTGTATCTTTGAGTCAGAAGCGGAAACCTGGCTCCTCTCCTTCCTCCTCCCCTGTCGGTAAGAAGGCTTCGCTTTCTTCTTCACCCCTTATCTCTGATTCTATTGTTCCTTCCCCTCCCGCTTCGGTGGTGGAGCCCCCTGTTCCTACTGTGAGGGTTTCTTTAGCCCCCGATTCCATCTCGGTTACTGCCCATGCTGAGGTGTGCTCCCCTCTTTCTGCCCCTCCTCCTCCCCTTCCTTCTCTAGACCCTGCTCGTCCACCTCTGGTCTGTCCTCCCGCTTCTTTTCCTCCTTCTTTACTCAGTTTACCCATGCCCCCTAACCCTGACTTCGCTGACCCTGTCCTGACCCTGTGCTTTTTTAGCGTGCTGTGTTCCTTCTTCACCTTTGTTTCTTCTTTGCTCTCTGTTGCTCTCCTCTCTCTCTTTGCTGATGTCTTTTCTTCAATGGAACATCTGTGGATTTTATGCCAATTTCCTTGACCTCCAACTTCTCATTTCACAGTTTTTGCCTTTTTGTGTCTGTCTCCAGGAGCCGATGCTTGGTGCTCGTCCTGGTCGCCTCCGTGGCTATTCTTTTCTCTCCCCCCCCTCCCCCCCCTCCCCCCCCCCAGTGACAGCTGGAGTCCATAATTCTTCTGCTCCCTTGACTCGCTCCGATGTTCCCTTTGTCCCTTTACTTTTTTCCTCGCCTCTCCACTGTTTTGCCGCCCGTGTCTTTGTGCGTAGATGCTACACGGTTTGTTCCATTTATCTCCCCCCCCACTGTTCCACTTTCTCTTCCCGATCTTAAACACCTCCTAGACTCCTTGCCGGAGCCTGTGCTCCTGCTGCGTAATTTCAATTGTCGTCATGCCCTTTGGGGCGATGTGCTGACAAACTTCCGGGGTCGCCTCCTTTAACCTTTCATTCTCTCTTCTTCCCTTCCCTTCTTAATTCTGGTGAGCCCACTCATTTGGACTCTCAGACTCTCTCTCTTTCTTGTCTCGATCTTTCTCTGTGCTCGTCATCCCTTTCCTTAGATTTCGGGTGGCGGGTCCTTGATGACCTCCATGGCAGTGACCATTTTCCTATCCTTGTTACTTTTTTCTCCTTTCGCCCTCCTCTCTCCTTCCCTAGGTGGCGGTTTGCCGAGGCTGACTGGCGCCTCTTTACTCTCCGTGCTACTATTTCCGACCTCTCCGTTCTGCCTCTCCCTTGCACCCTCCTTCATTTCATGACACTGTCTTTGACGCTGCCCACCGCTCTATTGCTCGCACTTCCTCTCGGGAAACACGGAAGTGCGTTCCCTGGTAATTACCTAAGTGTAGTTACAGGATGAGAGCTACGCTCGTGGTGTCCCGTCTTCCCAGCACTCTGTCATATAACGCTTTGAAACTACTGACGGTCTTGGCCTCCACCACCTTCTCCCCTAACTTGTTCCAACCGTCTACCACTCTGTTTGCGAAAGTGAATTTTCTTATATTTCTTCGGTGTCTGTGTTTAGCTAGTTTATATCTATGACCTCTTGTTCTTAAAGTTTCAGGTCTCAGGAAATCTTCCCTATCGATTTTATCAATTCCTGTTACTATTTTGTACGTAGTGATCATATCACCTCTTTTTCTTTTGTCTTCCAGTTTTGGCATATTTAATGCTTCTAACCTCTCCTCGTAGCTCTTGCCCTTCAGTTCTGGGAGCCACTTAGTAGCATGTCTTTGCACCTTTTCCAGTTTGTTGATGTGCTTCTTAAGATATGGGCACCACACAACAGCTGCATATTCTAGCTTTGGCCTAACAAAAGTCATGAACAATTTCTTTAGAGTGTCGCCATCCATGTATTTAAATGCAATTCTGAAGTTAGAAAGCATAGCATAGGCTCCTTGCACAATATTCTTTATGTGGTCCTCAGGTGATAGTTTTCTATCTAGAACCACCCCTAGATCTCTTTCTTTATCAGAATTCTTTAAAGATTTCTCACATAATATATAGGTTGTGTGGGGTCTATGTTCTCCTATTCCACATTCCATAACATGACATTTATTAACATTAAATTCCATTTGCCAAGTGGTGCTCCATATACTTATTTTATCCAGGTCTTCTTGAAGGGCATGACAATCATCTAAATTTCTTATCCTTCCTATTATCTTAGCATCATCAGCAAACATGTTCATATAATTCTGTATATATCAACTGGTAGATCATTTATGTAGACAATAAACATCACTGGTGCAAGAACTGAACCCTGTGGTACTCCACTTGTGACATTTCTCCATTCCAATACATTGCCTCTGATTACTGCCCTCATTTTTCTATCAGTCAGAAAATTTTTCATCCATGATAGAAGCTTACCTGTCACCCTTCCAATATTTTCCAGTTTCCAGAACAACCTCTTATGTGGAACTCTGTCGAAAGCCTTTTTTAGGTCCAGATAGATGCAGTCAACCCAACCATCTCTTTCCTGTAATATCTCTGTGGCTCGATCATAGAAACTGAGTAAATTTGATACACAGGATCTTCCAGATCGAAAACCATACTGTCTGTCTGATATTATATCATTTCTCTCCAGGTGTTCTACCCATTTAGTTTTGATTAGTTTTTCCAATACTTTCACTATTACACTTGTCAATGATACAGGTCTATAATTGAGGGGGTCTTCCCTGCTGCCACTTTTGTAGATTGGAACTATGTTAGCCTGTTTCCACACATCTGCTACGATTCCTGTACACAGGGATGCCTGAAAGATCAGGTGAAGTGGAATGCTGAGCTCAGATGCACATTCTCTCAGAACCCATGGTGAAACGCCATCTGGGCCAGCTGCTTTGTTCTTACCGAGCTTCTTTAGCATATTTTCCACTTCATCTCTAGACACCTCTATCCGCTCTATGTTGTTCTCTGGAATTCTTATTGTGTCTGGTTCTCTGAAGATTTCATTTTGTACAAACACACTTTGGAACTTTTCATTTAATGTTTCACACATTTCCTTTTCATTTTCCGTGAATCTGTTTCCCATTTCCAACCTCTGGATATTATCCTTTACCTGCAATTTGTTGTTTATGAATTTGTAGAATAGGCCCGGTTCTGTTTTACATTTATCTGCTATCCCTTTTTCAAAATTTCTTTCTGCCTCTCTCCTTACTGCTGTATAATTGTTTCTCGCATCTTTGTATCGCTGGTATGTTTGGGGGTTTGGCCTCTTCCTATACTGATTCCATTTTTGTGTCTTTTGGTCTCTTGCCCTCTCACAATTTCTGTCGAACCAATCCTGTTTTCTGGTCCTGCATCTCTGTTTTGGTATAAATTTTTTTGTGCCTTTATCATATATTTCACAAAACTTGCCATACATCTCATTCACTTCCTTGCCTAGCATCAAGTCTGTCCAATTATACTCACTAAAAAAATTTCTAAGGTCACCATAATGTCCTCTCCTGAAGTCTGGTTTTTCAACTGCTTCAACCTCCTTATTTTCTTCCAGCTTATAACGCATTGCATACTTTATTCCCAAAAAGACATGGTCACTTTTACCCAAGGGAGGAAGGTACTGAATGTCAAATATCTCTTCCTCCTTCCTGGTAAATATCAAATCTAGCATGGAGGGAACGTCCCCTTCCCTCATCCTCGTAGCTTGTTTAACATGTTGATACAAGAATGTTTCCAGGATGAGGTCTACAAATTTACAGGTCCAAAAATCTTCTGTTTTAGCTTCATATGCTTCCCAGTCTATGGATTTCAAGTTGAAGTCACCGACTATCAACAGTCGTGATCTATCGTTATCCGCTCTCGCTATAATCTCTCTCATTATTGTTATAAGACCTTCACGTTTACTATCTAGCTCCTCCTTTGACCATGTGCTGCTTGGCGGTGGACTATATGCATTTATCATCATTAGTTTATCATCCTCATAGCAGATCTCTAGTGCTATTATGTCAACTTCTTGTGGATTGGCAGTCATTATTTCCTTCACCTTTAGGTGTTCTTTTACCAGCACAGCAACGCCACCGCCTTTCCTAATTTTTCTGTCCCGTCTCCAAATTGAGTAGCCCCTTGGGAATATGACCTCATTTAAAATTACATCTTCAAGTTTTGTCTCCGTGAGTGCAACAATGTCTGGTGTCTGCAGCTGTATTACATCACTTAACTCCAGTATCTTCGATCTCACTCCATCTATGTTGGTGTATGCAATCTTCAGGAACTTGTTCCCCCTCTCCTTATTCTTCACTCCCCCTCTCTCTATTGATTTTGTTGGTTTGCCTTTATGTACCACTTTACTGGTTTGCCTACCCCTATCACTTTGTAGAAAAAAGAATTTATTTCTTCTTCATTCCTGCTCTCATTTAAATGTTTTGCCTCGGCGAGGTTCAGTTTCAGCTTCTCTCTATCTTCTATGTGTGTGTGTGTGTGTGTGTTTGTGAGCAAATGAATGAGAGCATAAGTACTGCATATGTAAGAGCACATACATCAAATTACCTTAGTGTAATTACTTAAGTGTAGATACAGGATGAAAGCTACACTAGCAGTGTTCCATCTTCCAAATGTTCTGTTATATAATGCTTTGAAAGTGCTGATGGTTTTGGCAACCACTGCCTTCTCACTTGTTCTAACCTTCTGCAACGTTGTTCTCAAAGAGAACTTGGAGTTAATATTTTGATAGGGTAGTTATTACTAATTATAAATGAATCTGTGTACTAATATAATTTATATTTTTGTTTTAGCTCCGAGAGTCGGCAAGTCAGTCTGCAGATCTGACAGTAGTAGCCGTTGCCCACCCCAATATGGATATGACGGTGACGATTCCTTCACCAAGGAAGGATGATCCACCGCCACCTTACCCAGGTCTCACTTCAGGGTATAATCCAGTCTATAACCCAATTGATATCACAGGTTATCCACCTGCACCTCCATACACACCAAGACAAAATAATGATCCAGTTTACCCACCTCCTTATGAAAATAACATTGCCAATCCATCAGTGGAAGGTAGTCATGTTGGCCCACAGAGTCAAGAACTTCATGGTGGTGCTGCGTCACGAGACCCTTCACCTCAGGCTGCTGAAGAGGTTGCACCTCTTGTGGAGAAACAGCCTATACCAAAAACCTAAACAAATGTAACGTGAAAGAGAAATGTACAAGGTATAAAATACATTCCAGATTTATGCTGCTGAATTGCATGCCATCTGACTGAAATAAGCTTTTGCCTGTTGACAAATTAATATCAGGTTGACTGCTTGAATTTACTTCAGTAATTTAGGAAACACTTGGTTTTATCTGGTGTACATTCCAAATAATTTGGCAGATTAACAGTCAAGGTTATTGTCATTATAAAACTTTTTATATCTTGGTATCATTGAACAATTCTATAATATTTCAATTAAATTTAATATATTTACAGTATATCTATAAACAAATATAATAATGTTTTCAGAAATATATAGTTGCCAGATTTATAGTACTATTGTCCTGCTAGATTTTTAATTAAAAAAATAATTGAACTGCATGTTTGAAATTATTCTAATGAGACTATTAGAATGAAGTGTGAGTGGATGTGTGTAGGGTACAATGTGACTATAGGGCTATGAGGTAGTGATGAAGGGGAGGGGGTGGGGAGGCTGCTTTTGTATGCTTCCAAAAACAAACACGTATACACACACACACACACACACACTTAGGCAATTACACCTACCTACCTTCAACACAGACACGCACAAATATAGACATTCATATATGTACATGCACACGTATGTACACATACATGTACATACATACATGCACATATACACACGAGCGAAAGAACTTTGTAACACAACATCAGCATGGGTTCAGGGATGGCAAGTCATGGTTCACAGGATTAATTGAATTCTACGACCAGGCAAGAAAGAGAGGGGTGGGCAGACTGTGTATTTTTGGATTACCAGAAAGCCTTTGACACAGTACCACACAAGATACTGGTGCACAAACTGGAGATGCAGGCAGGAGTGAAAAGGAAGGTACACCATTGGATAAGAGAGTACCTAAGCAACAGAAGACAGCGAGTCACTGTGAGGGGCGAGGTATCATATTGGCAAAGTGGCACCAGTGGAGTCCCACAGGGTTGTCCTTGGACCTATACTATTTTTGATATGTGGAAATGATCTCACAGAGAGTATAGAATCCTTCCTCTCATTGTTTGCTGATGATGCAAAAATTATGAGGAGGATTAAGTCGGAGGAAGATAGTATGAGGTTACAAGATGATCTAGGCAAACTGAATAAATGGTCCAACAAATGGCTACTACAGTTCAACCCGAGTAAATGTAAATTAATTAAACTAGGCAGTGGAAACAGGAGGCCAAAAACAGGATACCGAATGGGAGATGAAGTCCTTCGTGAAACGGACAGAGAGAAAGATTTAGGAGTTATCACGCCAAACCTGTCTCCTGAAGCACACATCAAAAGAATAACATCGGCACCATATGCGAGGCTGGCTAACATCAGAACTGTCTTCAAGAACCTGTATAAGGAATCATTCAGAATATTGTATACCACATATGTAAGACCAATCCTGGGCTATGTGGCCCCAGCATGGAGCCCATACCTTGTGAAGCACAAGATGAAGCTGGAAAAAGTTCAGAGGTATGCCTCTAGGCTAGTCCCAGAACTAAGAGGCATGAGTTATGAGGAAAGACTGCGTGAACTGCACCTCACGTCGCTGGAAGACAAAAGAGCTTGGGGAAACATTGTCACCACATTCAGAATTCTCAGGGGAATTGACAAGGTAGACCAGTATGAAGTTTTTAATACGTGGGGAACAAGCACAGGGGAACACAGGTGGAAATTGAATACCCAAATGAGCCACAGAGACATTAGAAAGAACTTTTTCAGTGTCAGAGTGGTTAGTAAATGGAATGCATTAGGAAGTAATGTGGTGCAGGCAGACTCCATACACAGTTTTAGATGTAGATATGATGAAGCTCGAGAAGCTCGGGAATCTGTACACCAGTTGATTGACAGTCGAGAGGCGGGACCAAAGAGCCGAAGCTCAACCCTCGCAAGCACAACTAGGTGGGTAAATCGCTACATTAATTATAATTTGATAAAGTATATATATTTTAATTTATTAATCTTGAAAATATTTATAGTATAGGTTACAGTGTGCAAATCTAGTCTTAATTTAATATGTCCCATCGCCCAAGTACTTAAACTTTTAAGAAATGTGTTAGTACAAAATTCAAATTAATTTTGCAGGAATAATTTTGAATACTGTACCACGTTCATGATGCAAAGTGTGGCAGTAGAGAAAGGAATGACTTTTTTGTGCTGTTTACTGTACTGTATTTGTTGGATATGTTTGCATACAGGTATAATTGCATTCATTGATGTTAATGTTTATTCATACATACATGTATGTACAGCATTTGTGCATCTACATGTGTGTGCATTCTTGTGTGTATTCGTGCATCTACATGTGTGTGCATGTGTGTGTGTATTCTGCCAAGCATGTGCATTAGTCTAGGGGTGTGTTCCTCTGGGCATGTTCATATAGCACACACATTGAACTGTAGATTCCCTCGAGAAACTTCACTCTTAGGCCTCATCTTGCACGTTTAAAACCAAACAAATTGTTTGAATTATATTGTTTGCATTTTAATGTGTACCTGCCTGCGTGCATGTTTTCCTATGCTTGTGCATATGTATACATATATATTTTTAGATATGTACTGTATGTATATATTTAGATACATATACAGTGGTACCTTCGTTTTCAAATTTAATCCATTCCCAGAGACAGTTCAAAAATTAAAAAACAAAACAAATTTTCCCATAATAAATAATGTAAATTTAATTAAACAGTCCCACACCCCCAAAAATAATAACTTAAAAATACATTTTATACATATTACTACTGTATTAATATTTTGTACTACTGTTTGTACAAGTATATCTTACCTTCATGGATGACTCTTGTTGGTGTATGGAAGACAGTGAAGAGGGGGGAGAAGAGGGAAGAGAAGAGGTGTTAGTGTTTAGAAGGGGAGTCGCCTTCCATTATAACAGCAGTGATGACATTTGTGAGGTACTCTCTCTCTCACGTTTTGCAGGCATACCACTAGGACCTGGTTGTGGCTCACTGCTTGCTTGTCTTACTAAGAGTCTCTCTATAGACACTTGTTTTTCCCTACGTTTTAACACTTGTCTGTAGTGAGACGTCACATTGTCTCGCTACGAATGATCTCTTGTTTTTTCTGTCATCCCCCTCACAACTATTTTCTTAGGTTGAACTTTTCCTTTGACTTTCTCGGCACCCATGACATGATATGTAATAAAAACGTTTATGTTCAGAAACCAAAAAAGCACAAAAAATTAAATTCTTTACAAAGAATTCAAGCGCAGTTGTCACTAGGCGAGTACAGAAAAATTTGAAAAGAGGGGCATTTGAAAACCGAGGTTCCACTGTATATTGTATGCATGTATATAGATATGTATGTGCATATATTTATGGTTCACTTTGGTTCCCATGTATGCACATACTGTATATATGTATATTTACATATTCATACTATCACATGCTTTCTGAACATTTAGTAAATGCAGTTTCATGTTTTTGAGATGGTCTGAATAAAGTTACAATGAGACTGTTAGAGCGACTGTCTGAATAAATTTGGATAAGGCTGTGAGAGATGAGCAAGAGGGAGGCTCTGCCAGGAGGAAGAGGCATAGTTGGCTCAGTGGCTGCCCTCACTACCACATGACCATCTCGGGTCCACGTGGCCACCACAGGTTCTGGAATCCGATTTGTTTGTGGTGTGGCATCAGAGTAATCATATTGTAATATTCTTGGATATATCAGGGATTGTATAAGAAATGATATTTTGAAAATAGTTAAAATATTAATTAAATTATTTTTTCACAGTATATCATAGCAAAATACGGGTAAAATTTACAGTGTCTGGTTTAAGAAAGATCTTGTGGTTAGTTTAATTTTTAAAGTGGAGTTTTGCTTTGACCTAAATATTAGGCAATCTCTTTTAAAAAAACTGTTTTATTAAGTTGTTTAAGTAAATTACTATAAAATTTATCGAAACAGTTTGGGCTATGGGAGTCATTGGGCGTAGTTAAAATAATTTTATGGTTTTTATTTTGAGTGGTTCATTTGCATTGACTGGGATTGACAGTGCTACTGTAAGAACTAAGAGGCTGGAGTGCCGAGTGTGTGAACTTTACTTTCACACTTGGCTTCTGCCAGGTATCAGTTGTGACACACATTGAACTGTAGATTTCCCTCGGGAAACTTCACTCGTAGGCCTCATCTCGCGCCTTTAAAACTGAACCAATTTTAAGATATTAATCCAGACCACTTCTTTAAAAAGTTGGTGCTACATAGCCTTCCCGGCTTGGTGCCTTTTTGATAATTACTTCTTTAAAATGTGCACAGTAACTCTTACAAGGGGTACAGCTTCACGGTCATCAGCCACAATGTAAGACAGTAAACAAGAGCTGCTTTTTCATTCATAGAGTAATAAATCATTCAGTTGCCTACCTGGTGAAGCCACCAAGGCTAAGGCAATACAGCTACTGTATTAAATTTTACAAGTCGGCTGAAAAATCCTTGGGAATAATGGGACAACCTTTGTCAAACTGCTAGCATCATTTTACCATAAAGACCACTAGAGATGGTGGCCCTTGGGTAAATTCAGGAATAGTATCTCTCTCTCAATATTGCTCAGTTCACTATTTGCCACAAAAAGTGTTAAACAATAGTATTAGTAGTAGTACATAATGCCATGAAAAATTGCTTGAGCATGGTTAAGCAACCAGTTCATTTTGGGGTGATTATAAGCATATCAAGGATGGTATGGAGAGAGAGAGAGAGAGAGAGATATTCTTGGTATCTTGTGGTGCTATAAAACTGTAAGGACACAATAAAAGGTGTTTTACCCTGTAATGCAATATGCTTTTTGTTTACATTTTATTTCAGCACATAATCAACCTCCTGTCTTTCATGTATGTTATTACCTGAACAGCATTAGTGCAGGTTTCTGATCAAAATTTTTTTTTCAGTGCCATGCTTTAGATTGATAAATGAAAATCATGGCAATTTATTATAAGACGTGTTCTTTGGAACATGAAACTGTTGTATGGTATTTAGCAGTTGACAGTAGAAAGGGTTACCTTATAGAAGGTATAAGAAGGTTTTGATACATCTTTTACTCGCTAAAGTATTTTCCAGGCATGTTCAAGTGAGTGAGCATCATGCTAGTGTAGCGCTTGCCTTTACTAATCATGTCATGACAATGAACACCCTATACTTCAACAAATAACACCATTATCAATACATTTTCATTAGTTTTTCATATTCATTAAAGACAGCATAATACAGTACTGTCTGAATTTGTAACCTTAAAAATTATTTTTTTGATAATTGAGTGTAAAATATAAATAAGCATACAAAAAACTAGTTCTTCTATTGTCTTTTCATGCTTGTGCTCATTTATGGAGTCATATTTTGTTAGTGTATCTCTGAAGTCAGTCGGTGCTCTGCCTCAAGTTGGTAACCTGTCATTTACATGACTTGTGCACCTCTCGGCTGTAAAGGCAAGAAATGAAAAGTGTTGATGTTAATTTGACCAGACCACACACTAGAAGGTGAAGGGACGACGACGTTTCGGTCCGTCCTAGACCATTCTCAAGTCGATTGAGAATGGTCCAGGATGGACCGAAACGTCGTCGTCCCTTCACCTTCTAGTGTGTGGTCTGGTCAAACATACTTCAGCCACGTTATTGTGACTCATCGCCTGCATGTTGATGTTAAACGTAACATTTGTTAGTGTCTCCTACTGCATTTGGTTATATTTTTTTTCAGTGACATGATAAACAGCTTGGTATTGAAAGCAACAAGCCCTGTTGTTGAAAAAAGCTAGTACAAATTTCCTTGTTTATTTGCTAGGTAAGTACAGACAACCTGAAGCTTAGACCACTGGACCTATTGGGCTCAGCTCAATGGGTCTGACTCTACCTTCTGGATCCATTTGTGATTTAACTTTTGGAGCCCATAGGCTCTGCTCCTCAAATCCAATGAGAAAGGGAAACTTGCTTAAGCACCTGTGTATTATCCACACTAGGTTGTCTCATGGTTATTTGCCCCAACTGTCTTGTTCCATTACAATCTTGCGACATATAGATGAATGGCCTATTTTCACGATGATAGGAATCTATATGCAGGCGATGAGTCACAATAATGTGGCTGAAGTATGTTGACCAGATCACCCACTTGACAATCGACTTGAGAATGGTCCAGGACTGATCGAAACGTCGTCGTCCTTTCACCTTAAGTGTGTGGTCTGGTTAACGTGGGAATCTATGCTTCCCAGCCATTCCTGTATGGTATTGGTCACAAGATACTGTGTTTTGTTAATCTGACCACAGTGCAGTACTTACATATGCTGCTTATTTTGGGAATCACTAAATTTACTTTCCCAGGATTTCTTTTAAATCAATTGTCATTTGATATCCTCAGCTAATCAGACCTATTTAATATGGATAAATTAACAAGTTTTCTGCTTCATTATGTGTATTAGTTTGTCTTTAATGAAATAAGTTTATTATCGACCTCATACCCATGTAATGGGAAGTCACACAATAAGTTCAGGAGCTTCCGATATTTTTAAGTTAAAAAATTTACATTTATGGTTAACTAGTTAGCTTTTATTTGCTTGAAATTTGTGATTAAATTACATGGATAGTAATCTAGTCTACAGTATTGTAGTTGATTTGCAATGTATAGTCATGCAGTAAGCAAGTAGAAAACTGAAGGCAGGTAAATGTGATGTATTTGGCAAGGATTTTTAGGTAATATATCATCCAAGATGAAATAAATGAACATTTCTTAAACATCGGAGATGGTACTGTCTCTAAATTTGTGGATTTTTTCAGATTCAATTTTGATAGTGTACACAGTGATGTATGGTGTGTGAATACTTTTGGTGACAATTTTGATAGTGTATACAGTGATGTATGGTGTGTGAATACTTTTGGTGACAAAGTTAACATTTGGTCAGATGTACTTCAGCAGGCAGTGCAAACTCAGAGGTGCTTGTAGCCCTGATTCAGCCTAGTAGTAGTAACATGTACAAGTCTGCTTATCTTAACCATTAACTTAAATATATATGGTTGTCCTTCAAAGTATTATGACAATAGCTAGTGTACACTTTTCTTTCTCAGATTTACTAAATTCACCTCTCTCCTATAAGCACCTCTCAGGGTGCTCATAGGTAGTCAAAGGCTATAATCAACTCCTTTAGGAGCATTTATAGATTACATCCCATATTGGTCTCTGATTACATATTAGGTGAATGAGTAATTTGTGATGTACACAGGACTATATAGTACTGAAGAGCCATACTAGCTTAGTGCTATTTTTTATAATTATAATTCTTTATATTTATGAAGATATAATTATATCTTCATAAATGCATCTTCAGAAACAGCAAGAGTTTCAGAATGTTTGGGAAAAGTTATTGTTCAAGAATATAATTATAAAGATGTGTTAAAAAAATTGATGCTAATGCTCACCCCACACAATTTCTTTACACCAATTATGACACTTTGCTGTAAGACATGCTTGCATCATATGAAATTGACACTGAAATTGTACTGCATGTAGGTCAACTGTATACACAGTACTGTACAATATACTGTGTACACAGTGTATTATAATGTAGCCTACAAATGTCTATTTATGCCTCAACAGCCAAGCTAAGAATGAAATCCTAGACCATACCAGTGACAGTTTAGGGTTCTGCGCATTTCATTAATTCGCATTTGCATTTTGTAACACACAACTCCTACATAAAACTTAAAGACGTTCAGTTAGTAAATTCATGGTCCTCCATAACTGTGCCTTTTGATAGTAGCTACCTTGGAGTTACCTTGGAGTTGTTTCGGGGCTTAGCGTCCCCGCGGCCCGGTCGTCGACCAGGCCTCCTCGTTGATGGACTGGTCAACCAGGCTAGCCAGGCTTTTTATACTAAAGCAGAGCCTACACTGTGCTTTGTAATATAAACTTTGTAGCTCACTTAATTAGCCAGTTTGCAGTTGTGCATTGTTAGCAATAAAAGCTTGCAGAAGCAGCTCTCATGGCTGCATCAAGAGGGGGGGGATATTATGGTGATGGCAAAATCTGCAACACTAGCCACTTTCTCCCAAATCACTAGCCGTAATGTGAAGCTGACATAGGTAGCTTGCATAAAAAAAAAAGCATTAGTCGGTATATTTCTTAACATTCTATTTTGATATATTTAGGTTCATATATCAAAATATATATTTTGATATATCATGTGAAAGAATCGAAGAAGTATGGGGACAATCAAAGATAAGGTAAAGGGATAGGGCCTATCAAACATTGGGTAAGGTGTTGGGTAAAACTCTGGTATTGTCAGTGGATGGGGAGACCTCGCCAAAGACGTCGTCATTGTTTGGCAATGTGCGGCGAGATCTGGGTCTGAGTGTCGGCATGGAAGCAACGTCATTATTTTGTGCAGTATATTTAAGGTGGATATTTTTACTAATATGAGATTTCCAATCTTCTTTGGTCAGTAGTAGATTCCAGGATTTTTGTATTATTTACTAGCATGTTCCTAGCGAGTGCCATGTTATGGTCACTTTGCATATGGTTTTTGGGGGCATCAGTTTGTAGACGGCAAGTCAGTTTTCTCGGAAGCTTTGTCGTGGTCATTCCAATGTAAGTGTGTAGAAGGTGACATCCTTCATTGGGGTAAGTAAATTGGTATACATGTTTGCATTTTTGGCGAGGATTGTATCACTTATTGGGGCTGTCCTTGAGTATTAAATCAGCAGTCCTTTTTGTTTGGTAGTAGATAATGAAATCTAATTTTTGGTCTAGGGCTGTCAGTTTCACTTCATTTGAAATTATAGCTTTGATTATTCTTTCTTGTTTTATACTGTGAACTCATAGTGCATTTGTAATAGTTTTATGAGAGGGGTTGCTTGCTGTTGCAGTTGTTGTTTACACTTGTACCATGGCTCTAAATATCTTCTGCTATGGCTGTTGACTTCTCTATTCATGTACTCTATTTATTGTTTAATAACACTCGAAGGCTTCAAGTATTAATAACTGCCCTGATCTTCCTGTTCCAGTTATTTCTCAATACTGCCTAATATATACATAAAACTAGATGTAATTGTTAGAAATTTATGCTGTTAATATTATTAGAGATGAACTGATCACAAAAGAAAGATTAGAAAAATGTGCAAATTTGCTTTGGCTATTAAGCAAAGTAGGCCTTGCCCCTTCCCCCTCCTGAGGAGGATGGGGGGTGCACAGACAGCAGCGCGGCAATGTGATGACATCATGCTCGTTTGCCAATTTTTGTTTGGGGAATTCTGACCACTCGTTCAGCTTTCGGCAGCAATAGTTTCACCAGAATAGGGGTTTGTTTTGGGGCGCCTACCTTTCTGGGTGCGAGACCTGGTCAATGGCAGACAGAATGCTTCCAACCACATGGGGGTTTCTATAGGCCATTGCTCCTCGCGCCTCTCTGAGGGAGCAAAGTTCTGGCTCATGGTCCCCGATAGGCAAGAACTCCATGAACATTGACTGATGCCAGAAAGTTATATATATATATATCCATTTAGCCTAGATAGCTTCGGAGAGTCTCCGGGACTCGCCCAGAAAATGGTGTTTCACTACATTCAACCCTGGTTTTTTAAATTTCTCTCTATAAACACCTTCCTGAATATTATTACTAAGTTTGCCACTTTGCAATACTCTTGTTTAGTGAACTTTTTTGTTAAAAAACTACCTCATGCATAGTATAGTTCATTTCATATATAGTAAGGGCTGACTATATTACTTTGGCCTATATAGTGCTCCTTACACCTGTCTGTACTCTTTGCACCCTCTTTGATTAATTACACACGGCAGCTATTACACAATACGTACTGGCCGAGTGGGCACGTTGGCAGCAAGCTGGTCCAGGGGTATAGTACTTTATCATCCATCTTGAGATGGAATCCTATCTTCATTACACTAGTTATAACATGGTTCTTATTGATGTGAAACTAGTATTTTATCCACACGATGTACAAGAGAACATAGTTATAAGAAATTTATTTTAGAAGTGCTTAGTTGTTATTGATCATTACCTGCTTCATGTTTGCTATCATCCAGTTGTACCATTTTGTATGTATTAAAGTATGATACATGAATACAGTATACAGTATTAGGGATTACATTTATTTCAAGTAAGCCTACAGCAAACTTCACTGTATTGCTTGTTACACCAAACTGCTCTATTACTTGTTTGAGTTGGAAATTACATTGTCATTATAATTACTGTATATATTATTCATGGGAAAAGACTTGAAGATGGAAGATAGGGGAGGAATGTTGTTCAAATGTGCAGACCAAGAAGAGTAGCTGCAGTTCTTCCTGTTTCATAATTACTCTTGCCTTTATTAGATGAGTAGTGTTGAAACATTTGGAATTGTTAATGAACAAGTTAGGTGGCAGGTCCTTCATTATATACATTTTCTGTAGTGTTGTATAAAAAGTTATGTAATTATTACATTACTGCTCTATTATTATTACTTGCTGACAAACCCTTCTTTTCTGCACAGTTTTATTGAATCACCTTAAAGTGGTGGAACATATTCAGAAGAACATTATATGTAACATAATAACAATCAAATATGTGGGAAATGTTCAGCATGAAAACTCCCGTATAGTTGTTCATAAACTAAAACATTAACTTTATTTTCTCATGATACTGTCAGCTTCAGAGAATACAGTACTACAGTATATGTATATAAATTGCCCAAAAGTAAGCTCTGCAAATTAAAAAAAAACAAAAAAGCCTTATTTTGTATATGTTACAAAATGTGAAGGTAAGAGACAGCATTGTGGTCCATTTTAGTGAAGCGTATTGATGAGTGATTGAAATTCACTTTAATATATTACAATTGCTTTTAAGTTCTCTCTTTATTTAATTGGTTTTTGGTGATATCTGAGGACACAGTTTTGTTATTTCTGTTTGATGAAACATCCCAGTTGACTCTACGATGATGTTTGCAATGATACTATAGTGTGTAGTTTCTACAGTATACTATTAAATATTTATCTTGGGCCTGTGCTGTGTATTTTACCTAACAAACTCTGGATTTTGATGTTACAAACTAATTTACATCCAGGGTGATAATACTGCGGCAGTTTGTTAGCACAGATGCCCTCCCTGTCTGGCCCATTGTTGCCGTGAGGGGGCTTGGTGGGTGGCTGCTGGAGTGTAATGCAACAACGGACAGTCCTCTGACCTTTTGTAGCCTTATGCTCCTGCTGCTGTATTCACAAATTGTGCCAGATAACTTTTCCTTTTCCTTATGTTTCATTTTTCTTCCCCCCCCCCCCTTCTCCTTTCTCACTGTCATTTCCTGCCAACCTTTTGTCTGTTTTGATTATTCTTTTGGCCTTCTTCTATTTTGACGCCCAGGTGTTTGAGCAGGCATACTCTTGCACCCGTAGAACTGTGGTACCCGATGTCGCAAGCCACGGGACGTTTTTTATTGTCAATCCTCCTTTCATCACTGAACCTGATCCTGACAGACTGGCGGTTCTTAAGGTGGCGTTTGTGGGGTGTGTACTCACGATGTACCCCTAGGGGGGCCCCGGCAAGATCAGCAACATGTCTCTTGTTGGGTGTCCTTTCCTCTAATTGTGGCTCCGTGGTGGGTGTGGGGTCCAATTCGTGAATGAAAGTTTTTTACTCTCCTCTTTATGTCCAATTTTGTTCCTCTTGTAACTTCTCGGGCTCTTGGGGGTGGGCGACCAAGTCCCCGAGTTGGACTGTGTTGGAAGACCGGGCTCTGTAGCCCCGCTGCATTGGGCCCCGACCTTGCTGCTCTTTTGACCCTCCTGACTACTCCCCTCGGCTCCCCTCCCTCCTCTGTGGGTGGGTCGAGCAACAAGCCCCCAGTGGTGACCACCTCGTCCCCAGGCATAACTCAGTCTCTCATTGTGAATACTGCGCACCTTTTAACCCCTTTCTCTCTGGGGGTTCTCAACGCCGTCCACACCACAGCTGCACTCGCTCGATCCCTTCCTGTACTGATGCGTACCAAGCCTTGTTTGGTCCTGCTTCGTGGGCCAAATGCTTTGATCTCCTCTGGATTCTACACCTGACGATTTCTCCCTCCATAGGCACCTTGTTGATTCTGTAGATACCTCTGTTACTTTCAACCCCACCTGTCTCAGTACACGTGTCGTTGCTGCTGCTCCTCAGGATGCAGCCATCCGCTTGATCGCCTTATCCTGCCTAGGCGAGACCCCCCAAGAACGCTCGGTTGAATTCCAGTGTTGGCACTGTTCTCCTCCCATCCCAGATATTCGGAATATCCTCAAAGCCCAGGACCATTCTGTCCTCCAGGTAGACTCGTTTACTCGTCCCCCTCGTGGTAGTCTCCGTCAACCCCTTCAGGTTGTGAAGATTACTTTTGATGGTAGGACCCTTTCACCCTCTGTTATTCTTGCTGGTGCCAGGTGCTCCGTCCAGGAATACATTCCCTCTCCTCGGCTCTGTAATAAGTGCTGGAGGTTTGGGCATGGTGCCCTCTGATGCTCCGGTACTGTGTATCTCTCTGTCCCTTGTGTGGGGACGAAGGTCACTCAAAGTCGGAGTGCACTCTTCCTGAGCTCACTGCCTCAGTTGCGGTGAGGACCACCCTACCTTCTCCCGCGCATGTGTGCATTACAAATTTAAGGCAGCCGTCCTCATCTTGAAGCACCGGGAACGTTTGTCTTTTCCTGAAGCGAGGCGCCTGGTTCGCCGTCTTCTCCCTTTCGCTGGTGTGTCTTATGCTTGCATGTTGCACTCTTCCTTTCCTCATCCTTCCCACCTTCCTCGGTCTCACAACTGTTTCCAGGCTTTAGACCTAGATGCACCCACCACCACCACCTCCTCTGTTCCTTTAAGTTCTGTCCCGGGGGGTCCCCCTCATGGCTCTCTAGCTGTCTGGGGTTCACCTTCTTTTTACCCAGACTGTCTTGTCTCCTGTGTCTTCTTCCTCGTCTCCCTCCGATCCTCTTTCCCATCCTTGTTCTCCGTCTCTTAGCTCTCCACGCCGCCTGTCAGTACGAGCTGATGTCCATCAATCTCCCAGCGATCATCGTGTTGTTTGCTCTCGTTCTTCTTCTCCTGTTGAGATGCTCGAATCTGTTGCCCAGTACGTTGTTGCTGGGATGCCTATCTCTCTGAGTCAGAAGCGAGAGCCTGGCTCCTCTCCTTCCTCATCCCCGGCAGGTAAGAAGGCTTCACTCTTCCTCGCCCCCTACCTCGGACACACACGCTCCATCCCCTCCTGTTTCGGTGGCGGCGCCCCCTGTTCCTGCTATGGAGGTTTCTTTGGCCCTCACTTCACTCTCAGTTGCTGCCCTTGTTGAGGTGCATTCGATCCCTGGTTTCTGCCCCTCCTGCTGCTGCTGTCCTTGACCCTCGGTTGAGTCCCCTCCCCCTCCCCCTCCGGACCTGCTCATCCGCCTCTGGTCGGTCCTCCCGCTCCCTTCCCCCCATCCTTACTCAGTTTACCCATGCCCCCTAACCCAGACTTCGCTGACCTTGATCCTGATCCTGCGCTTTTTTAACGTGCTTTGTTTCTTTTTTACCTTTGTTTCTTCATTGTCCTCTGTTGCTGTCCTTTCTCTTCTTGTTGCTGTCTATTAATCAGTGGAATATTCGCAGTTATTACGCCAATTTCCATGAACTCCAGCTTCTGATTTTGCAGTTTTCGCCCCCATGTGTCCGTCTCTAAGAACCGATGCTTGGTGCTCGTCCTAGTCGCTTCTGTGGCTATTACTTTCTCTCCCCTCCCCCCCCCCCCCCCCCGGCTTTTCCTGGGGCCCGTTCCTCGTCTGCTCTCTTGATTCGTTCTAACGTCCTTCGTCCCCCTACTTTTTCCGTCACCTCTCCAATGTTCTGCTGCATGTGTCTTTGTGCATAAATGGTACAATGTTTGTTCCATTTACCTCCCCCCAAATGTCCTGCTTTCTCTTCCCGATCTTTAACACCTGCTGGACTCCTTGCCAAGCCTGTGCTCCTGCTGGGTGATTTCAGTTGTCGACATACCCTCTGGGGTGATGTTCTGACAAACACCCGAGGTCGCCTTCTCGGGGTGAATTCTGGTGAGTTCACTCATTTGGACTCTCGGACTCGCACCCTTTCCTGTCTTGATCTTTCTCTCTGCTCGTCGTCTCTTTACTTGGATTTCACATGGCAAGTTCTTGATGACCTCCATGGCAGTGACCATTTCCCCATCCTTGTTTCCTTTTTCTCTTTTCACCCTCTCCTTCCCTAGGTGGCAGTTTGCTAAGGTAGATTGGAGCCTATTTACCCTCTGTGCTGCTCTCTCTGACCTCTCCATTCTGCCTCTGCCTCGCGCCCTCCTCCTTTCTCATGACACCATCTTCGACGCTGCCCTCCGCTCTATTCCTCCCTCTTCCTCTCAGGAACGTGGAAGTGCGTTCCCTGGTGGAATGTAGACTGTGCTCAGGCTGTCAGCTGTAAGTGTGCAGCCTGGAAGAGGCACCGCCGCTGGCAGACGGCTGATTCTTTTCTCTTGTTTCGGAAGGCGAGTGGCCCGTAGGGCCATTCGTACAGCTAAGCGTGAGTGTTGGAAATCTTATGTTCCCACCATTCCGTCCGAAACTCCTCTGCCGCAGATCTGGAATCGTGTCCGCAAGATAGCGGGTAAGTTCGTTCCCGATGTTTCACCGGTCCTTCACCTCCGTGGTACTCTTGTGGCGGACCCGTTGCAGGTCGCGACCGAACCTAGATTCATACTTTTCTTCTGTTAGCTCTGATTCACATCTTCCTGAATCTTTCCTTCTTCGTAAACCTGTCCTTGAATCTCGTGCTTTAGATTTCTGCACTCATCTCAGACTTCCCTAAAACGATCCCTTCTCTCTCTCTGAACTTCAATCTGCCCTGGCCCTCTGCGGTTCTACGGCAGCGGGCTCCGATGGTATTCATTATGAGATGCTTTCGCCATCTCCCTCCGTGCACGTCTCAGTATTTACTGAGTCTGTATAATCGGATCTGGGAGTCGTCGTCAGTCCCTGAGGACTGGCTCGATGCTGTTGTCCTCCTTGTTCGCAAACCAGGGTCTCTCGGGTCATCCCCCAAGAACTTCCGCCCTATTGCCCTCTCAAGTTGTGTCTGCAAACTCTTTGAACGTATGGTTAACGTTCGTCTGATGTGGTTCTTGGAACACTATCACCACCTCTCCCCTTCTCAATTTGGTTTTCGCAAGTGCTGCAGTACAACAGATGTCCTGGTGAACTTGGAGGTCTATATTCGTACTGCTTTTGCTGCGAAGACCTTCGTTGTTGCCGTCCTTTTTGACCTGGAAAAGGCTTACGACACTACTTGGTGGTATCATATTCTGTCCCAACTTCATTCTTTTGGCCTTTGTGGTAATCTCCCTCTCTTTCTCCACAGCTTTCTCTCTCGTTGTTCCTTTCGAGTTTTCGAGTGAGGCTTGGTACCGCTCTCTTTGCCTCTTTTCAGCAATACGAGGGTGTGCCCCAGGGTAGTGTTCTGAGCAACTACTCTTTTTCTGGTTGCCCTCAATGGTCTTCTTTCCTCTCTTCCTTCTGGCGTTTTCTCCGCTCTCTATGTCGACGATCTTACCCTTTGCTGTCAGGGTGATGATTCGCCTCTCTTTCAGCGCCGGCTTCAACTTGTGATTGATGCCGTGTCGTCTTGGGCCACCGATCATGGCTTCAGGTTCTCTACGTCTAAGACTTGTGCCATGACTTTTACTCGGAAGCGTGTCATTCTTCGTCCCTCTTTGTCGCTTTAAGGTCAACCCCTTGTGTACAAAGATTCCGCTAAGCTTTTGGGGTTAATCTTTGACACTCATTTGTCTTGGTTCGCCCATATTTCTTACCTATGAGTTGAATGCTCTAAGGCCCTTAACCTACTTAAGGTTTTATCCCATACTTCTTGGCGAGCGGATTGACGCACTCTCCTTGCTTTACATTCCTCTCTCGTCCTGTCTAAACTCGATTATGGTTGCCCTGCTTACTCGTCTGCTTCTTCTACTCATTGCCGTTTTGATGCTTTGCACCTTACTGGGTTGCGCCTCAGTTCTGGTGCTTTTCATTCGACTCCCGCCTGCAGCTTGTATGTTGACGCTTGCTTTCTGTCTCTCCAGGACCGCCGTGATCGCTACTGTCTTCGCTATCTTGCGCGGTCCTTACAACATCCTTCCTCTCGCCTCTGTCGTGCTTTAACTTTTACCCCTCCTGCGGTTCCTGTTCCTCTTCACCACCTCCCTCTTCCTGTCCGGTTATCTTGCTTATAGGATTCTCTTTCAGTTTGTATTTCTAATATTTCTCCTCATATTGTTCCTTCCTTGCCCCCGTAGAGAGTCCCCCTTCCGAAGTTTTGTACATCCCTGACCGGCATCATTAAAGCTTTTACCCATCCTACGGGTCTGAAACGTTTTTCCTTGAGCACTTCACACTCCTGCTCCGTTTCTGTCTTCACCGATGGGTCTAAGTCTGCGGACGGTGTAGGCTACTCTGTTGTTTTGCCTGACTGCACTTATATGTGTCGCTTACCTCCGGAGACTAGCATCTTCACAGCTGAACTTTATGCTATTCTCTATGCTTTTCAACTCCTGCTTTCTCGTTGTCAATCTTCCTTTGTGATTGTCGTTCACTCTCATAGCGCCATCATGGCTCTCGGGTTCTTTAATCTGGTCCATCCAGTGGTCATCGAGATTCAACATTGGCTGTTTCTTATTTCCGGTAAATTTAAGTCAGTTGAGTTTTGCTGGGTTCCCAGCCATATTGGCGTCTCTTTAAATAAGCGTGCGGACGTTGCCGCTAAGGAAGCTGTCCGCTCTTGCCCCATCTCTCGTAAAGGTTTTCCTTGTTCCTACTTTTACCCAGTTATTCATTCCTCCATCTTTACCCGTTGGCAGGATTGTTGGTCTTCTGATACTGGTAACAAACTGCGTACTCTTAAGAGTAGTGTGTCCTCGTGACCGTCCTCCTACCACCGTAACCGGCGATGGGAAACAGCTCTGGCGAGGTTGCGTATTGGCCATACTCGCTTAACTCACGGTCACTTAATGGAGCGCCGCCCTGCTCCTTATTGTCCTAGTTGCATTGTCCCTCTTACGGTCGTGCATGTCCTTCTTGAATGTCCTGACTTCCAGGACGAGCGTGTGTCTTGCTTTCCGACCGTCCCTCGCGGTCACTTGTCCATATAGAATTCTTGGTGACTCGGATACTTTTGATATCGTTTGCCTTATGCGTTTATGTTCTCGTATTGGCATCCTTGGTGATATTTAGCGCCCTCTGATTATTCCGCACATTTGATGGTGCTACATAGCCATCCTGGTTTGGTGCCTTCTTTTTGATAATTACTTAGACACACACACACACACACACACACACACACACACACACACACACACACACACACACACACACACACACACACACACACACACACACACACACACACACACACACACACACACACACACACACACACACACACACACACACACACACACACACACACAAAAAAAAAAAAAAAAAAATCCTAGTGTATGTCAGGAGCAAAGAGCCAGAGCTCAACCCCCCCCCCCACAACTAGACGAGTACACCCACCACCAAATATTCCACCCGAGTATCACCCCAGTAACATACACGTACAACTTTCTCTGGCCCTAGAAGATGAGGCAGCCGCCTGCTTCCCACGGAGGAGCCGCGCCGCACCTCTCATTATCCTCACTACTCCAGAAAAAAAAGTGCTTGAGACGAGGGTGGAAGCTATCACCCAATACGAGTGCTGTGGGCGGAATACTGAGAGCTCCGGTGGATCACAAGTGGGTGGAGCACGAGGTGGAAGTGGTAGAGTTGTGGCTGGTTGATGTTGGCTGGTAAATAAAGTTATCTCAGTTATCTAAAGAGCACTGTATGCACCCGTCCCACCACACCCACACCGCCCACCCCCATGCTGTCACGCCCACCCTCAACTCTCATATGACGCCACACCCACACCGCCAACCCCCATGCTGTCACGCCCACCCTCAACTCTCATATGACGCCACACCCACACCGCCCACCCCCATGCTGTCACGCCCACCCTCAACTCTCATATGACGCCACACCCACACCGCCCTCCCCCCATGCTGTCACGCCCACCCTCAACTCACATGACGCCACACCCACACCGCCCACCCCCCATGCTGTCACGTCCACCCTCAACTCTCACGCCACACCCACACCGCCCACCCCCCATGCTGTCACGCCCACCCTCAACTCTCATATGACGTCACACCCACACCGCCCACCCCCCATGCTGTCACGCCCACCCTCAACTCTCATGACGCCACACCCACACCGCCCACCCCCATGCTGTCACGCCCACCCCCATGCTGTCACGCCCACCCTCAACTCTCATATGACGCCACACCCACACCGCCCACCTCCATGCTGTCACGCCCACCCTCAACTCTCATATGACGCCACACCCACACCGCCCACCCCCCATGCTGTCACGCCCACCCTCAACTCTCATATGACGTCACACCCCCACCGCCCACCTCCATGCTGTCACGCCCACCCTCAACTCTCATATGACGTCACACCCCCACCGCCCACCCCCCATGCTGTCACGCCCACCCCCCATGCTGTCACGCCCACCCTCAACTCTCATATGACGCCACACCCCACCGCCCACCCCCATGCTGTCACGCCCACCCTCAACTCTCATGACGCCACACCCACTCCACCCACCCTCAACTCTCATGACGCCACACCCACTCCACCCACCCTCAACTCTCATGTCGCCACACCCACACCGCCCACCCTCAACTCTCATGACGCCACACCCACACCGCCCACCCTCAACTCTCATGACGCCACACCCACACCGCCCACCCCCATGCTGTCACACCCACCCTCAACTCTCATGACGCCACACCCACACCGCCCACCCTCAACTCATGACGCCACACCCACACCACCCACCCTCAACTCTCATGACGCCACACCCACACCGCCCACCCTCAACTCATGACGCCACACCCACACCACCCACCCTCAACTCTCATGACGCCACACCCACACCGCCCACCCTCAACTCATGACGCCACACCCACTCCGCCCACCCTCAACTCATGACGCCACACCCACACCACCCACCCTCAACTCTCATGACGCCACACCCACACCGCCCACCCTCAACTCATGACGCCACACCCACACCACCCACCCTCAACTCTCATGACGCCACACCCACACCGCCCACCCTCAACTCATGACGCCACACCCACTCCGCCCACCCTCAACTCATGACGCCACACCCACACCACCCACCCTCAACTCTCATGACGCCACACCCACACCACCCACCCTCAACTCATGACGCCACACCCACACCACCCACCCTCAACTCTCATGACGCCACACCCACTCCACCCACCCTCAACTCATGACGCCACACCCACTCCGGCCACCCCAAACTCATGACGCCACACCCACACCACCCACCCTCAACTCTCATGACGCCACACCCACTCCACCCACCCTCAACTCATGACGCCACACCCACTCCGCCCACCCTCAACTCTCATATGACGCCACACCCACACCGCCCACCCTCAACTCTCATATGACGCCACACCCCACCGCCCACCCCCATGCTGTCACGCCCACCCTCAACTCTCACGCCACACCCACACCGCCCACCCCCCATGCTGTCACGCCCACCCTCAACTCTCATGACGCCACACCCACTCCACCCACCCTCAACTCTCATGACGCCACACCCACTCCACCCACCCTCAACTCTCATGACGCCACACCCACACCGCCCACCCTCAACTCTCATGACGCCACACCCACACCGCCCACCCCCATGCTGTCACACCCACCCTCAACTCTCATGACGCCACACCCACACCGCCCACCCTCAACTCATGACGCCACACCCACACCACCCACCCTCAACTCTCATGACGCCACACCCACACCGCCCACCCTCAACTCATGACGCCACACCCAATCCGCCCACCCTCAACTCATGACGCCACACCCACACCACCCACCCTCAACTCTCATGACGCCACACCCACACCGCCCACCCTCAACTCATGACGCCACACCCACACCACCCACCCTCAACTCATGACGCCACACCCACACCACCCACCCTCAACTCTCATGACGCCACACCCACTCCACCCACCTTCAACTCATGACGCCACACCCACTCCGCCCACCCTCAACTCTCATATGACGCCACACCCACACCGCCCACCCTCAACTCATGACGCCACACCCACACCACCCACCCTCAACTCTCATGACGCCACACCCACTCCACCCACCTTCAACTCATGACGCCACACCCACTCCGCCCACCCTCAACTCTCATATGACGCCACACCCACACCGCCCACCCTCAACTCATGACGCCACACCCACTCCGCCCACCCTCAACTCTCATATGACGCCACACCCACACCGCCCACCCTCAACTCTCATATGACGCCACACCCACACCGCCCACCCTCAACTCATGACGCCACACCCACACCGCCCACCCTCAACTCATGACGCCACACCCACACCGCCCACCCTCAACTCATGACGCCACACCCACACCGCCCACCCTCAACACATGACGCCACACTCACACCGCCCACCCTCAACTCTCATGACGCCACACCCACACCGCCCACCCTCAACTCATGACGCCACACCCACACCGCCCACCCTCAACACATGACGCCACACTCACACCGCCCACCCTCAACTCTCATGACGCCACACCCACACCGCCCACCCCCCATGCTGTCACGCCCACCCTCAACTCTCATATGACGCCACACCCACACCGCCCACCATCAACTCTCATGACGCCATACCCACACAGCCCACCCTCAACTCTCATGACGCCATACCCACACCGCCCACCCCCCATGCTGTCACGCCCACCCTCAACTCTCATATGACGATACACCCACACCGCCCATCAACTGACCAAGCCCATCACCTACTAGGGGGGTCTGGTAGCTGAGTAGACAGAGCGCGGCACTCGTAATCCTCTGGGCTTGGGTTCTATCCCCGGCGCCGGCAGAGACAAATGGGCAGTTTCTTTCACCCTAATGCCCCCTGTTACCTAGCAGTAAATAGGTAGCTGGGAGTTAGACTATTTAAGGATTGATTAGGCTAGGAAGCTCCACACACACAGTGAAGCCTCACTCTCAATAATAATAATAATAATAATAATAATAATAATAATAATATATTTAGGAACAGCACGTACATACAATACAATACAATACAATTTTATTTAGGTAAGGTACATACATACAATAAATATTTACAAGGATTGTTTGACTTATAGGTATAGCTAGTACATACAATGCCTAAAGCCACTATTACGCAAAGCGTTTCGGGCATAAATACATAGTTGCAGCGTTACGGTACAAACATTGTGTTAGAGTTAAAGATAGAGGCAGTACATACAATACCTAAAGCCTCTAGTACGCATAGTCTTTCGGGCAAGGTGATTCAATTTCTTTCTTTATTATGCACCCCATACCCATCCCGTGGGCGGTGGTGTAAAGGATTACAGAGGCACATAATCGGTTCAGGAACTGAACCCTCTAGTTCGTCTAGCTAAGCAAATAACAATCTTTTGACGCTAGTTACAAAATTATTAATGTTGTATACACATGTACACACCCTCATACATACATGTACATATATATATATATATATATATATATATATATATATATATATATATATATATATATATATATATATATATATATATATATATATATATATATAATGTATATATATATATATATATATATATATATATATATATATATATATATATATATAATGTATATATATATATATATATATATATATATATATATATATATATATATATATATATATATACGTATACACATATACATACACATACATATCTAATTACCCACACAAATACACACATCAATAATCTTTGCGTCACAAGTGATTCAACAAGAGGCTCACAACAGTCACTATACAAGGCACTTTACATCTATGGTGAGTCACACAGTTACTAGTCTTGCTCCACACCCACCCAACTGGGCGGCAGCTTTAGTCATGTGCTCCACACCCACCCAACTGGGCGGCAGCTTTACAGTCATGTGCTCCACACCCACCCAACTGGGCGGCAGCTTTACAGTCATGTGCTCCACACCCACCCAACTGGGCGGCAGCTTTACAGTCATGTGCTCCACACCCACTCAACGGGGCGGCAGCTTTACAGTCATGTGCTCCACACCCACCCAACTGGGCGGCAGCTTTACAGTCATGTGCTCCACACCCACTCAACGGGGCGGCAGCTTTACAGTCATGTGCTCCACACCCACCCAACTGGGCGGCAGCTTTACAGTCATGTGCTCCACACCCACCCAACTGGGCGGCAGCTTTACAGTCATGTGCTCCACACCCACCCAACTGGGCGGCAGCTTTACAGTCATGTGCTCCACACCCACTCAACGGGGCGGCAGCTTTACAGTCATGTGCTCCACACCCACCCAACTGGGCGGCAGCTTTACAGTCATGTGCTCCACACCCACTCAACGGGGCGGCAGCTTTACAGTCATGTGCTCCACACCCACCCAACTGGGCGGCAGCTTTACAGTCATGTGCTCCACACCCACTCAACGGGGCGGCAGCTTTACAGTCATGTGCTCCACACCCACCCAACTGGGCGGCAGCTTTACAGTCATGTGCTCCACACCCACCCAACTGGGCGGCAGCTTTACAGTCATGTGCTCCACACCCACTCAACGGGGCGGCAGCTTTACAGTCATGTGCTCCACACCCACCCAACTGGGCGGCAGCTTTACAGTCATGTGCTCCACACCCACTCAACGGGGCGGCAGCTTTACAGTCATGTGCTCCACACCCACCCAACTGGGCGGCAGCTTTACAGTCATGTGCTCCACACCCACCCAACTGGGCGGCAGCTTTACAGTCATGTGCATGCATTACCTACAGTAAGCAAATTTTGGATACTTCGCTAAGATTTCGGGCAGCACATCATTATGAATGAAGTACTTACACATTTCTTGGACACTATTGATGGTGTTATCTCTAAATTCCGCAATTTTTTTCACATTCCATTATATAATGACGTAAAGTATGCGAATAGTTCTGCTGATAGAGTTTACATTTAGTCAAATCTACATCAGCAGATGTTACAAACTGCCAGAGGTACTTGTAGCCGAGCCTAAGCCTAGCAGTGATAACATCTAGAAGTCTGCTAACATTATTGGATGACCCATAGACGTGCGGTTCTTCCTGCAAGGAGAGGTGGGAAAAAATCACTTAACACTAAAACTTAATAGTAATTGAGCTTAAAGTATAAATTGTGTTGAATGAAAAAAAATAATAAAAGATAAAAAAAGGGGGAACATGGTAGAAAATAGCAATGTACAAGTTGGTCAACAAACAGCATTTTTTTTTTTAAAAAGGTTGACATGGGTTGACATTTAGAAGTAAGGTAGGTTACATGGAGTTAATTAGATAGTACTTAGTTTTCATCTTAAACTGGTTGAGAGAGGTACAGTCTTTGACATAATTGGGAAGGTCATTCCACATTCTGGGACCCTTGATTTGTAGAGCATTTCTAGTTTGATTAAGTCGTACTCTTGGAATATCAAATAGGTATTTGTTTCTGGTGTGGTGCTCATGGGTTCTGTTACAACCTTCTAGGAAGCGTTGAAGGTCAGGATTGGCATTACAATTCAGAGTTTTAAATATATAGAGTACACATGAGAGGATGTGCAGTGACTTAATGTCTAACATATTCAGAGATTTGAGTAAGGGTACCGAGTGATGTCTGGGGCCAGAGTGAGATATTGTCCTAATAGCAGCTTTGTGTTGAGTAATTAGAGGACGTAAATGATTTTGGGTAGTAGAGCCCCAAGCACAAATAGCATAGTTGAGATAAGGATAGATGAGGGAGTAATAGAGAGTCACCAGGGCAGGGCGGGGTACATAATATCTGATCTTAGACAGAATGCCAAGAGTACGGTCCACCTCACAGTACGGTCCACCACATAGTTACATAAAGTATTATCAAACAACAGGATGTCTTATTTTTAAATTAATAAAGCTTAACAAGCTTATATTAATAATAAATTTAAAAGAGCAAAAATTATAATCTGAAAAATTACGTTGCTAAGGTGGCTGGCCCAAAGCGGCTGGCGGACGCACGACAACGATTGAGGTTCATGAGTAAATTAACAAATAAATTTGCATTTACTGATATTATGCTAAAGAAAAGACAGTGATAATAGCGATTAACTATTGATTAAAAGTTTAAGACCTTTGTATAAATGTTTAGAAGGCGTAAGAGAAGAGTTGGGGAAGCCTCGGCAGCAAGAGTTAAGTACAGAAGTCATCAATGGCCAGAGAGTCAGTGTGTGTCATGCAGTGTGAGTGGTGGGTGCGCGGCTCCGGCCTCTGAACTCTTCTTCACATACACATCAAATTTCCCGGGAAAATAGTATCAATATAGCCAAGAATGTTGTGACGAGAAGTAATAACCCGGAGTTATAGTGTGCGAGTGTTGTTATGATGGTGACCCCGTTGGTTAGTGGTGGATAGTGACCATTAGGGGATAGTGTTATTGTTGACAAGTTACGAGGGTGGATCAGCTGACGTGTTGACCACAGGTAAGTGTTGTTGTTGTTGTGACCTGTGTGTTGTTGTGACCTGTGTGTTGTTGTGACCTGTGTGTTGTTGTGACCTGTGTGTTGTGGTGACCTGTGTTGTTGTGACCTGTGTGTTGTTGTGACCTGTGTGTTGTTGTGACCTGTGTGTTGTTGTGACCTGTGTGTTGTTGTGACCTGTGTGTTGTTGTGACCTGTGTGTTGTTGTGACCTGTGTGTTGTTGTGAGCTGTGTTGTTGTGATCTGTGTTGTTGTGACCTGTGTGTTGTGGTGACCTGTGTGTTATTGTGACCCATGTGTTGTGGTGATCTGTGTTGTGGTGACCTGTGTGTTGTGGTGACCAGTGTGTTGTGGTGACCTGTGTGTGGTGACCTGTGTTGTGGTGACCTGTGTGTTGTGATCTGTGTTGTGGTGAACTGTGTTGTGGTGACCTGTGTTGTGGTGACGAGTGTGTGGTGACCTGTGTTGTGGTGACCTGTGTGTGGTGACCTGTGTGTTGTGGTGACCTGTGTGTGGTGACCTGTGTTGTGGTGACCTGTGTTGTGGTGACCTGTGTTGTGGTGACCTGTGTTGTGGTGACCTGTGTTGTGGTGACCTGTGTTGTGGTGACCTGTGTGTTGTGGTGACCTGTGTTGTGGCGACCTGTGTGTTGTGATCTGTGTTGTGGTGACCTGTGTGTTGTGATGACCTGTGTGTTGTGGTGACCTGTGTGTTGTGGTGACCTGTGTGTTGTGGTGACCTGTGTGTTGTGGTGACCTGTGTGTGGTGACCTGTGTTGTGGTGACCTGTGTTGTGGTGACCTGTGTTGTGGTGACCTGTGTGTTGTGGTGACCTGTGTGTTGTGGTGACCTGTGTGTTGTGGTGACCTGTGTGTGGTGACCTGTGTGTGGTGACCTGTGTGTTGTGGTGACCTGTGTGTTGTGGTGACCTGTGTGTTGTGGTGACCTGTGTGTTGTGGTGACCTGTGTGTTGTGGTGACCTGTGTGTGGTGACCTGTGTGTGGTGACCTGTGTGTTGTGGTGACCTGTGTGTTGTGACCTGTGTGTTGTGATCTGTGTTGTGGTGACCTGTGTGTGGTGACCTGTGTTGTTGTGGTGACCTGTGTGTTGTGATCTGTGTTGTGGTGACCTGTGTTGTGGTGACCTGTGTGTGGTGACCTGTGTTGTGGTGACCTGTGTTGTGGTGACCTGTGTGTGGTGACCTGTGTTGTGGTGACCTGTGTGTGGTGACCTGTGTTGTGGTGACCTGTGTGTGGTGACCTGTGTGTTGTGGTGACCTGTGTGTTGTGGTGACCTGTGTGTGGTGACCTGTGTTGTGGTGACCTGTGTGTTGTGATCTGTGTTGTGGTGACCTGTGTTGTGGTGACCTGTGTTGTGGTGACCTGTGTGTTGTGGTGACCTGTGTTGTGGTGACCTGTGTTGTTGTGGTGACCTGTGTGTTGTTGTGGTGACCTGTGTGTTGTTGTGGTGACCTGTTGTGGTGACCTGTGTTGTGGTGACCTGTGTTGTGGTGACCTGTGTTGTGGTGACCTGTGTTGTGGTGACCTGTGTGTTGTGGTGACCTGTGTGTTGTGGTGACCTGTGTGTTGTTATGACCTGTGTTGTTGTGGTGATCTGTGTGTTGTGGTGACCTGTGTTGTGGTGACCTGTGTTGTGGTGACCTGTGTTGTGGTGACCTGTGTTGTTGTGGTGACCTATGTTGTGGTGACCTATGTTGTGGTGACCTGTGTGTTGTGGTGACCTGTGTGTTGTGGTGACCTGTGTGTTGTGGTGACCCGTGTGTTGTGGTGACCTGTGTTGTTGTGGTGACCTGTGTGTTGTGGTGACCTGTGTGTTGTGGTGACCCGTGTGTTGTGGTGACCCGTGTGTTGTGGTGACCTGTGTGTTGTGGTGACCTGTGTGTTGTGGTGACCTGTGTGTGGTGACCTGTGTTGTGGTGACCTGTGTGTTGTGATCTGTGTTGTGGTGACCTGTGTGTTGTGGTGACCTGTGTTGTGGTGACCTGTGTGTTGTGGTGACCTGTGTTGTTGTGGTGACCTGTCTGTTGTGGTGACCTGTGTGTTGTTGTGGTGACCTGTGTGTTGTTGTGGTGACCTGTGTGTTGTTGTGGTGACCTGTTGTGGTGACCTGTGTTGTGGTGACCTGTGTTGTGGTGACCTGTGTTGTGGTGACCTGTGTTGTGGTGACCTGTGTTGTGGTGACCTGTGTGTTGTGGTGACCTGTGTGTTGTGGTGACCTGTGTTGTGGTGACCTGTGTTGTGGTGACCTGTGTTGTTGTGGTGACCTGTGTTGTGGTGACCTGTGTGTTGTGGTGACCTGTGTGTTGTGGTGACCTGTGTTGTGGAGACCCGTGTGTTGTGGTGACCTGTGTTGTGGTGACCTGTGTGTTGTGGTGACCTGTGTGTTGTGGTGACCTGTGTGTTGTGGTGACCTGTGTTGTTGTGGTGACCTGTGTTGTGGTGACCTGTGTTGTGGTGACCTGTGTGTTGTGGTGACCTGTGTTGTGGTGACCTGTGTGTTGTGGTGACCTGTGTGTGGTGACCTGTGTGTTGTGGTGACCCGTGTGTGGTGACCTGTGTGTGGTGACCTGTGTGTGGTGACCTGTGTGTGGTGACCTGTGTTGTGGTGACCTGTGTGTTGTGGTGACCTGTGTTGTGGTGACCTGTGTTGTGGTGACCCGTGTGTGGTGACCTGTGTGGTGACCTGTGTGTGGTGACCTGTGTGTGGTGACCTGTGTTGTGGTGACCCGTGTGTGGTGACCTGTGTGTGGTGACCTGTGTGTGGTGACCTGTGTGTGGTGACCTGTGTTGTTGTGGTGACCCGTGTGTGGTGACCTGTGTGTGGTGACCCGTGTGTGGTGGTGACCTGTGTGTTGTGGTGACCTGTGTGTTGTGGTGACCTGTGTGTGGTGACCTGTGTTGTGGTGACCCGTGTGTGGTGACCTGTGTGTGGTGACCTGTGTTGTGGTGACCTGTGTTGTGGTGACCTGTGTTGTGGTGACCCGTGTGTTGTGGTGACCTGTGTGTTGTGACCTGTGTGTTGTGGTGACCTGTGTTGTGACCTGTGTTGTGGTGACTTGTGTGTTGTGGTGACCTGTGTTGTGGTGACCTGTGTGTGGTGACCTGTGTTGTGGTGACCTGTGTTGTTGTGGTGACCTGTGTTGTTGTGGTGACCTGTGTGTTGTGGTGACCTGTGTGTTGTGGTGACCTGTGTTGTGGTGACCTGTGTGTTGTGGTGACCTGTGTTGTGGTGACCTGTGTTGTGGTGACCTGTGTGTGGTGACCTGTGTTGTTGTGGTGACCTGTGTGTTGTGGTGACCTGTGTTGTGGTGACCTGTGTTATGGTGACCTGTGTGTTGTGGTGACCTGTGTTGTGGTGACCCGTGTTGTTGTGGTGACCTGTGTGTTGTGGTGACCTGTGTTGTGGTGACCTGTGTGTGGTGACCTGTGTGTTGTGGTGACCTGTGTTGTTGTGGTGACCTGTGTTGTGGTGACCTGTGTGTTGTGGTGACCTGTGTGTTGTGGTGACCTGTGTGGTGTGGTGACCTGTGTGTTGTGGTGACCTGTGTTGTTGTGGTGACCTGTGTTGTTGTGGTGACCTGTGTGTTGTGGTGACTTGTGTTGTTGTGGTGACCTGTGTTGTGGTGACCTGTGTGTGGTGACCTGTGTGTTGTGGTGACCTGTGTTGTTGTGGTGACCTGTGTTGTGGTGACCTGTGTTGTGGTGACCTGTGTGTTGTGGTGACCTGTGTGTTGTGGTGACCTGTGTGTTGTGGTGACCTGTGTTGTGGTGACCTGTGTTGTGGTGACCCGTGTGTGGTGACCCGTGTGTGGTGACCCGTGTGTGGTGACCTGTGTTGTGGTGATCTGTGTTGTGGTGACCTGTGTGTTGTGGTGACCTGTGTTGTTGTGGTGACCTGTGTTGTTGTGGTGACCTGTGTGTTGTGGTGACCTGTGTTGTGGTGAGCTGTGTTGTGGTGACCTGTGTGTTGTGGTGACCTGTGTGTTGTGGTGACCTGTGTTGTGGTGACCTGTGTTGTGGTGACCTGTGTTGTGGTGACCTGTGTGTGGTGACCTGTGTGTTGTGGTGACCCGTGTGTGGTGACCTGTGTGTGGTGACCTGTGTGTGGTGACCTGTGTGTGGTGACCTGTGTGTGGTGACCTGTGTTGTGGTGACCTGTGTTGTGGTGACCTGTGTGTTGTGGTGACCTGTGTGTTGTGGTGACCTGTGTGTGGTGACCTGTGTGTGGTGACCTGTGTTGTGGTGACCTGTGTGTTGTGGTGACCTGTGTGTGGTGACCTGTGTTGTGGTGACCTGTGTGTGGTGACCTGTGTGTGGTGACCTGTGTGTGGTGACCTGTGTGTGGTGACCTGTGTGTTGTGGTGACCTGTGTGTTGTGGTGACCTGTGTTGTGGTGACCTGTGTTGTGGTGACCTGTGTTGTGGTGACCTGTGTGTTGTGGTGACCTGTGTTGTGGTGACCTGTGTTGTGGTGACCTGTGTGTTGTGGTGACCTGTGTGTTGTGGTGACCCGTGTGTGGTGACCCGTGTGTGGTGACCCGTGTGTGGTGACCCGTGTGTGGTGACCTGTGTTGTGGTGACCTGTGTTGTGGTGACCTGTTTTTGTGGTGACCTGTGTGTTGTGGTGACCTGTGTGTTGTGGTGACCTGTGTGTTGTGGTGACCTGTGTGTTGTGGTGACCCGTGTGTGGTGACCCGTGTGTGGTGACCCGTGTGTGGTGACCCGTGTGTGGTGACCCGTGTGTGGTGACCTGTGTGTGGTGACCTGTGTGTTGTGGTGACCTGTGTGTGGTGACCTATTGTTACAACTCCTCGTCCATATATATAAACTGTACCACAACAAGGAGGTTAGGTTAACTTAGAACATTTTAATGGTACAAGACATGAATGTGTTGGTACAAACGGTCCATATTTTGTACTCTGTACCAAGGAGTAACTACAAGCACTTTGTTTGGTGGACAGGTTATGACTTAACACAAAATGGTTTTATTTATTTGATGATTTACTTACATAATAATATATAAAAGATGGAACAATGTCAGCCGGCCGGCCGAGCGGACAGCATGCTGGACACGTGAGCCTGTGGTCCTGGGTTCGATCCCGGGCGCCGGCGAGAAACGATGGGCAGAGTTTCTTTCGTCCTATGCCCCCTGTTACCTAGCAGTATAATAGGTACCTGGGAGTTAGTCAGCTGTCACGGGCTGCTTCCTGGGGGTGGAGGCCTGGTCGAGGACCGGGCCGCGGGGACACTACGCCCCGAAATCAACTCAAGATAACCTCAAGATGGGTTGTGTAAGTACAGAATTGGGTTGCCTAATGATAGAATATTACGAAGTGATAGAAATAATCATCTAATGGGGTGAAGATGTACAAATCTACAGGGGCCGTGACGAGGATTCGAACCTGCGTCTGAGAGCATCCCAGACGCTGCCTTAATCGACTGAGCTACGACATGGTCAAAAGGAGTTGGAATCAGAAGTTGTGCTGAACTTAGAGGATCCTGCAGCCTCTCCGAGACACTAACCTGTTTGTGCCTGGGTGAAGAATGTCATAAGTGACTAAATCCATTTTTGTTTACACTGGTTATCTTGAGAGGATTTCGGGGTTTTAGTGTCCTCGCGGCCCGGTCCTCGACCAGGCCTCCACCACCAGGAAGCAGCCCGTGACAGCTGACTAACTCCCAGGTACCTATTTACTGCTAGGTAACAGGGGCATATGCTGAAAGTAACTCTGCCCATTGTTTCTCGCTGGCGCCCGGGATCTAACCCGGGACCACAGGCTCACGCGTCCAGTGTGGTGTCCGTTCGGCCGAGCGGCTCCCTTGTGGCCGAGCGGCTCCCTTCTGGCCGAGCGGCTCCCTGCTGGCCGAGCGGCTCCCTGGTGGCCGAGCGGCTCCCTTGTGGCCGAGCGGCTCCCTTGTGGCCGAGCGGCTCCCTTGTGGCCGAGCGGCTCCCTTGTGGCCGAGCGGCTCCCTTGTGGCCGAGCGGCTCCCTTGTGGCCGAGCGGCTCCCTTGTGGCCGAGCGGCTCCCTTGTGGCCGAGCGGCTCCCTTGTGGCCGAGCGGCTCCCTGGTGGCCGAGCGGCTCCCTGGTGGCCGAGCGGCTCCCTGGTGGCCGAGCGGCTCCCTGGTGGCCGAGCGGCTCCCTGGTGGCCGAGCGGCTCCCTGGTGGCCGAGCGGCTCCCTGGTGGCCGAGCGGCTCCCTGGTGGCCGAGCGGCTCCCTGGTGGCCGAGCGGCTCCCTGGTGGCCGAGCGGCTCCCTGGTGGCCGAGCGGCTCCCTGGTGGCCGAGCGGCTCCCTGGTGGCCGAGCGGCTCCCTGGTGGCCGAGCGGCTCCCTGGTGGCCGAGCGGCTCCCTGGTGGCCGAGCGGCTCCCTTGTGGCCGAGCGGCTCCCTTGTGGCCGAGCGGCTCCCTTGTGGCCGAGCGGCTCCCTTGTGGCCGAGCGGCTCCCTTGTGGCCGAGCGGCTCCCTTGTGGCCGAGCGGCTCCCTTGTGGCCGAGCGGCTCCCTTGTGGCCGAGCGGCTCCCTTGTGGCCGAGCGGCTCCCTGGTGGCCGAGCGGCTCCCTGGTGGCCGAGCGGCTCCCTGGTGGCCGAGCGGCTCCCTGGTGGCCGAGCGGCTCCCTGGTGGCCGAGCGGCTCCCTGGTGGCCGAGCGGCTCCCTGGTGGCCGAGCGGCTCCCTGGTGGCCGAGCGGCTCCCTGGTGGCCGAGCGGCTCCCTGGTGGCCGAGCGGCTCCCTGGTGGCCGAGCGGCTCCCTGGTGGCCGAGCGGCTCCCTGGTGGCCGAGCGGCTCCCTGGTGGCCGAGCGGCTCCCTGGTGGCCGAGCGGCTCCCTGGTGGCCGAGCGGCTCCCTGGTGGCCGAGCGGCTCCCTGGTGGCCGAGCGGCTCCCTGGTGGCCGAGCGGCTCCCTGGTGGCCGAGCGGCTCCCTGGTGGCCGAGCGGCTCCCTGGTGGCCGAGCGGCTCCCTGGTGGCCGAGCGGCTCCCTGGTGGCCGAGCGGCTCCCTGGTGGCCGAGCGGCTCCCTGGTGGCCGAGCGGCTCCCTGGTGGCCGAGCGGCTCCCTGGTGGCCGAGCGGCTCCCTGGTGGCCGAGCGGCTCCCTGGTGGCCGAGCGGCTCCCTGGTGGCCGAGCGGCTCCCTGGTGGCCGAGCGGCTCCCTGGTGGCCGAGCGGCTCCCTGGTGGCCGAGCGGCTCCCTGGTGGCCGAGCGGCTCCCTGGTGGCCGAGCGGCTCCCTGGTGGCCGAGCGGCTCCCTGGTGGCCGAGCGGCTCCCTGGTGGCCGAGCGGCTCCCTGGTGGCCGAGCGGCTCCCTGGTGGCCGAGCGGCTCCCTGGTGGCCGAGCGGCTCCCTGGTGGCCGAGCGGCTCCCTGGTGGCCGAGCGGCTCCCTGGTGGCCGAGCGGCTCCCTGGTGGCCGAGCGGCTCCCTGGTGGCCGAGCGGCTCCCTGGTGGCCGAGCGGCTCCCTGGTGGCCGAGCGGCTCCCTGGTGGCCGAGCGGCTCCCTGGTGGCCGAGCGGCTCCCTGGTGGCCGAGCGGCTCCCTGGTGGCCGAGCGGCTCCCTGGTGGCCGAGCGGCTCCCTGGTGGCCGAGCGGCTCCCTGGTGGCCGAGCGGCTCCCTGGTGGCCGAGCGGCTCCCTGGTGGCCGAGCGGCTCCCTGGTGGCCGAGCGGCTCCCTGGTGGCCGAGCGGCTCCCTGGTGGCCGAGCGGCTCCCTGGTGGCCGAGCGGCTCCCTGGTGGCCGAGCGGCTCCCTGGTGGCCGAGCGGCTCCCTGGTGGCCGAGCGGCTCCCTGGTGGCCGAGCGGCTCCCTGGTGGCCGAGCGGCTCCCTGGTGGCCGAGCGGCTCCCTGGTGGCCGAGCGGCTCCCTGGTGGCCGAGCGGCTCCCTGGTGGCCGAGCGGCTCCCTGGTGGCCGAGCGGCTCCCTGGTGGCCGAGCGGCTCCCTGGTGGCCGAGCGGCTCCCTGGTGGCCGAGCGGCTCCCTGGTGGCCGAGCGGCTCCCTGGTGGCCGAGCGGCTGCCTGGTGGCCGAGCGGCTGCCTGGTGGCCGAGCGGCTGCCTGGTGGCCGAGCGGCTGCCTTGTGGCCGAGCGGCTCTCCCTGGAAGAGACTTGTGACACAGAACACATAATACAATGATGACTGCAGCCTTCATTGTGCCTCGTCTGGCAAGGTACAATGACTGTTAGTATGTGTTGAAGGGTTAGTGTATGGTAAGAATGAGAGGGTCGTGGGATAAGTGGAGCATCACCTCCCAGCATCCTTCACCTCGTCCATCTCCTGGTGGAGGCGGCGGCGGGAGGCCAGCTGCAGGATGTTACACGAAGGTAGAGGAAGGAGACGATTGGGCACACACAGCGCCCACCACATCTCTCAACCATTATTACCTCTTATTGTACGGCGCTCAACCCGTCCTCGACTCAAGTCCATTACATCCAGCGGTCGACCCCACACACGCATTAATATATTTTAACATGCTGTTCATTCAAAACGGGAATTTTCTCAAGTATAAATTTATATAATAATATATTAGCATATTGTGCATATATAGGCATAGGATAGGTCAGGTATTTAGGTTCTGTTGGCGATAATTTGTATTTGTAGTCCGTGGGTGAAGCATTTATACCGTTGTGATTCGAACAAAATTCGTCAGTGAAGCACTTGTTCCGGAAGAGTTCGAACGTCAGCAGTTGTGAGTCGTGTGTAAACCGCTTTTCATTCGTAAACACCTGGGGGGTTTGGCGGGTGGATGGAATCACTTTTGGGTCTTTGTTTGGAGGACGGGCTGTTGGCGCTCCCATCACTAGGGGGGGGGGGGGAGGCCGGGGATTGAACACTGCTTCAACTCCAGCACGGCCAGATTCATAAAGTACTTACGCAAGCACTTACGAACCAGGGGCCAGATTCATAAAGTACTTACGCAAGCACTTACGAACCAGGGGCCAGATTCATAAAGTACTTACGCAAGCACTTACGAACCAGGGGCCAGATTCATAAAGTACTTACGCAAGCACTTACGAACCTGGGGCCAGATTCATAAAGTACTTACGCAAGCACTTACGAACCTGGGGCCAGATTCATAAAGTACTTACGCAAGCACTTACGAACCTGGGGCCAGATTCATAAAGTACTTACGCAAGCACTTACGAACCTGGGGCCAGATTCATAAAGTACTTACGCAAGCACTTACGAACCTGGGGTCAGATTCATAAAGTACTTACGCAAGCACTTACGAACCAGGGGCCAGATTCATAAAGTACTTACGCAAGCACTTACGAACCAGGGGCCAGATTCATAAAGTACTTACGCAAGCACTTACGAACCTGGGGCCAGATTCATAAAGTACTTACGCAAGCACTTACGAACCTGGGGCCAGATTCATAAAGTACTTACGCAAGCACTTACGAACCTGGGGCCAGATTCATAAAGTACTTACGCAAGCACTTACGAACCTGGGGCCAGATTCATAAAGTACTTACGCAAGCACTTACGAACCTGGGGCCAGATTCATAAAGTACTTACGCAAGCACTTACGAACCTGGGGCCAGATTCATAAAGTACTTACGCAAGCACTTACGAACCTGGGGCCAGATTCATAAAGTACTTACGCAAGCACTTACGAACCTGGGCCAGATTCATAAAGTACTTACGCAAGCACTTACGAACCTGGGGCCAGATTCGTAAAGCAGTTACGCAAGCACTTACGAACCAGGGGCCAGATTCACGAAGCAGTTATGCAAGCACTTACGAACCAGGGACCAGATTCACGAAGCAGTTATGCAAGCACTTACAAACCTGGGGCCAAACTTAAATATTCCTGGACCAAGTATAGTACACATATGTACTATGTTAGGCCTCAGATCTCGTGTATTAGGCCTAAAAGGTTAGGGTAGTTAGTCCCGACTCAATAGTTGAGATTACTACTTGCCCATTTGCTTGTATGTGGGTATATGTCCTATGGTCCTCACCGTTACTATAAGTACTCCCTCAACAGTGGGACGGGCTATATAATTATATATCCTATACTCTAGATGTAGATTTCGGGGTTTAGTGTCCCCGCGGCCCGGTTCTCGACCAGGCCTCCACCCCCAGGAAGCAACCCGTGACAGCTGACTAACACCCAGGTACCTATTTTACTGCTAGGTAACAGAGGCATCAGGGTGAAAGAAACTCTGCCCATTGTTTTTCGCCGGCGCCCGGGATCGAACCCGGGACCAAGGACTAATCGAGGACTGTCAAAGACTTATTGTTGCTACTTGGAACAAAAGTTCCAAGTAGCACGGACTATGGTGATCCCGTAGTGGACTTACCTGGCACAGGAGCGGGGCAAGTAGCACGGGCTATGGTGAGCCCGTAGTGGACTTACCTGGCACAGGAGCGGGGCAAGCAGCACGGACTATGGTGATCCCGTAGTGGACTTACCTGGCACAGGAGCGGGGCAAGTAGCACGGCTATGGTGATCCCGTAGTGGACTTACCTGGCACAGGAGCGGGGCAAGCAGCACGGACTATGGTGATCCCGTAGTGGACTTACCTGGCACAGGAGCGGGGCAAGCAGCACGGACTATGGTGATCCCGTAGTGGACTTACTGCCACAGGAGCGACCCACATAACCCCAAAGCTAACCATACAGCTAGGTATAATAGCTGAATAACGCCCGGAGCAACTCCAGAACAAGCGTATACCTTTATCACGGAACTGTCACCTGCAAGATTACGGAACTAGAGAAAGTTGAACAATATCGCTATACGACGTAGCTGGTTGGGGAATTGAGACGTGGAGTTATATTGAGACTGGAAACTGTACTCCGTTACCCCGGAGGGGACGAGGAGAGTAGTGTACATATATAACTTTAAAGGAAAGTAAAGGAACATGGCCAGAGCCCAATAGGCTCAGGAACCTGTACATCAGTTGACTGACAGTTGAGAGGCGGGACCAAAGAGCCAGAGCTCAACCCCCGCAAGCACAACTAGGCGAGTACATCTAGGCGGGAAGGAATACACATGCAAAAAGGTATATATATATATATATATATATATATATATATATATATATATATATATATATATATATATATATATATATATATATATACACACACACACAATATACGAACAAGCCTGAATGGTCCCCAGCCATTCACATTAGTGTTGCTCACGTGGTCCCACAAGTGAGGTGGTTCTATACAATAACTATGCCCAAGATTACCATCAAAGTGCCGTCGGGATGATGGGCAAATAGCCTCGGCTACCATCATCTTTCGTACGGTCACTGATGGTCGAGTGGTTAAGGTCTCCTGTACACCAGTTCCATAGTGCTCCTGGCAGTTTGGGTTCCAGTCACTTCTGGAGTTTTCAATTAGAAAGTAGAAGTCTGTACTATTAAATTTGCACAAACTAGAATTTTTTTTGTATTTATGTTGCAAAGACAACCTAATCTAACCTAACATTTTTAGGCCTAATAGAGGCTATGAGAGGCCTAATATAGTAGGTATGTGTGTTATATTAGGCCTAGAAATATTTAAGTTCTTTAGGTTCATTTTTTTCTGACTATAAAATGAATAGTACCAAATTGTACTATCTAATTGCTTAGTACGTATATGTGTACTATGGAGCTAATAGTTACAAAAGGCATCTAGACAGGAGGACGGGGTTGGTAACTAATATACCCAACATTCTCTGTAACCCAGACGTTCACTTGTGTGGATATAGGCATGAGAGGGAAGACATTATATGTAGAGTAGTTGTGAGACATCATAACATGTGTGCTACAATGACATGTGAGCAGGTTCACTCTCTCTTCATGATAATAACCATTGGAACAATGCCACTAAACAAAGGTGCAGGAACCTGACTATGTGAGGAGTTGGTCGTGGGTGTACCAGGAACAATACCAGCTGTATGTATCACCTGATTCATGAAGCAGTTACGCAAGCACTTACGAACCTGGGGCCAGATTCACCAAGCATTTACGCAAGCACTTACGAACATGGGGCCAGATATATCAAACAGTTACGCAAGCACTTACGAACCTGGGGCCAGATTCACGAAGCAGTTACACAGGCACTTACGAATCTGGGGTCAGATTCATCAAGCAGTTACGCAAGCACTTACGAACCTGGGCCAGATTCACGAAGCAGTTACACAGGCACTTACGAACCTGGGGCCAGATTCACCAAGCAGTTACGCTGTAACACCACCCAATTGTAACACCACTCTACTATGTACCACCACCATAATGCACCACTATAATGGAACACCACTATAATGGAACACTACTTATCGTGAGTAACACTTCCTCATTGGTTGCACTTGGTAACACTGTTATGGGCTGACATATGATGGTTACACCGGGACTACAAAGTACACTGCCAACAAGGAGATGCTAACACAGGATGAAATACGCTGCCACCATCTGCCTTTGACCATTGAGACTATATCAAGCAACGAGGCAAGAAACATTGCTTGACTTGGAGAGTACTTTCTATAACTGTCATTAATTATGGAAACGGTTGTCAGCCACTATATCCAAAAGGCTAAGAGGATTCAACAACTGACACAGACGGGAAAATTAACATGAGTTTTATTGAGACCAAAATTATGTCAATCACCACTTATAAATCCTACTCTAACACTGGCAAAAAGTTAAGAAATTTGGACATGGAACAAAACTTCAGAGATCACACACAGTACCTTAAGACCTCTGTCTCTCCCTGGCCGAGATGTTCTTCACAGCCCTCTCTGGACCCCGGTGTCCGGCACTCTGTCCCTCCTAAGTCCCTACAGGACCTCTATATACAACCCCCACAGGAGGGAGGGGGGAAGATCTGCTGTTACTACCTACACCAAGAATTTAAAAGATCGGCCACACGTGTACAAACACTCAAGAAATATTTCAATAAGCTTGTTTGACATTCACCATACACTCTTCAAGAGAGGAGTTATTAATTACATATGTGACTGACCTCTGACCTGGCCAAAAGGGGGAGATCCAGGGATGTTTACACATAAGAATCTGGAGTCTAATGCCCTTGCCTGAAATATTACATACTTGAAACTATGCTGACTAAGACTAACCCAGGAACTTTTAATTAATATACAAGATAAACCGGAGGTCATCTGGGCTGACCTCTTGGAGAAAGCTTCCCTGGGTGTGAACTCTAAGGGGGGGAGGTCCTGGGTGTTACAACGCAAGCACTTACGAACCTGGGGCCAGGTTCACGAAGGTGTTACGCAAGCACTTATGAACCCGGGGCCAGATTCACGAAGCAGTTATGCAAGCACTTACGAACCTGGCCCCAGGTTCGCAAGTGCTTGCGTAACACCTTGATGAACCTGGCCCCAGGTTCGTAAGTGCTTGCGTAACACCTTGATGAACCTGGCCCCAGGTTCGTAAGTGCTTGCGTAACACCTTGATGAACCTGGCCCCAGGTTCGCAAGTGCTTGCGTAACACCTTGGTGAACCTGGCCCCAGTAATCCCCCGCCTAGAGTGAAGCAGTATACGCCAGACGACATGACCAGAAGAGCTCGACAAAATACACCATCATATATGCAAGTCAGGGAAAATTGTCCACACGCACTATAGTGTTCACTTGTATATTAAGTACCATTACTGCTAGCCACACTAGGCTGGTGGCTCCAGGCCAGTCTGGCTACACGCTGGTCTTATCACTTGATGTATAACACACTATCTCCTTATTATCATTTAACAATGATATTGTAAGGAAAAAAGTGTTTTAACAATGTATAGTTATCATCGTAGTGATGACCTGTTGAAATGTGGACTGGCTATTACCTAGGATAACACTATTGTGTAGATAGTGATATCTATTGTGTAGACACAGCCCTCATGTCGGGAGGGGAGGAGGAGCTGGTGGCTGAGTGGATAGAACACTGGATAAGTGATCCTGTGGTGTCCGGGTTCGATCTCCGGCGAGAAACAATGGGGCAGTTTCTTTCACCCTGGTACCTATCTACCTAGCAGTAGATAGGTGCCTGGGAGTTTGTCAGCTGTCACGGGCTGCTTCCTGGAGGTGGAGGCCTGGTCGAGGACCGGGCCGCGGGGACACTAAAGCCCCGAAATCATCTCAAGATAACCTCCCTTAATAACCCCGTGAGAATATAACATTTTGTTATGGTTATCAGTTGTCAAGGCCTAAGTGATATCATGCTACCGTACATAAGAGGAAAATAACAGACCGCAGTAAAATGGTGAAGAATAACAGTCATAATTTAGACCGGCTGGCGGCCAGTAGTGTGTGTTGTGTTGGTGATGACCAGGTGTTGGTGATGACCAGGTGTTGTTGGTGGTGACCTGGTGTTGGTGATGACCTGGTGTTGTTGGTGATGACCTGGTGTTGGTGATGACCAGGTGTTGTTGGTGGTGACCAGGTGTTGTTGGTCGTGACCTTGTAACGGGGGGTGGGGGAAATAACTCTATCTTGTCCATTATTCCACCCCCCAGTTAACTAACGAGGCCGGGGGAAACAGCTCTCTCTAGTCCGTTATCCCGTCCCCAGTTAGCTAACTATTCTAGAGCACCTCCAGAGTTCCTAAGGCAACCTCTCTCGTTCAACACCTTGTAACCTAGGTATTCGACTACCTAGGTGCTAAGACTACAAGGCGCCGTAACTGGATCAGTTACCCGAAACTCTAGAGAGAACTCTAGAATACATATTCACTGCCACAAACGTATAAGAGAAAACGAAAGGAAAGAAATGAATAGTGAAGTAATTAGTGAGGGTTTGGGGTGAGAGGCAGAGGGGTGGGAGGAGCGAGGATGGTCATTAGTTGAAAGTGAGAGTTGAGAGAGGGGTGGAGGGAGAGGTGTAGATAGGTAGAAGTAGAAGAGTAGATAGTAGGAGTAGAAAGTAGATAGTAGAAGACGAAATGCTGCCACCATCCATTCATGATCATTACATACAAGACAAGGAATGGAACTTGCCTGTATCACAAAATTCTCAAAAGATGTTATCATGAGTTCATTATTAGTATGTTCCCTCTGTACCATGTATCAACTCCAAACATGTACTCGTTACTATCATGAAACCAGTAACCACAGAGGCTTTCTCACCTCAACTCAAAATCTCTAGGGAACAAAGTTAAACACAATTTAAATAATAAATTCATAATTATATTTCCCATGAAGTATCATAATTTAGCAATTCAATTAAAATGTTCCAGTTTAATATTTAAAGTGAGTCATCATCCAAGAATTCGAGAACCCTACAACTTGACTGCCCCTGATCATCACACAACATATGTAAACACGACCAAGTCACCTTAATGTTCACTCACCGAGGACTGAGTCTAAGTTGAATAGAGAGGGGGGGGGGTCTGTAGCTTGACAGAGACTGTCTCGCCCCTGCCGGCCGACAGCCTCCCTGGTAGGGACGTCGTCTCTGCTCTCGTCTGCTGTTCTGTCTCTTAATGCTCTCTGCTCGATAGTTCTTCGAGTATTTATTGGGGAACCTAGTAGCTAACTCCGCCCACAAATAGATAGCCTCCGGCACTACCAAGCCACTCCTTAAACGTCGGCCTGTTTGAAGGCTACCCGGCTCCAATTATACGCTTAGCGGAAGCAAGGTGAAATTATCATGATCTGACCTCAGGTCACTTGGGGTCATTAACGCTTTGAGGTGTGAGATCTCAGGCAGACAACTGGCGCCTCTCAGATCCTTGTCTGTGACTCGTGTACTCTATATATATTTTAAATAAACTAACCCAAACACTTTTACAGTGTTACATCTCCCCTTCTCCCCGAAAATAAAGTTTTTGCAACACTGCTAAAGCAAGCTAGCTGTGTGCGACAACTTTATTAACGAAAAGAATACATCCTAGCTAAACAAATATACATCATCCTACTCTAAAAAATGAAATATGTAGACAGACGTCCATTGTCTCTGGCTGGGCGACGTCACTGCTTGGTCTTGTAGATAATCCTGTACCACCTTTCTTCAACACAACTGCCTCCGTCGCTTCTCCGTCGTTAACGCACAACAACCCTTGGTCAACCCGAAAGCCGTTACTACTTGAACTGCGCACAGGACCGTGGAATTCGGTTGTCCCAGCTGATCTATAATTGGCCCTACGTCAGTCACCATGAGAGACGTATATTGGGGTTCTTCACAGCTATAGGGACTACAAGTTTCGAGACCTTCATATAGTTGCCAACAGTAGAAATCCCATCCTACTCTTCTTCCTCCCTGTTGCTCCAGCACGCCTCCTTCAGAGAGCTACTTCTGACAGCCACATCAAGTCCGCACGACACAGGATGAATCACTCAACAGAGCTACCTGCTTGCAGGAGGGGCGGCCAGTTAAGGCAAACGATCCTGTCTTGCAATTACGCTCCATGCAATGATGCTGATACCAGCAAGGGACACGAGGCATCGTGTCTCACTCAGCTTGTCTTATCTTCTTCTTTCTTCTTTCTTCTCTCTTCCTTCTTCTCTCTTCTTTCTTCTCTCTTCTTTCTTCTCTCTTCTTTCTTCTCTCTTCCTCCTCCCATGGGTCTTTGACAAGCGACCTGGGGTCCATTGGGGTCCGTCCTGGGTAGACCGATGTTGGTGGGACAGACTGGAGTCGTTGTTCCTCTTCCATCTTTACTGGGTCGTCTGGGTTCGTCTGCAGAACGACCTGGGGTCCACTGGGGTCCGTCCGTCCTGGGGTCCACAGGGTAGACCAATGTTGACCGACCGAGAGGGCTGCATCTTGGGGTCCCCTGGGGTGGTGGTGGTGGTGGAGCCATGACCTCCAGGTAGTGGGCTGGTCGTGGTGGTGGTGATAAACGCCCGTGAGTATGGTACACAGCAGCCGTCTCCCTCTTTTGTATGTGCGTCTCTCCTCTCTTCTGGCTCCCACCTGTGGGTGAACAGAAAGGCAACAATACCCGTGTTCCATCTTGTTGTGTGACCCTGTAGTTTGTATAGGGTTCACACAGTCCAATTATAAGCTCTCCTCCTGGCAACAACTACACTTAAATTTTAATAATCCAATTAACTCTGAATGATATTGACTTGGTGGAACATAAAACAGTAACAGAGTAAAGTTAGAGAAGAGAGAATAAGGTCATCACTACTTTTAACTTGTCACACAAAAAAAAATCAACACTAATAGACAAAACACTAGCCTAAACTTAACTGTACCGTTCCTAATCTTAAGTACATAATTAACCATTACTCCCACCCTTAACCTACAGCCACCTACGTGACCCAGAGTGTTTCCCTAGCTTCTCCGCCGGTCAACAACTCCAAACTGTTGCCACCCCTGTGACCAGACTATCTAACGTCGAGCGTCCCCAACGTGAAGTCTACTGACATACTAAGCCTCCCCCTAGCATGCTGTACAATACCAGTACACCTCGGGTTATTGCGTTCAAATGGAGTAAAACAGTCGATCGCAATAATCTGAGCAGAACCACACTTAAACTATTTAAAAACTACACCTGCCACTCCCCACTGACCTGGAGACCAGCGGTGGCTGGGTGTCCCCGTGGGACATGCGAGGTCACCTGTCACACTCAGGTGAGCTCCACTACCCACCAACCGCTAAGTTCCAAAATCGCCAAATCTTATTACTAACATAAATCACTACACACACAAGTTCTGGTGAACATTCCCTGAACACCACAAAACTCACAATCACTAAACCACAACACTAGAGAATCACTATCTCCTAACCTGAAAACTCGCAAAATCGCGAAAGTAAAACACCTGTCAAGATCTCCCTGATAGCGCCTGAGCGGCAAAAAGACACGTGGGACTGAACAATGTTAAAAGAACACCAACTACCTACAACATTGTTCAACACCGCTGCCAACATTGTAACGGGGGGTGGGGGAAATAACTCTATCTTGTCCATTATTCCACCCCCCAGTTAACTAACGAGGCCGGGGGAAACAGCTCTCTCTAGTCCGTTATCCCGTCCCCAGTTAGCTAACTATTCTAGAGCACCTCCAGAGTTCCTAAGGCAACCTCTCTCGTTCAACACCTTGTAACCTAGGTATTCGACTACCTAGGTGCTAAGACTACAAGGCGCCGTAACTGGATCAGTTACCCGAAACTCTAGAGAGAACTCTAGAATACATATTCACTGCCACAAACGTATAAGAGAAAACGAAAGGAAAGAAATGAATAGTGAAGTAATTAGTGAGGGTTTGGGGTGAGAGGCAGAGGGGTGGGAGGAGCGAGGATGGTCATTAGTTGAAAGTGAGAGTTGAGAGAGGGGTGGAGGGAGAGGTGTAGATAGGTAGAAGTAGAAGAGTAGATAGTAGGAGTAGAAAGTAGATAGTAGAAGACGAAATGCTGCCACCATCCATTCATGATCATTACATACAAGACAAGGAATGGAACTTGCCTGTATCACAAAATTCTCAAAAGATGTTATCATGAGTTCATTATTAGTATGTTCCCTCTGTACCATGTATCAACTCCAAACATGTACTCGTTACTATCATGAAACCAGTAACCACAGAGGCTTTCTCACCTCAACTCAAAATCTCTAGGGAACAAAGTTAAACACAATTTAAATAATAAATTCATAATTATATTTCCCATGAAGTATCATAATTTAGCAATTCAATTAAAATGTTCCAGTTTAATATTTAAAGTGAGTCATCATCCAAGAATTCGAGAACCCTACAACTTGACTGCCCCTGATCATCACACAACATATGTAAACACGACCAAGTCACCTTAATGTTCACTCACCGAGGACTGAGTCTAAGTTGAATAGAGAGGGGGGGGGGGTCTGTAGCTTGACAGAGACTGTCTCGCCCCTGCCGGCCGACAGCCTCCCTGGTAGGGACGTCGTCTCTGCTCTCGTCTGCTGTTCTGTCTCTTAATGCTCTCTGCTCGATAGTTCTTCGAGTATTTATTGGGGAACCTAGTAGCTAACTCCGCCCACAAATAGATAGCCTCCGGCACTACCAAGCCACTCCTTAAACGTCGGCCTGTTTGAAGGCTACCCGGCTCCAATTATACGCTTAGCGGAAGCAAGGTGAAATTATCATGATCTGACCTCAGGTCACTTGGGGTCATTAACGCTTTGAGGTGTGAGATCTCAGGCAGACAACTGGCGCCTCTCAGATCCTTGTCTGTGACTCGTGTACTCTATATATATTTTAAATAAACTAACCCAAACACTTTTACAGTGTTACAACCTGGTGTTGTTGGTGACCTGGTGTTGGTGATGACTAGGTGTTGTTGGTGGTGACCTGGTGTTGGTGGTGACCTGGTGTTGGTGATGACCAGGTGTTGGTGATGACCAGGTGTTGTTGGTGGTGACCTGGTGTTGGTGATGACCTGGTGTTGTTGGTGATGACCTGGTGTTGTTGGTGATGACCAGGTGTTGTTGGTGATGACCTGGTGTTGTTGGTGATGACCAGGTGTTGTTGGTGGTGACCTGGTGTTGGTGGTGACCTGGTGTTGGTGATGACCAGGTGTTGTTGGTGGTGACCTGGTGTTGGTGATGACCTGGTGTTGGTGATGACCTGGTGTTGTTGGTGATGACCAGGTGTTGTTGGTGGTGACCTGGTGTTGGTGGTGACCTGGTGTTGGTGATGACCAGGTGTTGGTGATGACCAGGTGTTGGTGATGACCTGGTGTTGGTGATGACCAGGTGTTGGTGATGACCAGGTGTTGGTGATGACCTGGTGTTGGTGATGACCAGGTGTTGGTGATGACCAGGTGTTGGTGATGACCTGGTGTTGGTGATGACCAGGTGTTGGTGATGACCAGGTGTTGGTGATGACCAGGTGTTGGTGATGACCTGGTGTTGGTGATGACCAGGTGTTGGTGATGACCAGGTGTTGGTGATGACCAGGTGTTGGTGATGACCTGGTGTTGGTGATGACCAGGTGTTGGTGATGACCAGGTGTTGGTGATGACCTGGTGTTGGTGATGACCAGGTGTTGGTGATGACCAGGTGTTGTTGGTGGTGACCTGGTGTTGGTGATGACCAGGTGTTGTTGGTGATGACCAGGTGTTGGTGATGACCAGGTGTTGTTGGTGGTGACCTGGTGTTGGTGATGACCTGGTGTTGTTGGTGATGACCTGGTGTTGTTGGTGATGACCAGGTGTTGTTGGTGATGACCTGGTGTTGTTGGTGATGACCAGGTGTTGTTGGTGATGACCTGGTGTTGTTGGTGATGACCAGGTGTTGTTGGTGATGACCTGGTGTTGTTGGTGATGACCTGGTGTTGTTGGTGATGACCTGGTGGTGTTGGTGATGACCTATTGCTGTTGGTGGTGACCTGGTGTTGTTGGTGATGACCTGGTGTTGTTGGTGGTGACCTGGTGTTGTTGGTGATGACCTATTGCTGTTGGTGGTGACCTGGTGTTGGTGATGACCTGGTGTTGGTGATGACCAGGTGTTGGTGATGACCTGGTGTTGGTGATGACCAGGTGTTGGTGATGACCAGGTGTTGGTGATGACCTGGTGTTGGTGATGACCTGGTGTTGGTGATGACCAGGTGTTGGTGATGACCAGGTGTTGGTGATGACCAGGTGTTGGTGATGACCAGGTGTTGGTGATGACCAGGTGTTGGTGATGACCTGGTGTTGTTGGTGATGACCTGGTGTTGTTGGTGGTGACCTGGTGTTGTTGGTGATGACCTGGTGTTGGTGATGACCTGGTGTTGGTGATGACCTGGTGTTGGTGATGACCTGGTGTTGGTGATGACCTGGTGTTGGTGATGACCAGGTGTTGGTGATGACCAGGTGTTGGTGATGACCAGGTGTTGGTGATGACCTGGTGTTGTTGGTGATGACCTGGTGTTGTTGGTGATGACCTGGTGTTGTTGGTGGTGACCTGGTGTTGTTGGTGATGACCTGGTGTTGGTGATGACCTGGTGTTGGTGATGACCTGGTGTTGGTGATGACCTGGTGTTGGTGATGACCAGGTGTTGGTGATGACCTGGTGTTGGTGATGACCAGGTGTTGGTGATGACCTGGTGTTGGTGATGACCAGGTGTTGGTGAAGACCAGGTGTTGGTGATGACCAGGTGTTGGTGATGACCAGGTGTTGGTGATGACCAGGTGTTGGTGATGACCTGGTGTTGGTGATGACCTGGTGTTGTTGATGACCTGGTGTTGTTGGTGATGACCTGGTGTTGTTGGTGATGACCAGGTGTTGTTGGTGATGACCTGGTGTTGTTGGTGATGACCAGGTGTTGTTGGTGATGACCTGGTGTTGTTGGTGATGACCTGGTGTTGGTGATGACCAGGTGGGTGGTGATGACCAGGTGGTGGTGATGACCAGGTAGGTGGTGATGACCAGGTGGGTGGTGATGACCAGGTGGGTGGTGATGACCAGGTGGGTGGTGATGACCAGGTGGGTGGTGATGACCAGGTGGGTGGTGATGACCAGGTGGGTGGTGATGACCAGGTGGTGGTGATGACCAGGTGGGTGGTGATGACCAGGTGGGTGGTGATGACCAGGTGGGTGGTGATGACCAGGTGGGTGGTGATGACCAGGTGGGTGGTGATGACCAGGTGGTGGTGATGACCAGGTGGTGGTGATGACCAGGTGGGTGGTGATGACCAGGTGCGTGGTGATGACCAGGTGGTGGTGATGACCAGGTGGTGGTGATGACCAGGTGGGTGGTGATGACCAGGTGGTGGTGATGACCAGGTGGGTGGTGATGACCAGGTGGGTGGTGATGACCAGGTGGTGGTGATGACCAGGTGGGTGGTGATGACCAGGTGGGTGGTGATGACCAGGTGGTGGTGATGACCAGGTGGGTGGTGATGACCAGGTGGTGGTGATGACCAGGTGGGTGGTGATGACCAGGTGGGTGGTGATGACCAGGTGGTGGTGATGACCAGGTGGGTGGTGATGACCAGGTGGGTGGTGATGACCAGGTGGGTGGTGATGACCAGGTGGTGGTGATGACCAGGTGGTGGTGATGACCAGGTGGGTGGTGATGACCAGGTGGTGGTGATGACCAGGTGGGTGGTGATGACCAGGTGTGTGGTGATGACCAGGTGGGTGGTGATGACCAGGTGGTGGTGATGACCAGGTGGGTGGTGATGACCAGGTAGGTGGTGATGACCAGGTGGGTGGTAATGACTAGGTGGGTGGTGATGACCAGGTGTGTGGTGATGACCAAGTAGGTGGTGATGACCAGGTGGGTGATGATGACCAGGTGGATGGTGATGACCAGGTGGTGGTGATGACCAGGTAGGTGGTGATGACCAGGTGGGTGGTGGGTGGTGATGACCAGGTGGTGGTGATGACCTGGTGGTGGTGATGACCTAGGTGGTTGGTGATGACCAGGTGGTTGGTGATGACCAGGTGTTGGTGATGACCAGGTGGGTGGGTGATGACCAGGTGGTGGTGATGACCAGGTGTTGGTGATGACTTGGTGGTTGGTGATGACCAGATGTGGGTGATGACCTGGTGTTGGTGATGACCAGGTGTTGGTGATGACCAGGTGTTGGTGATGACCTGGTGGTGGTGATGACTGGTGTTGGTGATGACCTGGTGTTGGTGATGACCATGGTGTTGGTGATGACCTGGTGTTGGTGATGATCAGGTGTTGGTGATGACCAGGTGTTGGTGATGACCTGGTGTTGGTGATGACCAGGTAGGTGGTGATGACCTGGTGGTTGGTGATGACCTGGTGGTGGTGACGACCAGGTAGTTGGTGATGACCTGGTGTTGGTGATGACCTGGTGTTGGTGATGACCTGGTGTTGGTGATGACCTGGTGTTGGTGATGACCTGGTGTTGGTGATGACCTGGTGTTGGTGATGACCAGGTGTTGGTGATGACCAGGTGTTGGTGATGACCAGGTGTTGGTGATGACCAGGTGTTGGTGATGACCTGGTGTTGGTGATGACCAGGTGTTGGTGATGACCTGGTGTTGGTGATGACCTGGTGTTGGTGATGACCTGGTGTTGGTGATGACCTGGTGTTGGTGATGACCTGGTGTTGGTGATGACCTGGTGTTGGTGATGACCAGGTGTTGGTGATGACCTGGTGTTGGTGATGACCTGGTGTTGGTGATGACCAGGTGTTGGTGATGACCAGGTGTTGGTGATGACCTGGTGTTGGTGATGACCTGGTGTTGGTGATGACCTGGTGTTGGTGATGACCTGGTGTTGGTGATGACCTCGTGTTGGTGATGACCTGGTGTTGACACTAACGTAGTACTACACTGTGGCAAGGATCGCAGTAAGCAGAAATGGTTTAATCCCTTGAAATTATCCTTGTCAGGGGACAGAAAGCCTGTATATGTATACTTATTCTGCCTAACGTCCGCATCCAACCATTTTTCTCCCGCCCCGGGAATTGAACTTGGGATCCTCGATTGTGAGTCTAGAAGCGAGCCAACTGTACTGGTTGATACAGCCTAACAGCTTAGGCCTACGCTAGCCTACTATTTTTCTAGCAGATTCTAATGTCTTCAAACAGTCGACTGGCAGGTCCCATCGCGGCCCTAAAGGTACGGTAAGGAGGAAGTTCTAAACCAGTTGGGCTATATAGCACTTGGATGTGATGTGAGGACAAGGAGCTGAGATAGGACGGAGGGAAGGTTAGGTGCCCAACCACTTGGACCGTCGGGGATCGAACGCAGACCTGCAGCAAGTGAGGCTGTCGCTGTACCGACCAGTCCAAGTGGTTAAGGGAATGCAGGGATAATAATTTAATTATGATAGGGTAGCGTTACGTCCGGTGGTGGGTGGGGAGAGGTTATTGGGCAAGCTTTGTAACACTGGCCGCCGTCAGTGTGGGCCACACCCTGATGGCCGCCGTCAGTGTGGGCCACACCCTGATGGCCACCATCAGTGTGGGCCACACCCTGATGGCCACCATCAGTGTGGGCCACACCGTGATGGCCACCGTCAGTGTGGGCCACACCGTGATGGCCACCATCAGTGTGGGCCACACCCTGATGGCCACCATCAGTGTGGGCCACACCCTGATGGCCACCATCAGTGTGGGCCACACCCTGATGGCCACCATCAGTGTGGGCCACACCCTGATGGCCACCATCAGTGTGGGCCACACCCTGATGGCCACCATCAGTGTGGGCCACACCGTGATGGCCACCGTCAGTGTGGGCCACACCCTGATGGCCACCATCAGTGTGGGCCACACCGTGATGGCCACCGTCAGTGTGGGCCACACCCTGATGGCCACCATCAGTGCGGGCCACACCGTGATGGCCACCGTCAGTGTGGGCCACACCGTGATGGCCACCATCAGTGTGGGCCACACCCTGATGGCCACCGTCAGTGTGGGCCACACCCTGATGGCCACCGTCTTTGTGGGCCACACCCTGATGGCCACCATCAGTGTGGGCCACACCCTGATGGCCACCGTCAGTGTGGGCCACACCCTGATGGCCACCGTCAGTGTGGGCCACACCCTGATGGCCACCGTCAGTGTGGGCCACACCCTGATGGCCACCGTCAGTGTGGGCCACACCCTGATGGCCACCGTCAGTGTGGGCCACACCCTGATGGCCGCCGTCTTTGTGGGCCACACCCTGATGGCCGCCGTCTTTGTGGGCCACACCCTGATGGCCACCATCAGTGTGGGGCCACACCGTGATGGCCACCGTCAGTGAGGGCCACACCGTGATGGCCGCCGTCAGTGTGGGCCACACCCTGATGGCCGCCGTCAGTGTGGCTCACACCCTGATGGCCGCCGTCTTTGTGGGCCACACCCTGATGGCCGCCGTCTTTGTGGGCCACACCCTGATGGCCACCATCAGTGTGGGGCCACACCGTGATGGCCACCGTCAGTGTGGGCCACACCCTGATGGCCGCCGTCTTTGTGGGCCACACCCTGATGGCCGCCGTCTTTGTGGGCCACACCCTGATGGCCACCATCAGTGTGGGGCCACACCGTGATGGCCACCGTCAGTGTGGGCCACACCCTGATGGCCGCCGTCTTTGTGGGCCACACCCTGATGGCCGCCGTCTTTGTGGGCCACACCCTGATGGCCACCATCAGTGTGGGGCCACACCGTGATGGCCACCATCAGTGTGGGGCCACACCGTGATGGCCACCATCAGTGTGGGGCCACACCCTGATGGCCACCGTCAGTGTGGGCCACACCCTGATGGCCACCGTCAGTGTGGGCCACACCGTGATGGCCGCCGTCAGTGTGGGCCACACCCTGATGGCCGCCGTCTTTGTGGGCCACACCCTGATGGCCGCCGTCTTTGTGGGCCACACCCTGATGGCCGCCGTCTTTGTGGGCCACACCCTGATGGCCACCATCAGTGTGGGCCACACCGTGATGGCCACCGTCAGTGTGGGGGCACACCGTGATGGCCACCGTCAGTGTGGGCCACACCGTGATGGCCACCGTCAGTGTGGACCACACTGTGATGGCCACCGTCAGTGTGGGCCACACTGTGATGGCCACCGTCAGTGTGGGCCACACTGTGATGGCCACCGTCAGTGTGGGCCACACTGGCGGCTGAGGCAACATTACCAACCACCACAATAACCCAAGCCATCAAGGTGGTGGTGTAGTCTGAGCACGAAGCCACCTCAGCTACAGGCACGCCTCACAAATTACCAAGGCCGCCAACCTTCCAGAATATTCTTCCGGTAATTTCTGTTTATTGTTGTTGTTGTTGTTTAAGATTCGCTACTTAGAAGGAAAAGTTCCAAGTAGCACAGGCTATGGTGAGCCCGTAAAAAAATGTAATTTCTGTTGATAGCTGGCCACAGGAGAGACTTTCATCCTGTACTGTCAATTTCAGTGTTTGTAAGCAGTACCAGTAGACTGTCAATTGTCTGACAGATCTCTCGCACTGTCCATGGAGGAGAGGTGACAATATATGCTGGTTAGCATCGTAAATGCCCGGCCACGTCTGTGGTAGGGGACAAAAATTCATACAATTCTCAAAGGTCTGCTAATCATGTCCCAGACATATTTCAATACATATTTCTCAGCTATGTATACCAATATTAATACATGCGCTTATACAAATGCATATATGTATACATAAGTTTTTTTCTCGACTGATAGGCGGGGGTCCGGGGTTCGATTCCCGAGATGATTTCGGGGCTTAGTGTCCCCGCGGCCCGGTCCTCGACCAGGCCTCCACCCCCAGGAAGCAGCCCGTGACAGCTGACTAACACCCAGGTACCTATTCTACTGCTAGGTAACAGGGGCATAGGGTGAAAGAAACTCTGCCCATTGTTTCTCGCCGGCGCCCGGGAACGAACCCGGGAGCACAGGATCACGCGTCCAGTGTTTTGTCCGCTCAGCCACCGGCTCCCCCCTGGTGAGGGGGGGGGTGTGGGGCAGGTGTAGGGGGGGGCACTATTCTGGGGCATGGTGGGGGGGGGGAGGTCAAAGGTCAACCAGTTTCCTGGTTTTCCCACTAAGTAAAAAACATAATTATGTTTTACCTACCCACACACGAACCAACCCCAGCAACCCACCTAACCTATCGAGGCCCAGGCATAGAAAACTTCAATATTCGATTGTTTTTGTTAATACTACGTCGTATTTGGAACGCATTGGTGTATGGGGATATGTGTTGTTAGCAGACACGAGAGGTCTCGAGGGGGTAGGTGGGTTGATGGGGTTGGTGCGTTTGTGGGTAGGTAAACAGTTATGTTTATAACGGAGAGAGAGAGAGAGAGAGAGAGAGAGAGAGAGAGAGAGAGAGAGAGACACACAGAGAGACACACAGAGAGACACAGAGAGACAGAGAGAGAGACAGGCGTGTCTACGAGGACAGAGGTGCCCATAGAGACTACCACCACCACCACCACCACACTACAAGCACCACCACCACCACCACACTACAAGCACCACCACCACCACCACCACCACACTACAAGCACCACCACCACCACGACACTAGAAGCACCAGTCTCCCGCTATAACTGTCAACAATGTCAATGTTTGTACCAGCATCTTTGTCTTAAGCACCGTGAACCACCAAGCAACTTCAGCCACTTGAAGTGTGAAGCGTGACAATGGTCTCAAGTCTCCCACTTGCCCTCTTAACCCCTCACTCTCACACTCCTCACAACTCAAGTCCCTCACTTCCTCCTCCTCATACACATTCTTCCCTGCTCTCCTGGGACCCAGATTCACCAACCAGTTACGCCAAGCACTTACGGACCAGGGGCCAGATTCACCAAGCAGTTACGCAAGCACTTACGGACCCGGGGCCAGATTCACCAAGCACTTACGGACCCGGGGCCAGATTCACAACACTTGCGCTTCCTTGTCCACCACTGCTTCAACTGCATGTATTATTACCCCCATCCCCATTGTAGTGTCATAGTCCAGTTCAGTGGTATTGCTGTTCACTGTCGTATATAAACCAGTATGTGTCTATGAACATTAAAGGTCGCCAGCAATTTAGGTCTTTAGGACAATCCATAGTTGCTCGAATGTGTTCCCCACTCTGACTTGACCCCATTCATGCTCTCTTCCCTGTTGAGTAAGCACCCCCTAGTTCACTTTACTAGTTGACGTTAAACCAGTTCAACTAGTTGCATGATAGGCCTAGCTACCACTCATGTACTTCACTATCAAAATTGGTGCTGTTTTCACAACCGTAAATAATTATGGATTTATGCCCAACCGTAATATTCGTAACCAAATTGATACCTGAGTTAGATAAGTGTTGCATTCCCACTGTGACCGAGAGTGAGAGTCCACATCACTGCCCCGCACTCACACACACGTCAAGCTGACATGATAGATGTACTGCAGAAAGGCGATAGACGAATGTTCTTCTTGTTTAAGATTCGCTACCTGGAACAAAAAAGTTTCAAGTAGCACGGGCTATGGTGAGCCCGCAGTCTCTCTCTGATAGACGGATGGGTAGACTGCGTCTCCCTACACGGATAAAACACCTTTGGTACCTTTCTCAGTGTGAAGATAAGGTCTAATGAGCAATTTGTAGCAATATACATTACCAGACTGGTCACAATAGGACATTACGGAGCATTATCCGGGGCCTGTTGGTCCAAGGTCCCGTTGGTCCAAGGTCCCGTTGGTCCAAGGTCCCGTTGGTCCAAGGTCCCGTTGGTCCAAGGTCCCGTTGGTCCAAGGTCCCGTTGGTCCAAGGTCCCGTTGGTCCAAGGTCCCGTTGGTC
>NC_091188.1:42419035-42450244 GCF_040958095.1 Procambarus clarkii | reverse complement strand
ACGCTGGCATGAGATTTTAGAGACATAAACATTACATATAATGTGTAAGTTTCATGTAAACTGAATAAACAGTGAAAAAGTTATACAAAGATTTATGTAACTTGAAAAAAATAAGTAACAATTAAAGTCTAAGGTGCTGCCATCTGTGGCTGAGGTTGACATCAACCAATTTCCTTCAAAATTGGCACCCTTATAGATAGGCTTACGTTCAGTCAGGTGTGTAAGTTCCATGCAAATCTTCCGATAAACAAATAAAAATAACATTGAAAAAAATAATAATTTTTTTTAACTGAATTTTTTTTAATAAAACTAATTATATATTTTTTTAATATATGCTATTGTGATAGCTGAGAGTCATAGACGTGCTTTAATTTGACACTTTTGTTTGATAATCGGTTTTGACCATTTTGGAACAATTTTGAAACAATTGAATATTTTTTTCTCCCTTCCTATTTATGCTACGAGACTGAGACTAAAACACTTTTCATATGCAACTAGTCAAAAAAAAAAAATAGTTGACATTGAACAACTTTCAAAAATCTATCTATTGGCCCCTTAACTATTTTTTTTATTAATACATGAGGTATATCTGCATTAGTGCAGCTACCCTAGACTATATGAAGTGGAGTACAGTGTGTCAAAAAAGCTAACTAGGTGATGCTAAAAAATCCCCATCTCGCAGGATGGTTAGTCATACAGAGCCATGTGTTTAATAGCCTGCACTGGCAAATTTTGGGTATACTGTGAGGATATCTTCAAGAACACGAGAGTGAATAAAGTAATTGCAAAGCTCCAGGTACCTCATGCCAACTGGTCTGTAAGGTCTAATAACTGGGCATTCAGTGATGTAGTGTGGGAGATCGTGCCGTAGTTCCTGCTCACAGAGTTTGCAACTGGAGTGCTCAGGATTGAGAGATCCGTCACCTGCAGCCACCTATCTTGAGGTTATCTTGAGATGATTTCGGGGCTTTAGTGTCCCCGCGGCCCGGTCCTCGACCAGGCCTCCACCCCCAGGAAGCAGCCCGTGACAGTTGACTAACACCCAGGTACCTATTTTACTGCTAGGTAACAGGGACATAGGGTGAAAGAAACTTTGCCCAATGTTTCTAGCCGGCGCCTGGGATCGAACCCAGGACCACAGAATCACAAGTCCAGCGTGCTGTCCGCTCGGCCGACCGGCTCCCACAGGTAACGGTAACCCAACCTGATCCTGGCAACCACTGTGTCGCACAGTCTAGTGGACACCTTAACTACTCTTTCAAATTATATATTAAGTCTTGGGAAATCTGACCACTAACATCAAGAATATTTTACATGCTCATCCCTATCTTAATTACACGCTGCCTATTATAGATGCGATTATTATGGGAAGTTGAAAGCAAATTTTTGAAATTATAGGCCTAGCCACTAGGCCTATGAGAGCCATTGTCGTAGACTGATGGGTCCTTACCCTGAAGCTGTTTGTTGTTGTTAAAGATTCGCTACCTGGAACAAAAAGTTCCAAGTAACACGGGCTATAGTGAGCCCATCTTGCCCTGAAGGTGATGTTGAACCTGTAGAATGGGATGACAAACTGTCCTCTTACCTAGAACGTCGCTTGTCGCTCGTAGGCGTTACATACGGCCAAAAATCGTCGTACTAGAAAATGAAATCGGCTGCCGAAAGTGACATACACTCTCCTGTTTTCTGTTTTGGGTCCTCTGGCGTAGTCAGTCAGGTCACCCCTGAACCCCACCACCCACACAATAGGCCACAAAATACATCATTTATCTATTGTATACCTCTTAACGATGCCCTAATACAATTTAGTAATTAGCCCCCCCTTAAGCCATTAGCATCTCACGTCTAGAGATGCTAATCAAAGATACACTTTACTATCACTATTCAAAGCTTCAAGTGCTTTTGAATGAAATGAAATTAATATTTCTAAGACAAGAACGACAGTTAATGGCTGCAGAGTCATGTCTTAAACCAGGCTTTTCAAGGCCGTTACCACTTGAGTTTGCTCTTAAATGTTTCAAGTAATTTCTTCACAATTGAGGTTAAGGTGATTGGCCGGTCGGAAGGTGGTGGAGATCTGGAACAATGTTGCTGGAACAATTGTGCTGCTGGAACAGTTCCCTGCTGCTGGAACAATTGTGCTGCTGGAACAATTGTGCAGCTGGAACAGTTCCCTGCTGCTAGAACAATTGTGCTGCTGGAACAATTGTGCAGCTGGAACAGTTCCCTGCTGCTGGAACAATTGTGCTGCTGGAACAGTTCCCTGCTGCTGGAACAATTGCGCTGCTGCTGGAACAGTTCCCTGCTGCTGGAACAGTTCCCTGCTGCTGGAACAATTGTGCTGCTGGAACAGTTCCCTTCTGCTGGAACAATTGTGCTGCTGCTGGAACAGTTCCCTGCTGCTGGAACAATTGTGCTGCTGGAACAGTTCCCTGCTGCTGGAACAATTGTGCTGCTGGAACAATTGTGCTGCTGGAACAATTGCGCTGCTGGAACAGTTCCCTGCTGCTGGAACAATTGCGCTGCTGGAACAGTTCCCTGCTGCTGGAACAGTTCCCTGCTGCTGGAACAATTGTGCTGCTGGAACAATTGTGCTGCTGGAACAATTCCCCGCTGCTGGAACAATTGTGCTGCTGGAACAATTGTGCTGCTGGAACAATTGTGCTGCTGGAACAATTCCCTGCTGCTGGAACAATTCCCTGCTGCTGGAACAATTCCCTGCTGCTGGAACAATTCCCTGCTGCTGGAACAATTGTGCTGCTGGAACAATTCCCTGCTGCTGGAACAATTGTGCTGCTGGAACAATTCCCTGCTGCTGGAACAATTGTGCTGCTGGAACAATTGTGCTGCTGGAACAATTGTGCTGCTGGAACAATTGTGCTGCTGGAACAATTCCCTGCTGCTGGAACAGTTCCCTGCTGCTGGAACAGTTCCCTGCTGCTGGAACAGTTCCCTGCTGCTGGAACAGTTCCCTGCTGCTGGAACAGTTCCCTGCTGCTGGAACAATTGTGCTGCTGGAACAGTTCCCTTCTGCTGGAACAATTGTGCTGCTGCTGGAACAGTTCCCTGCTGCTGGAACAATTGTGCTGCTGGAACAGTTCCCTGCTGCTGGAACAATTGTGCTGCTGGAACAATTGTGCTGCTGGAACAGTTCCCTGCTGCTAGAACAATTGTGCTGCTGGAACAATTGTGCAGCTGGAACAGTTCCCTGCTGCTGGAACAGTTCCCTGCTGCTGGAACAATTGCGCTGCTGCTGGAACAGTTCCCTGCTGCTGGAACAGTTCCCTGCTGCTGGAACAATTGTGCTGCTGGAACAGTTCCCTTCTGCTGGAACAATTGTGCTGCTGCTGGAACAGTTCCCTGCTGCTGGAACAATTGTGCTGCTGGAACAGTTCCCTGCTGCTGGAACAATTGTGCTGCTGGAACAATTGTGCTGCTGGAACAATTGCGCTGCTGGAACAGTTCCCTGCTGCTGGAACAATTGCGCTGCTGGAACAGTTCCCTGCTGCTGGAACAGTTCCCTGCTGCTGGAACAATTGTGCTGCTGGAACAATTGTGCTGCTGGAACAATTCCCCGCTGCTGGAACAATTGTGCTGCTGGAACAATTGTGCTGCTGGAACAATTGTGCTGCTGGAACAATTCCCTGCTGCTGGAACAATTCCCTGCTGCTGGAACAATTCCCTGCTGCTGGAACAATTCCCTGCTGCTGGAACAATTGTGCTGCTGGAACAATTCCCTGCTGCTGGAACAATTGTGCTGCTGGAACAATTCCCTGCTGCTGGAACAATTGTGCTGCTGGAACAATTGTGCTGCTGGAACAATTGTGCTGCTGGAACAATTGTGCTGCTGGAACAATTCCCTGCTGCTGGAACAGTTCCCTGCTGCTGGAACAGTTCCCTGCTGCTGGAACAGTTCCCTGCTGCTGGAACAGTTCCCTGCTGCTGGAACAGTTCCCTGCTGCTGGAACAATTGTGCTGCTGGAACAGTTCCCTTCTGCTGGAACAATTGTGCTGCTGCTGGAACAGTTCCCTGCTGCTGGAACAATTGTGCTGCTGGAACAGTTCCCTGCTGCTGGAACAATTGTGCTGCTGGAACAGTTCCCTTCTGCTGGAACAATTGTGCTGCTGCTGGAACAGTTCCCTGCTGCTGGAACAATTGCGCTGCTGGAACAGTTCCCTGCTGCTGGAACAGTTCCCTGCTGCTGGAACAATTGTGCTGCTGGAACAATTGTGCTGCTGGAACAATTCCCCGCTGCTGGAACAATTGTGCTGCTGGAACAATTGTGCTGCTGGAACAATTGTGCTGCTGGAACAATTCCCTGCTGCTGGAACAATTCCCTGCTGCTGGAACAATTCCCTGCTGCTGGAACAATTCCCTGCTGCTGGAACAATTGTGCTGCTGGAACAATTCCCTGCTGCTGGAACAATTGTGCTGCTGGAACAATTCCCTGCTGCTGGAACAATTGTGCTGCTGGAACAATTGTGCTGCTGGAACAATTGTGCTGCTGGAACAATTCCCTGCTGCTGGAACAGTTCCCTGCTGCTGGAACAGTTCCCTGCTGCTGGAACAGTTCCCTGCTGCTGGAACAGTTCCCTGCTGCTGGAACAGTTCCCTGCTGCTGGAACAGTTCCCTGCTGCTGGAACAATTCCCTGCTGCTGGAACAATTCCCTGCTGCTGGAACAATTCCCTGCTGCTGGAACAATTGTGCTGCTGGAACAATTCCCTGCTGCTGGAACAATTCCCCGCTGCTGGAACAATTCCCCGCTGCTGGAACAATTCCCCGCTGCTGGAACAATTCCCCGCGGCTGGAACAGTTCCCTGCTGCTGGAACAATTGTGCTGCTGGAACAATTCCCTGCTGCTGGAACAATTCCCTGCTGCTGGAACAATTCCCTGCTGCTGGAACAATTCCCTGCTGCTGGAACAATTGTGCTGCTGGAACAATTCCCTGCTGCTGGAACAATTCCCTGCTGCTGGAACAATTCCCTGCAGCTGGAACAATTCCCTGCTGCTGGAACAATTGTGCTGCTGGAACAATTGTGCTGCTGGAACAATTGTGCTGCTGGAACAATTGTGCTGCTGGAACAATTGTGCTGCTGGAACAATTGTGCTGCTGGAACAATTCCCTGCTGCTGGAACAATTCCCTGCTGCTGGAACAATTCCCTGCTGCTGGAACAATTGTGCTGCTGGAACAATTGTGCTGCTGGAACAATTGTGCTGCTGGAACAATTGTGCTGCTGGAACAATTGTGCTGCTGGAACAATTGTGCTGCTGGAACAATTCCCTGCTGCTGGAACAGTTCCCTGCTGCTGGAACAGTTCCCTGCTGCTGGAACAGTTCCCTGCTGCTGGAACAGTTCCCTGCTGCTGGAACAGTTCCCTGCTGCTGGAACAATTCCCTGCTGCTGGAACAATTCCCTGCTGCTGGAACAATTCCCTGCTGCTGGAACAATTCCCTGCTGCTGGAACAGTTCCCTGATGCTGGAACAATTCCCTGCTGCTGGAACAATTGGGCTGCTGGAACAATTGTGCTGCTGGAACAATTGTGCTGCTGGAACAGTTCCCTGCTGCTGGAACAGTTCCCTGCTGCTGGAACAATTCCCTGCTGCTGGAACAATTCCCCGCTGCTGGAACAATTCCCTGCTGATTGAACAATTCCCCGCTGCTGGAACAATTCCCTGCTGCTGGAACAATTCCCCGCTGCTGGAACAGTTCCCTGCTGCTGGAACAATTCCCCGCTGCTGGAACAATTCCCTGCTGCTGGAACAATTCCTTGCTGGAACTATTCCCTGCTGCTGGAACAATTCCCTGCTGCTGGAACAGTTCCCTGCTGCTGGAACAATTCCCTGCTGCTGGAACAAATCCGTGCTGCTGGAACAGTTCCCTGATGCTGGAACAATTCCCTGCTGCTGGAACAGTTCCCTGATGCTTGGACAATTCCCTGCTGCTGGAACAATTCCCTGCTATTGGAACAGTTCCCTGCTGCTGGAACAATTCCCTGCTATTGGAACAGTTCCCTGCTGCTGGAACAATTCCCTGCTATTGGAACAGTTCCCTGCTGCTGGAACAATTGTGCTGCTGGAACAGTTCCCTGCTGCTGGAACAATTGTGCTGCTGGAACAATTGTGCTGCTGGAACAGTTCCCTGCTGCTGGAACAATTGTGCTGCTGGAACAGTTCCACAGTTAATATATTAGAGAAAGAGAAATTGTCTGCTGACCTCTCAACTTTAAAGAAAAAGATAAAACATTTTGACCTGGAACTGGCAAATGCACTTTGCTGTGGATAAACTAATTTGCAAGAATGAACAGCAACACACACACGCTGTGTGGGGAGTAACGGTGAGGGGGGGAGACATCAGAGTGGCGAGATGTCACCAGCGGAGTCCCACAGGGCTCAGTACTTGGACCCATCCTGTTTCTAATATATGTAAACGATCTTCCGGAGGGTATAGACTCGTTCCTCTCAATGTTTGCTGATGATGCAAAAATTATGAGAATAATCAAGACGGATGAAGATAGAGACTACAGGATGACCTGGATAAACTGGAGGAATGGTCTAGATAATGGATGTTAAAGTTCAACTCAGGAAAGTGTAAGGTGATGAAATTAGGGGAAGGGAGCAGGAGGCTGAACACATGGTGTGGTGAAATTCTGCAAGAGTCAAATAGAGAGAAAGATCTGGGGGTTGATATCACACCGAACCTGTCCCCAGAGGCCCACATCAAAATGGTATCATCAGCGGCATATTCTAGACTGACTAACAAAAGAACTGCCTTTAGAAACTTGTGTATGGAATCGTTCAGGACCCTGTATACCACTTATGTCAGACCTTTCCAGCAACCCTCGCCACCTTTGCAGCAGCCCTCGCCACCTTTACAGCAGCCCTCGCCACCTTTACAGCAACCCTCGCCACCTTTACAGCAACCCTCGCCACCTTTACAGCAACCCTCACCACCTTTGCAGCAACCCTCGCCACCTTTGCAGCAACCCTCGCCACCTTTACAGTAACCCTCGCCACCTTTGCAGCAACCCTCGCCACCTTTGCAGCAACCCTCACCACCTTTACAGCAACCCTCACCACCTTTACAGCAACCCTCGCCACCTTTACAGCAACCCTCACCACCTTTACAGCAGCCCTCACCACCTTTGCAGCAGCCCTCACCACCTTTGCAGCAACCCTCACCACCTTTACAGCAGCCCTCGCCACCTTTCAGCAACCCTCGCCACCTTTACAGCAACCCTCACCACCTTTACAGCAACCCTCACCACCTTTGCAGCAACCCTCACCACCTTTACAGCAACCCTCACCACCTTTGCAGCAACCCTCACCACCTTTACAGCAGCCCTCACCACCTTTGCAGCAACCCTCACCACCTTTGCAGCAACCCTCACCACCTTTACAGCAACCCTCGCCACCTTTGCAGCAACCCTCGCCACCTTTACAGCAACCCTCACCACCTTTGCAGCAACCCTCACCACCTTTACAGCAGCCCTCACCACCTTTGCAGCAGCCCTCACCACCTTTGCAGCAACCCTCGCCACCTTTACAGCAGCCCTCGCCACCTTTGCAGCAACCCTCACCACCTTTGCAGCAACCCTCACCACCTTTACAGCAGCCCTCGCCACCTTTGCAGCAACCCTCGCCACCTTTACAGCAACCCTCGCCACCTTTACAGCAGCCCTCGCCACCTTTGCAGCAACCCTCGCCACCTTTACAGCAACCCTCACCACCTTTACAGCAGCCCTCGCCACCTTTGCAGCAACCCTCGCCACCTTTACAGCAACCCTCACCACCTTTACAGCAACCCTCACCACCTTTACAGCAGCCCTCACCACCTTTGCAGCAACCCTCACCACCTTTACAGCAGCCCTCACCACCTTTGCAGCAACCCTCGCCACCTTTACAGCAACCCTCGCCACCTTTACAGCAACCCTCACCACCTTTACAGCAACCCTCACCACCTTTACAGCAGCCCTCACCACCTTTGCAGCAACCCTCGCCACCTTTACAGCAACCCTCGCCACCTTTACAGCAACCCTCGCCACCTTTACAGCAACCCTCGCCACCTTTACAGCAACCCTCGCCACCTTTACAGCAACCCTCGCCACCTTTACAGCAACCCTCACCACCTTTACAGCAACCCTCGCCACCTTTACAGCAACCCTCACCACCTTTACAGCAGCCCTCGCCACCTTTGCAGCAACCCTCGCCACCTTTCCAACAACCAAAAACAGACATAATAGCTGATCTCATCACTGAGAAAGCAGAGTAATCTCCGTGACATAAATAACATTCCAGCAGGAAAATTGAACTGTAAAAAATACAAGTGAATATTATTTTGTGACTAAAGAATGGCCGTGTACCAGGGCACTAATGTCTTGTCTTGTTAACTAGCTGTCGTAGCTGGTTCCAGTTACCTGTGAGTGAGCAACGTGTCCTACCCCCCACAGGATGGGTATGGGGTGCCCCATACCTCATAAGTGTGCTAAGTTAGTGTGTAGTTAAGCTGGAGGCTGAGGGGCGTCTGAGATGGAACTTAATGTGTTCTTGAAGGTGGGAGATGCAGCTTCCGGGAGGTGAAGGGTGATGACCTGTGGCTGTGAGCATCCACCTCACTTCCTCCTGCACCCTCTCCCACCTGTACCCTCTCCCACCACCTGCACCTCTCCCACCACCTGCACCTCTGTGTGTGGCAGCTCTGGGCAAACAGTCGCTTTTTCGACATTTCTGCTACTCAATGTATAGGATTTGTGAGAGTATTGACCTGCGCCCCGCTGGGTTAATATGGCCCCTTCCCACCCCTGAACAGTTAATATGGCCCCTTCCCACCCCTGAACAGTTAATATAGCCCCTTCCCACCCCTGAACAGTTAATATGGCCCCTTCCCACCCCTGAACAGTTAATATAGCCCCTTCCCACCCCTGAACAGTTAATATGGCCCCTTCCCACCCCTGAACAGTTAATATGGCCCCTTCCCACCCCTGAACAGTTAATATGGCCCCTTCCCACCCCTGAACAGTTAATATGGCCCCTTCCCACCCCTGAACAGTTAATATGGCCCCTTCCCACCCCTGAACAGTTAATATGGCCCCTTCCCACCCCTGAACAGTTAATATGGCCCCTTCCCACCCCTGAACAGTTAATATGGCCCCTTCCCACCCCTGAACAGTTAATATGGCCCCTTCCCACCCCTGAACAGTTAATATGGCCCCTTCCCACCCCTGAACAGTTAATATAGCCCCTTCCCACCCCTGAACAGTTAATATAGCCCCTTCCCACCCCTGAACAGTTAATATGGCCCCTTCCCACCCCTGAACAGTTAATATAGCCCCTTCCCACCCCTGAACAGTTAATATGGCCCCTTCCCACCCCTGAACAGTTAATATAGCCCCTTCCCACCCCTGAACAGTTAATATAGCCCCTTCCCACCCCTGAACAGTTAATATAGCCCCTTCCCACCCCTGAACAGTTAATATGGCCCCTTCCCACCCCTGAACAGTTAATATAGCCCCTTCCCACCCCTGAACAGTTAATATAGCCCCTTCCCACCCCTGAACAGTTAATATAGCCCCTTCCCACCCCTGAACAGTTAATATAGCCCCTTCCCACCCCTGAACAGTTAATATAGCCCCTTCCCACCCCTGAACAGTTAATATAGCCCCTTCCCACCCCTGAACAGTTAATATAGCCCCTTCCCACCCCTGAACAGTTAATATAGCCCCTTCCCACCCCTGAACAGTTAATATAGCCCCTTCCCACCCCTGAACAGTTAATATAGCCCCCCAGAGTCACTCCTAGGGAGAGTGAATCTGGCCACAGGTCCGTAAGTGCTTGCGTACCTGCTTCGTGAGCCTGGCCCACAGGTTCGTAAGTGCTTGCGTAACTGCTTCGTGAACCTGGCTCACAGGTTCGTAAGTGCTTGCGTAACTGCTTCGTGAACCTGGCTCACAGGTCCGTAAGTGCTTGCGTAACTGCTTCGTGAACCTGGCCCACAGGTTCGTAAGTGCTTGCGTAACTGCTTCGTGAACCTGGCTCATAGGTTCGTAAGTGCTTGCGTAACTGCTTCATGAATCTGGTCCATGGTTTGGGGGTGTACAATACGTGGAGAAGAGTATGGGGAGAGGGGGGGGGGGGGTGTACGCTGACAGCAACACCTACAGTGGAGGGGGTAGAGAGGGGGGGGGGGGGAGGGTAGGAGGATGGACTCGAACTCAAGGAAGCCAGCAATTTATAACGAGGAGCAGGAAGAAGCTGTGAACAAAAAGACCACAAACATGGTCTGGGTTTAAGGCTGCCTCTCCTGGCTGATCTCCTGTGATGTGTTCCACTGTGTGTTGTGGGGCTCCCCCCTCCCCCCTTTCCTGGGATGTGTTCCACTGTGTTGTGGGGCTCCCCCCTCTCCCCTTTCCTGGGATGTGTTCCACTGTGTTGTGGGGCTCCCCCCTCTCCCCTTTCCTGGGATGTGTTCCACTGTGTTGTGGGGCTCCCCCCTCCCCCCTTTCCTGGGATGTGTTCCACTGTGTTGTGGGGCTCCCCCCTCTCCCCTTTCCTGGGATGTGTTCCACTGTGTTGTGGGGCTCCCCCCTCTCCCCTTTCCTGGGATGTGTTCCACTGTGTTGTGGGGCTCCCCCTCTCCCCTTTCCTGGGATGTGTTCCACTATGTGTTGTGGGGCTCCCCCCTCTCCCCTTTCATGGGATGTGTTCCACTGTGTTGTGGGGCTCCCCCCTCCCCCCTTTCCTGGGATGTGTTCCACTATGTGTTGTGGGGCTCCCCCCTCTCCCCTTTCCTGGGATGTGTTCCACTGTGTTGTGGGGCTCCCCCTCTCCCCTTTCCTGGGATGTGTTCCACTATGTGTTGTGGGGCTCCCCCCTCTCCCCTTTCCTGGGATGTGTTCCACTATGTGTTGTGGGGCTCCCCCCTCTCCCCTTTCCTGTGATGTGTTCCACTGTGTTGTGGGGCTCCCCCCTCTCCCCTTTCCTGGGATGTGTTCCACTATGTGTTGTGGGGCTCCCCCCTCTCCCCTTTCCTGGGATGTGTTGCACTGTGTTGCGGCCCTGGAGGGAGTCTGAGAGTGTTGCGGCCCTGGAGGGGTCTGAGAGTGTTGCGCCCCTGGAGGGGTCTGAGAGTGTTGCGCCCCTGGAGGGGTCTGAGTGTTGCGCCCCTGGAGGGGTCTGAGAGTGTTGCGGCCCTGGAGGGGTCTGAGAGAGTGTTGCGGCCCTGGAGGGGTCTGAGAGAGTGTTGCGGCCCTGGAGGGGTGTGAGAGTGTTGCGGCCCTGGAGGGGTGTGAGAGTGTTGCGGCCCTGGAGGGGTGTGAGAGTGTTGCGGCCCTGGAGGGGTCTGAGAGTGTTGCGGCCCTGGAGGAGTCTGAGAGTGTTGCGCCCCTGGAGGGGTCTGAGAGTGTTGCGGCCCTGGAGGGGTGTGAGAGTGTTGCGGCCCTGGAGGGGTCTGAGAGTGTTGCGGCCCTGGAGGAGTCTGAGAGTGTTGCGCCCCTGGAGGGGTCTGAGAGTGTTGCGGCCCTGGAGGGGTCTGAGAGTGTTGCGGCCCTGGAGGGGTCTGAGAGTGTTGCGGCCCTGGAGGGGTCTGAGAGTGTTGCGCCCCTGGAGGGGTCTGAGAGTGTTGCGCCCCTGGAGGGGTCTGAGTGTTGCGGCCCTGGAGGGGTCTGAGAGTGTTGCGGCCCTGGAGGGGTCTGAGAGTGTTGCGGCCCTGGAGGGGTCTGAGAGTGTTGCGGCCCTGGAGGGGTCTGAGAGTGTTGCGGCCCTGGAGGGGTCTGAGAGTGTTGCGGCCCTGGAGGGAGTCTGAGTGTTGCGCCCCTGGAGGGGTCTGAGTGTTGCGCCCCTGGAGGGGTCTGAGTGTTGCGGCCCTGGAGGGGTCTGAGAGTGTTGCGGCCCTGGAGGGGTCTGAGAGTGTTGCGGCCCTGGAGGGGTCTGAGAGTGTTGCGGCCCTGGAGGGGTCTGAGAGTGTTGCGGCCCTGGAGGGGTCTGAGAGTGTTGCGGCCCTGGAGGGGTCTGAGAGTGTTGCGGCCCTGGAGGGAGTCTGAGAGTGTTGCGGCCCTGGAGGGGTCTGAGAGTGTTGCGGCCCTGGAGGGGTCTGAGAGTGTTGCGCCCCTGGAGGGGTCTGGCAACACAAAGGATGGATAGAAATACATTGTCGTGTTTCGTGTTGATTTTTGGGAGCTTTTCGTTGTGTTGTTCAGCAGCTGAATTATATTATTATGGGATTGTTTGTGTAACTGTGTTGGTTTATTATGATAAATGTGGTGTGGTGTGTCTGAGGTGGCTATGGTGCGTTATCTTAAGGTTATCTTGAGATGACTTCGGGGCTTTAGTGTCCCCGTGGCCCGGTCCTCGACCAGGCCTCCACCCCCCAGGAAGCAGCACGTGACTGCTGACTAACACCCAGGTACCTATTTACTGCTAGGTAACAGGGGCATAGGGTGAAAGAAACTCTGCCCATTGTTTCTCGCCGGCGCCCGGGATTGAACCCAGGACCACAGGATCACAAGTCCAGCGTGCTGTCCGCTCGGCCGACCGGCTCCCCATGCGCGAGACATGGCGCTGTATCTGTTTGTCTGTTTATATTGGTCTACCATTTACTCACTCACTCTCTCACATCCCCTCACCCCCTTCCTGGCGCCAAGCTCTGAAGATGAACTTGAGCATCGCAGCATCCCACGAGCCCCGGGAGATAAATCTTGAGAGGTGGAAGATGAGAGGACACACACGCCCAACAGAAGAGTTAGGGGGGACATGATCACCACATACAAGATTCTCAAGGGAATTGACAGGGTAGATAAAGACAGTCTATTTAACTCAAGGGGAACACGCACAAGGGGACACAGGTGGAAACTGAGTGCCCAAATGAGCCACAGAGATATTAGAAAGAACTTTTTTAGTGTCAGAGTGGTTGACAAATGGAATGCATTAGGAAGTGATGTGGTGGAGGCTGACTCCATACACAGTTTATAATGTAGATATGATAGAGCCCAATAGGCTCAGGAACCTGTACACCTGTTGATTGACAGTTGAGAGGCGGGACCAAAGAGCCAGAGCTCAACCCCCGCAAGCACAACTAGCTCAGTACCAGGGATTACTCAACAGGGACGAAGCCAATCAACCAACCTATCATATCATGCCCCGTGCATGTTCCCTTGCCTCAATTTGAAGTAACAGGTTGTATTTACGACTACATTAGTGTATTCCGGTACAAATAGGATGTATAAGGTGAGGTGGAGAGCGAGGCGGCGCCCTGGAGGCGGGGTAGCAAGGTCAAGTGTTGCTCGCCGCCTCCTCTGTGTACTCACCTAGTCGTACTCACCTATTTGTGCTTGCAGGATCGAGCATTGACTCTTGGATCCCGCCTTTCGAGCATCGGTTGTTTACAGCAATGACTCCTGCCCCATTTCCCTATCATACCTGGTTTTAAAATTATGAATAGTATTTGCTTCCACAACCTGTTCCTGAAGTGCATTCCATTTTCCCACTACTCTCACGCTAAAAGAAAACTTCCTAACATCTCTGAGACTCATCTGAGTTTCAAGCTTCCATCCATGTCCCCTCGTTCTGTTACTATTCCGTGTGAACATTTCGTCTATGTCCACCCTGTCAATCCCTCTGAGTATTTTATACGTTCCTATCATATCCTCTCTCTCCCTTCATTTCTTGTGTGTGTGTGTGTGTGTGTGTGTGTGTGTGTGTACTCACCTAGTTGTGCTTGCGGGGGTTGGGCTTTGGCTCTTTGGTCCCGCCTCTCAACTGTCAATCAACAGGTGTACAGGTTCCTGAGCCTATTGGGCTCTATCATATCTACATTATAAACTGTGTATGGAGTCAGCCTCCACCACATCACTGCCTAATGCATTCCACCTGTTAACTACTCCCACACTGAACAAGGTCTTTCTAACGTCCCTGTGGCTCATGTGGGTACTCAGTCTCCACCGGTGCGTGACCACTGAATGGTAGAGCGACGGTCTCACTCCATGCAGGTCGGCGTTCAATCCCCGATCGTCCACCACAAGTGGTTAGGCACCATTCCCTCCCCCCGTCCCATCCCAAATCCTGACCCCTTCCCAGTGCTATATAGTTACAATGGCTTGGTACTTCCCCCTGGTAGTTGCCTTCGTGCCTAGATCATGTGAGTGTGACAGGTGCGGTTGGGCAGTGTTAATGTTGCTTTCCCAGGTGCTGTGACCAGCCGACACATTAACAATGGTACCACTCCACTGAACACATTGTTACGTTGTCTCAACCTCCAGAACAAAAACACTTGCCTTACCTAATTTATATATATACAATATTTCTCGTTTTCTTTCGTGTTGCTCCCGTTTTCTTTGACCTTCCTGCCGTTTTCTTTCACGTTCCTGCCGTTTTCTTTCACCTTCCTCCTGTTTACTTTCGCCTTCCTCCCGTTTTCTTTCACCTTCCTCCCGTTTTCTTTCACCTTCCTCCCGTTTTCTTTCACCTTCCGTTTTCTTTCACCTTCCTCCCGTTTTCTTTCACCTTCCTGCCGTTTTCTTTCGCCTTCCTCCTGTTTTCTTTCGCCTTCCCGTTTTCTTTCGCCTTCCCGTTTTCTTTCGCCTTCCCGTTTTCTTTCGCCTTCCCGTTTTCTTTCGCCTTCCCGTTTTCTTTCGCCTTCCTCCCGTTTTCTTTCGCCTTCCTCCCGTTTTCTTTCGCCTTCCTCCCGTTTTCTTTCGCCTGCCTCCCGTTTTCTTTCGCCTGCCTCCCGTTTTCTTTCACCTTCCTCCCGTGCCCCTGTAACTTGTTATCTTGAGGTTATCTGGAGATGATTTCGGGGCTTAGCGTCCCCGCGGCCCGGTCCTCGACCAGGCCTCCATTATGTTACATCTACAACCATGTTTCCAAACAACTGTTAACAGGTATTTTATTCTCAGGTGTTGCGTGTCCAACCTTCCCTCCCTGCCCAAGGTTCGAACCCTGATGAAGTACCTATGATGCATTGTGTTGTTGTGTGATGATACGTCAATATTATAGTGCAGTTAATGTCAATATTGCACCACAATTTTGACGCAACAGTCGCGAGTGGCAAGAATTTGATGCAATAAGAATTTGTCACATGGAAAGATAAGTAAGATAAGGAAAGCTGTTATATTGATATGCAGCTATTTGTTATCTGGTGTAATCTGTGGTGTTATCTTGGGTTATGTGTTATCTGGTGTTATCTTAGTCAGCCAGTCAGTCAGCCAGCCAGCCTGCCTGGATACGTTAGGTGGGTTGCTTGGGTTGGAAGGTGTTTGGTTAGGCCAACCAGTTGCATTGTTTATGGAGTGCCAGATGGAACGAGGTGGCTTAGTTCACTGGCTAACCAGCTCATTAATCATACCAGCAGACAGTCATTTGTCTATCTTGACAGGCAGTCAATAAACCACTGTTAAGCTGGGATTATCACACACACACACACACACACACACACACACACACACACACACACACACACAGGAGGCCAGGCACAGGATACAGAATAGGAGATGAAGTACTTAATGAAACGAACAGAGAGAAAGATCTTGGAGTTGATATCACACCAAACCTGTCTCCTGAAGCCCACATAAAAAGAATAACGTCTGCGGCGTATGCGAGGCTGGCTAACATCAGAACAGCGTTCAGGAACCTGTGTAAGGAATCATTCAGAATCTTGTACACCACATATGTGAGACCAATCCTGGAGTATGCGGCCCCAGCATGGAGCCCGTACCTTGTCAAGCACAAGACGAAGCTGGAAAAAGTTCAAAGGTATGCCACTAGACTAGTCCCAGAACTAAGAGGCATGAGTTACGAGGAAAGGCTGCGGGAAATGCACCTTACGACACTGGAAGACAGAAGAGTAAGGTGGGACATGATCACAACCTACAAAATCCTCAGGGGAATCGACCGGGTAAACAAGGATAAACTATTCAACACTGTTGGAACGCGAACAAGGGGACACAGGTGGAAACTGAGTACCCACATGAGCCACAGGGACGCTAGAAAGAACTTGTTCAGTGTGGGAGTAGTTAACAGGTGGAATACATTAGGCAGTGATGTGGTGGAGGCTGACTCCATACACAGTTTATAATGTGGATATGATAGAGCCCAATAGGCTCAGTAACCTGTACACCAGTTGATTGACAGTTGAGAGGCGGGACCAAAGAGCCAAAGCTCAACCCCCGCAAGCACAATTAGGTGAGTACACACACACACACACGGAAATGCCAGGAGGCCGAAGAGAGATTTATACCAACGGTAAAGGGAAAAAATAAGAAGGAATATAATAACCCATGGTTTAATAGACAGTGTCAGGAAGCAAAAATGGCCAGCAGGCGGGAGTGGAGGAAGTACAGAAGACAGAGAACAGAGGACAACAGAAGCAGATACAACAGAGCTAGGAACGATTACATTAACATAAGACGAACATCGGAAAGGGACTATGAGAACGATATTGCAATCAAAGCAAAAAAACACCCTAAGTTACTACACAGTCATATAAGAAGAAAAATGTCGGTGAACGACCAAGTGACAAGACTAAGGAAGACAGAGGGGGCATATACTGAAAGTGATAAGGAAATCTGCGAGGCACTGAATGCCAGTTTCCATGGAGTGTTCACTACCGAGCCTGAGCAGCTCCCATTGTTGGAAGGGGTTACCCTAGATGAAAGACTATCAGATATAGAGGTGACAGCGGAGGAGGTAATGAAACAGTTGACAACTCTAGATGCAACTAAAGCAGTTGGACCAGACAAAGTATCACCGTGGATACTAAAAGCAGCAGCACAGGCCCTCAGCGTGCCTCTGGCAATGATCTTTAATGAGTCACTTATGTCAGGAGAATTGCCCAGTTGCTGGAAGAAGGCAAATGTCGTGCCGATCTTCAAGAAAGGTGATAGGGAGGAGGCACTTAACTATAGACCTGTATCACTGACAAGCATCCCCTGTAAAATACTGGAAAGAATAATTAGGCTACGACTGGTTGCACACCTGGAGAACATTAGGTTTGTGAACAAACATCAACATGGGTTCTGGACAGGGAAATCGTGCCTAACAAACCTTCTGGAATTCTATGATAAAATAACGAGGATAAGGTCGATATAAGGTAGGTAAAGATAAGGTAATATAAGGATAAGTAACTGTAAATTTATTGCTAGGTGAACAGGGGCATTACGGTGAAAGAAGCTCTGCCCATTTGTTTTCCGCCATCGCCGGGGATCGAACCCCAGGATTACGAGTACTAAGTGCTCTCCACTCAACCACCAGGCGCCTCTGTCTCTCTCTCTCTCTCTCTCTCTCTCTCTCTCTCTCTCTCTCTCTCTCTCTCTCTCTCTCTCTCTCTCTCTCTCTCTCTCTCTCTCTCTCCTCTCTCTCTCTCTCTCTCCTCTCTCCTCTCTCCTCTCTCTCTCTCTCTCTCTCTCTCTCTCTCTCTCTCTCTCTCTCTCTCTCTCCTCTCTCTCTCTCCTCTCTCCTCTCTCCTCTCTCTCTCTCTCTCTCTCTCTCTCTCTCTCTCTCTCTCTCTCTCTCTCTCTCTCTCTCTCTCTCTCTCTCTCTCTCTCTCTCTCTCTCTCTCTCTCTCCCCCCCCCTCCCTCCCTCCCTCCCTCCCCCCCCTCCCTCCCTCCCTCCCTCCCTCCCTCCCTCCCTCCCTCCCCCCCCCTCCCTCCCTCCCCCTCTCCCCCTCTCCCTCCCTCCCTCTCCCTCCTCCTCTCCTACACACCTGCCAGACACACGTGTAAACACAGGTGCCGCCAAGATGGTACTTAAGATGGACCAATTCCTCTGATAATAACAACATCTCCCACATTTTACTCTATATATTTAAGGTTTATGACGCTTGTTTCGTGTAGTTAGGAGCAGTAAGAGTGATTACTGAGGCGCGGAGGAGTTCCCAGTCACTGTGGTGACTCTTTACCTCCTGTAAGGTCTTGTACTGTGAGCTGTCAGTCACTGTGGTGACTCTTTACCTCCTGTAAGGTCTTGTACTGTGAGCTGTCAGTCACTGTGGTGACTCTTTACCTCCTGTAAGGTCTTGTACTGTGAGCTGTCAGTCACTGTGTAGACTGTTTACCTCCTGTGAGATCTTGTACTGTGAGCTGTCAGTCACTGTAGACTGTTTACCTCCTGTGAGATCTTGTACTGTGAGCTGTCAGTCACTGTGTAGACTGTTTACCTCCTGTAAGGTCTTCAAGTGGGTGGTTCGTGTGAGATAATCACCGTACCTCAGCCTCTCTGCCTCATCAGCAGGTCCACCTCGTAAACAAAGACTTAATGCTCGTTAATTCAGCTGTAAAAGGCACTGATTAAGAACCAAGAAAACTTATCTTGAGGTGATTTCGGGGCTTAGTGTCCCCGCGGCCCGGTCCTCGACCAGGCCTCCACCCCCAGGAAGCAGACCGTGACAGCTGACTAACTCCCGGGTACTTATTTACTGCTAGGTAATAGGGGCATAGGGTGAAAGAAACTCTGCACATTGTTTCTCGCCGGCGCCCGGGATCGAACCCGGGACCACAGGTTTACGCGTCCAGTGTTCTATCCACTCAGCCATTGGCTACCATGTTCGACTATTTCTCGATGCAACCCGTCCTCGACTCAAGTCCATTCCATCCAGCGGTCAACCCCACACACGCATTCATAAATTTTAACATGCTGTTCATTCAAAACGGGAATTTTCTCAAGTATAAATTTATATTATAATTAGCATATTGTGCATATATAGGCATAGGTTAGGTTAGGTTAGGATAGGTTAGGTTAGGTTAGGTTAGGTGTTTAGGTTCTGTTGGGGATTATTTGTATTTGTAGTACGTGGGTGAAGCATTTATAGCGTTGTGGTTCGAACACCAGTCGTCAGTGAAACACTTGTTCCGGAAGTGTTCGAACGTCAGCAGTTGTGAGTCGTGTGTAAACCGCTTTTCATTCATAAACACCTGGGGGGTTTGGCGGGTGCATGGAATCACTTTTGAATCTTTGTTTGGAGGACGGGCTGCTCGATGACTGGTTCCCTAACGACCTCTGTTCGAATCCCAACTCCGTAAATGCTTGAGACACGTGTTATAAATCAGCCCGTCCTCCAAACAAAGACCCAAAAGTGATTCCATCCACCCGCCAAACCCCCCAGCTGTTTATGAATGAAAAGCGGTTTACACACGACTCACAACTGCTGACGTTCGAACACTTCCGGAACAAGTGCTTCACTGACGACTGGTGTTCGAACCACAACGCTATAAATGCTTCACCCACGTACTACAAATACAAATAATCCCCAACAGAACCTAAACACCTAACCTAACCTAACCTAACCTATCCTAACCTAACCTAACCTATGCCTATATATGCACAATATGCTAATTATAATATAAATTTATACTTGAGAAAATTCCCGTTTTGAATGAACAGCATGTTAAAATTTATGAATGCGTGTGTGGGGTTGACCGCTGGATGGAATGGACTTGAGTCGAGGACGGGTTGTATAAATGTATATAATTGCCGGCAGGACCTGACCACCTAATGTAACCTAATATATGGACATGTAAACACTTATAATATATAATAATAACAATATATATATTAAAGATAATGGGCCAGGACGGATCGAAACGTCGTCGTTTCCTTCATATTATGATGAGTAGTTTGGTCATTATATCTTCAGCCCCGTTATTGTGCACCCCGTCCTCCACACACACACACCCGACCACCATTCCATCCACCCGCCAACCCCCCCCCCTCCATACCCTCCCCCCCCCCTCCCTCCACAATCTTCCCTGCCCAGTTTGCCTGCCATCTTACCCAGGAGGCCCCTGGGGGTGCGTGCACCCTTTCACTTACGTGAATGTGTGCCACTGTCAACTTGCAACACTGGGGGGTGGGGGGGTAGACGGTTGCAACACTGGGGGGCTGCAACACTAGGGGGCTGCAACACTGGAGGATGCAACACTAGGGGGCTGCAACACTGGAGGCTGCAACACTAGGGGGCTGCAACACTGGAGGCTGCAACACTAGGGGGCTGCAACACTGGAGGCTACAACACTGGGGGCTGCAACACTGGAGGCTGCAACACTAGGGGGCTGCAACACTGGAGGCTGCAACACTGGAGGCTGCAACACTGGAGGCTACAACACTGGAGGCTACAACACTGGAGGCTGCAACACTGGGGGGCTGCAACACTGTGGGCTGCAACACTGGAGGCTGCAACACTGGAGGCTGCAACACTGGAGGCTGCAACACTGTGGGCTGCAACACTGGAGGCTGCAACACTGGAGGCTGCAACACTGGAGGCTGCAACACTGGGGGCTGCAACACTGGAGGCTGCAACAATGGGGGCTACAACACTGGGGGGCTGCAACACTGGGGGGCTGCAACACTAGGGGGCTGCAACACTGGGGGGCTGCAACACTGGAGGCTGCAACACTGGGGGCTGCAACACTGGGGGCTGCAACACTGAGAGCTACAACACTGGGGGCTGCAACACTGGGGGCTGCAACACTGGAGGCTGCAACACTGGAGGCTGCAACACTGGAGGCTGCAACACTGGAGGCTGCAACACTGGGGGCTGCAACACTGGAGGCTGCAACACTGGGGGCTACAACACTGGAGGCTGCAACACTGGGGGCTGCAAATCTGGGGGCTGCAACACTGGGAGCTGCAACACTGGGGGCTACAACACTGGAGGCTGCAACACTGGGGGCTGCAACACTGTGAGCTACAACACTGGGGGCTACAACACTGGAGGCTGCAACATTGGGGGCTGCAACACTGGGAGCTACAACACTCGGGGCTACAACACTGGAGGCTGCAACACTGGGGGCTGCAACACTGGGGGCTACAACACTGGGGGCTACAACACTGGAGGCTGCAACACTGGAGGCTGAAACACTGGGGGCTGCAACACTGGGGGCTGCAACACAGGGAGCTACAACACTGGGGGCTACAACACTGGAGGCTGCAACATTGGGGGCTGCAACACTGGGAGCTACAACACTGGGGGCTACAACACTGGAGGCTGCAACACTGGGGGCTGCAACACTGAGAGCTACAACACTGGGGGCTACAACACTGGAGGCTGCAACACTGGAGGCTGCAACACTGGGCGCTGCAACACTGGGCGCTGCAACACTGGGGGCTGCAACACTGGGGGCTGCAACACTGGGGGCTGCAACACTGGGAGCTGCAACACTGGAGGCTGCAACACTGGGGGCTGCAAATCTGGGGGCTGCAACACCGGGAGCTGCAACACTGGGAGCTACAACACTGGGGGCTACAACACTGGAGGCTGGAAATCTGGGGGCTGGAACACTGGAGGCTGCAACACTGGGGGCTGCAAATCTGGGGGCTGCAACACTGGGAGCTGCAACACTGGGGGCTGCAACACTGGGAGCTGCACCACTGGGGGCTGCAACACTGGAGGCTGCAACACTGGGGGCTACAACACTGGAGGCTGCAACACTGGGGGCTGCAAATCTGGGGGCTGCAACACTGGGAGCTGCAACACTGGGGGCTACAACACTGGAGGCTGCAACACTGGGGGCTGCAACACTGTGAGCTACAACACTGGGGGCTACAACACTGGAGGCTGCAACATTGGGGGCTGCAACACTGGGAGCTACAACACTGGGGGCTGCAACACTGGGGGCTGCAACACTGGGGGCTACAACACTGGGGGCTACAACACTGGAGGCTGCAACACTGGAGGCTGAAACACTGGGGGCTGCAACACTGGGGGCTGCAACACTGGGAGCTACAACACTGGGGGCTACAACACTGGAGGCTGCAACATTGGGGGCTGCAACACTGGGAGCTACAACACTGGGGGCTACAACACTGGAGGCTGCAACACTGGGGGCTGCAACACTGAGAGCTACAACACTGGGGGCTACAACACTGGAGGCTGCAACACTGGAGGCTGCAACACTGGGGGCTGCAACACTGGGCGCTGCAACACTGGGGGCTGCAACACTGGGGGCTGCAACACTGGGGGCTGCAACACTGGGAGCTGCAACACTGGAGGCTGCAACACTGGGGGCTACAACACTGGAGGCTGCAACACTGGGGGCTGCAAATCTGGGGGCTGCAACACTGGGAGCTGCAACACTGGGAGCTACAACACTGGGGGCTACAACACTGGAGGCTGCAAATCTGGGGGCTGGAACACTGGAGGCTGCAACACTGGGGGCTGCAAATCTGGGGGCTGCAACACTGGGAGCTGCAACACTGGGAGCTACAACACTGGGGGCTACAACACTGGAGGCTGCAAATCTGGGGGCTGCAACACTGGGAGCTGCAACACTGGGAGCTACAACACTGGGGGCTACAACACTGGAGGCTGCAACACTGGGAGCTGCAACACTGGGAGCTGCAACACTGGGGGCTACAACACTGGGGGCTGCAACACTGGGAGCTACAACACTGGGGGCTGCAAAACTGGGAGCTGCAACACTGGGAGCTACAACACTAGGGGCTACAACACTGGGGGCTGCAACACTGGGGGCTGCAACACTGGGGGCTGCAACACTGGGAGCTGCACCACTGGGGGCTACAACACTGGAGGCTGCAACACTGGAGGCTGCAACACTGGGGGCTACAACACTGGAGGCTGCAACACTGGGGGCTGCAAATCTGGGGGCTGCAACACTGGGAGCTGCAACACTGGGAGCTACAACACTGGGGGCTACAACACTGGGAGCTACAACACTGGGAGCTACAACACTGGGGGCTGCAACACTGGGAGCTACAACACTGGGGGCTGCAACACTGGGAGCTACAACACTGGGGGCTGCAACACTGGGAGCTGCAACACAGGGAGCTACAACACTGGGTGCTACAACACTGGGGGCTGCAACACTGGGAGCTACAACACTGGGGGCTGCAACACTGGGAGCTACAACACTGGGAGCTACAACACTGGGGGCTGCAACACTGGGAGCTGCAACACTGGGAGCTACAACACTGGGGGCTGCAACACTGGGGGCTGCAACACTGGGGGCTGCAACACTGGGGGCTGCAACACTGAGAGCTACAACACTGGGGGCTACAACACTGGAGGCTGCAACACTGGAGGCTGCAACACTGGAGGCTGCAACACTGGAGGCTGCAACACTGGGGGCTGCAACACTGGGGGCTGCAACACTGGGTGCTGCAACACTGCGGGCTACAACACTGGAGGCAGCAACACTGGGGGCTGCAACACAGGGGGCTGCAACACTGGGGGCTGCAACACTGGGAGCTGCAACACTGGGGGCTACAACACTGGGGGCTACAAGACTGGAGGCTGCAACACTGGGGGCTGCAAATCTGGGGGCTGCAACACTGGGTGCTGCAACACTGGGGGCTACAACACTGGGGGCTACAACACTGGGGGCTGCAACACTGGAGGCTGCAACACTGGGGGCTGCAACACTGGGTGCTGCAACACTGGGGGCTACAACACTGGGGGCTACAAGACTGGAGGCTGCAACACTGGGGGCTGCAACACTGGGGGCTACAACACTGGGGGTTGCAACACTGGGGGCTGCAACACTGGAAGCTACAACACTGGGGGCTGCAACACTGGGGGCTGCAACACTGGGGGCTACAACACTGGGGGCTGCAACACTGGGGGCTGCAACACTGGGGCTGCAACACTGGGAGCTACAACACTGGGGGCTGCAACACTGGGGGCTGCAACACTGGGGGCTGCAACACTGGGGGCTGCAACACTGGGGGCTGCAACACTGGGGGCTGCAACACTGGAGGCTGCAACACTGGAGGCTGCAACACTGGGGGCTGCAACACTGGGGCTGCAACACTGGGAGCTACAACACTGGGAGCTACAACACTGGTGGCTGCAACACTGGGGGCTGCAACACTGGGAGCTACAACACTGGGGGCTGCAACACTGGGAGCTACAACACTGGTGGCTGCAACACTGGGAGCTACAACACTGGGGGCTGCAACACTGGGGGCTGCAACACTGGAGGCTGCAACACTGGGGGCTACAACACTGGGAGCTACAACACTGGGGGCTGCAACACTGGGGGCTGCAACACTGGGGGCTGCAACACTGGGAGCTACAACACTGGGGGCTGCAACACTGGGAGCTACAACACTGGTGGCTGCAACACTGGGAGCTACAACACTGGGGGCTGCAACACTAGGAGCTACAACACTGGTGGCTGCAACACTGGGAGCTACAACACTGGGGGCTGCAACACTGGGGGCTGCAACACTGGGAGCTACAACACTGGGGGCTGCAACACTGGAGGCTGCATCACTGGAGGCTGCAACACTGGGGGCTGCAACACTGGGGGCTGCAACACTGGGAGCTACAACACTGGGGGCTGCAACACTGGGGGCTACAACACTGGGGGCTGCAACACTGGGGGATGCAACACTGGGGGCTGCAACACTGGAGGCTGCAACACTGGGAGCTACAACACTGGGGGCTGCAACACTGGGGGCTGCAACACTGTAGGCTGCAACACTGGGAGCTACAACACTGGGGGCTGCAACACTGGGGGCTGCAACACTGGGGGCTGCAACACTGTAGGCTGCAACACTGGGAGCTACAACACTGGGGGCTGCAACACTGGGGGCTGCAACACTGGGGGCTGCAACACTGGGGGCTGCAACACTGGGGGCTGCAACACTGGGGGCTGCAACACTGGAGGCTGCAACACTGGAGGCTGCAACACTGGGGGCTACAACACTGGGGCTGCAACACTGGGAGCTACAACACTGGTGGCTGCAACACTGGGGGCTGCAACACTGGGAGCTACAACACTGGGGGCTGCAACACTGGGAGCTACAACACTGGTGGCTGCAACACTGGGAGCTACAACACTGGGGGCTGCAACACTGGGGGCTGCAACACTGGAGGCTGCAACACTGGGGGCTACAACACTGGGAGCTACAACACTGGGGGCTGCAACACTGGGGGCTGCAACACTGGGGGCTGCAACACTGGGAGCTACAACACTGGGGGCTGCAACACTGGGAGCATCAACACTGGTGGCTGCAACACTGGGAGCTACAACACTGGGGGCTGCAACACTGGGAGCTACAACACTGGTGGCTGCAACACTGGGAGCTACAACACTGGGGGCTGCAACACTGGGGGCTGCAACACTGGAGGCTGCAACACTGGGGGCTACAACACTGGGAGCTACAACACTGGGGGCTGCAACACTGGGGGCTGCAACACTGGGGGCTGCAACACTGGGAGCTACAACACTGGAGGCTGGAACACTGGGGGCTGCAACACTGGAGGCTGGAACACTGGGGGCTGCAACACTGGAGGCTGGAACACTGGAGGCTGGAACACTGGAGGCTGCAACACTGGGAGCTGCAACACTGGGGGCTACAACACTGGAGGCTGGAACACTGGGGGCTGCAACACTGGGGGCTGCAACACTGGGGGCTGCAACACTGGGTGCTGCAACACTGGGGGCTGCAACACTGGAGGCTGGAACACTGGGGGCTGCAACACTGGGGGCTGCAACACTGGGGGCTGCAACACTGGGAGCTACAACACTGGGAGCTGCAACACTGGGGGCTGCAACACTGGGGGCTGCAACACTGGAGGCTGCAACACTGGGTTCTGCAACACTGGGAGCTGCAACACTGGAGGCTGCAACACTGGGAGCTACAACACTGGGGGCTGCAACACTGGGGGCTGCAACACTGGAGGCTGCAACACTGGGAGCTACAACACTGGGGCTGCAACACTGGGGGCTGCAACACTGGAGGCTGCAACACTGGGGGCTGCAACACTGTAGGCTGCAACACTGGGAGCTACAACACTGGGGGCTGCAACACTGGGGGCTGCAACACTGGGGGCTGCAACACTGGGGGCTGCAACACTGGGGGCTGCAACACTGGAGGCTGCAACACTGGGGGCTGCAACACTGGGAGCTACAACACTGGAGGCTGCAACACTGGGGGCTGCAACACTGGAGGCTGCAACACTGGGGGCTACAACACTGGGGCTGCAACACTGGGAGCTACAACACTGGTGGCTGCAACACTGGGGGCTGCAACACTGGGAGCTACAACACTGGTGGCTGCAACACTGGGGGCTGCAACACTGGGAGCTACAACACTGGGGGCTGCAACACTGGGAGCTACAACACTGGTGGCTGCAACACTGGGAGCTACAACACTGGGGGCTGCAACACTGGGGGCTGCAACACTGGAGGCTGCAACACTGGGGGCTACAACACTGGGGGCTACAACACTGGGAGCTACAACACTGGGGGCTGCAACACTGGGGGCTGCAACACTGGGGGCTGCAACACTGGGAGCTACAACACTGGGGGCTGCAACACTGGGAGCTACAACACTGGTGGCTGCAACACTGGGAGCTACAAAACTGGGGGCTGCAACACTGGGAGCTACAACACTGGTGGCTGCAACACTGGGAGCTACAACACTGGGGGCTGCAACACTGGGGGCTGCAACACTGGGGGCTACAACACTGGGGGCTGCAACACTGGAGGCTGCAACACTGGGGGCTGCAACACTGGAGGCTGCAACACTGTGAGCTACAACACTGGGGGCTGCAACACTGGGGGCTACAACACTGGGGCTGCAACACTGGGAGCTACAACACTGGTGGCTGCAACACTGGAGGCTGCAACACTGGGAGCTACAACACTGGGGGCTACAACACTGGGGCTGCAACACTGGGAGCTACAACACTGGAGGCTGGAACACTGGGGGCTGCAACACTGGGGGCTGCAACACTGGGAGCTACAACACTGGGGGCTGCAACACTGGGGGCTGCAACACTGGAGGCTGCAATACTGGGGGCTGCAACACTGGGGGCTGCAACACTGGGGGCTGCAACACTGGGGGCTGCAATACTGGAGGCTGCAACACTGGGGGCTGCAACACTGGGGGCTGCAACACTGGGAGCTACAACACTGGGGGCTGCAACACTGGGGGCTACAACACTGGGGCTGCAACACTGGGAGCTACAACACTGGGGGCTGCAACACTGAAGGCTGCAACACTGGGAGCCACAACACTGGGGGCTGCAACACTGGGGGCTGCAACACTGGGAGCTACAACACTGGTGGCTGCAACACTGGGGGCTGCAACACTGGGGGCTGCAACACTGGGGGCTGCAACACTGGGGGCTGCAACACTGGGGGCTGCAACACTGGGGGCTGCAACACTGGGGGCTGCAACACTGGAGGCTGCAACACTGGGAGAGAGGCGGAGGAACAAGACAGATAATATGGGAAATCTTATCACAGCCGGATGTCAGCCATCACTCTCACTTGATGGTCCATTACTCTCCCCCTCACCTCTCCCCCCCCCCTTTTTTTGGGGGGGGGGAGTAAAGAGGAAGGAGAGGCATAGGTGAAGGGAAGTATAGAAGTGGGAAATACAGTGAGAGGTATGAAAGCAGGCGGGCTGTCCGCCTTGCTGACACCATGTGTGGGTGTTGGCAGGTAAGCTAAGCTGGCTCCCTCTTGTCAGGGAGCTGTGAGTGTGTGAGAGGTTCTTCACATGTGTTTCTCCATATGTGGATGTCCATAGATGAATACTGTGTAGCATTCATATATACACACTCCGATGCTTCCACACATGTTGTTCTGTTTAAGGCTCTTTATTTTATTATTATTATTTATCGAGTTGTTCATACATATTATATATCGAGTTGTTCATACATACACATATATGAACTGTTCATATATATATATATATACATATATAACTCATCTGGAGATTATATACTGTGGGGCGGAGTTTTCGTCCAGAGAATCGAGGCTCTTGGGCCACCAGCTGTGGGAGCGGGGCGTCTCATCTTGGGCCACCAGCTGTGGGAGTGGGGCGTCTCATCTTGGGCCACCAGTTGTGGGAGTGGGGCGTCTCATCTTGGGCCACCAGCTGTGGGAGTGGGGCGTCTCATCTTGGGCCACCAGTTGTGGGAGTGGGGCGTCTCATCTTGGGTCACCAGCTGTGGGAGTGGGGCGTCTCATCTTGGGCCACCAGCTGTGGGAGTGGGCCTTCTCATCTTGGGTCACCAGCTGTGGGAGCGGGGCGTCTCATCTTGGGCCACCAGCTGTGGGAGTGGGGCGTCTCATCTTGGGCCACCAGTTGTGGGAGTGGGGCGTCTCATCTTGGGCCACCAGTTGTGGGAGTGGGGCGTCTCATCTTGGGCCACCAGCTGTGGGAGTGGGGAGTCTCATCTTGGGCCACCAGCTGTGGGAGCGGGGCGTCTCATCTTGGACCACCAGCTGTGGGAGTAGGGCGTCTCATCTTGGGCCACCAGCTGTGGGAGTGGGGCGTCTCATCTTGGGCCACCAGCTGTGGGAGTAGGGCGTCTCATCTTGGGCCACCAGCTGTGGGAGTGGGGCGTCTCATCTTGGGCCACCAGCTGTGGGAATGGGGCGTCTCATCTTGGGCCACCAGCTGTGGGAGTGGGGCGTCTCATCTTGGGCCACCAGCTGTGGGAATGGGGCGTCTCATCTTGGGCCACCAGCTGTGGGAATGGGGCGTCTCATCTTGGGCCACCAGCTGTGGGAGTGGGGCGTCTCATCTTGGGCCACCAGCTGTGGGAATGGGGCGTCTCATCTTGGGCCACCAGCTGTGGGAGTGGGGCGTCTCATCTTGGGCCACCAGCTGTGGGAATGGGGCGTCTCATCTTGGGCCACCAGCTGTGGGAATGGGGCGTCTCATCTTGGGCCACCAGCTGTGGGAGTGGGGCGTCTCATCTTGGGCCACCAGCTGTGGGAGTGGGGCGTCTCATCTTGGGCCACCAGTTGTGGGAGTAGGGCGTCTCATCTTGGGCCACCAGCTGTGGGAGTGGGGCGTCTCATCTTGGGCCACCAGCTGTGGGAGTGGGGCGTCTCATCTTGGGCCACCAGCTGTGGGAGCGGGGCGTCTCATCTTGGGCCACCAGCTGTGGGAGCGGGGCGTCTCATCTTGGGCCACCAGCTGTGGGAGTGGGGCGTCTCATCTTGGGCCACCAGATGTGGGAGCGGGGCGTCTCATCTTGGAGTAATCTTTCAAACATTGGGTCCTCTAACATTTCGATGGTGTTCCACACCCTGATGGCTTGGTGCTGCAGTCTGATGTTTAGTGGCTGTATGTTCAGGAGTTCGTGGAGCTCCTGGATTGTCTGATCATATGGTGGACGGTGTTTTGCTGCTCTCCTTAGCGCCTTATTTTGTACTGCTTGCAGTTTCTGCATGTTAGTTTTCTTTATGGTGTGTAGTGGTACTGGGGGATATTCTAGATGCGGCCGAACTAGAGCCTTATATAGGTGGATCTGAATGTTAGTACTGAGGCTTCGGAATCTTCTCAGTTTTCCTAATGCTGCTTTGGCTTTGTTTAGTCGGTCCCTTACATGAATTTGTATCCCTGTTCTATTTATCATAAGTCCCAGTATTCTGCCTACCTCCGCATATTGGATCGGCTGGTTATCAAGGATGATGGGGTCCGGGTTTCTTTTCGCAATGTGTATTATCTGAAACTTTTGTCTGTTGGTGCTAATTTTCCATTGCTTCTCAAAGTTGTTTATGAGTTCAATTGCTGCCTTGGTCTTGTCGGCTAGTAGCGGCTTTGATGGGCCCGGTTGGCATATTATTTGGGTGACATCGTCAGCGTATGTGATGTATTCTGGTACAGATGCAACAGGTACTCTGAGAGAGAACTCTATCAACATCAGAGGCCCGAGACTGTTCAACACGCTTCCACTACACATAAGGGACATAACTGGCCGACCCCTCACAGTGTTCAAGAGAGAACTATCAACATCAGAGGCCCGAGACTGTTCAACACGCTTCCACTACACATAAGGGGCATAACTGGCCGACCCCTCACAGTGTTCAAGAGAGAACTATCAACATCAGAGGTCCGAGACTGTTCAACACGCTTCCACTACACATAAGGGGCATAACTGGCAGACCCCTCACAGTGTTCAAGAGAGAACTATCAACATCAGAGGTCCGAGACTGTTCAACACGCTTCCACTACACATAAGGGGCATAACTGGCAGACCCCTCACAGTGTTCAAGAGAGAACTATCAACATCAGAGGCCCGAGACTGTTCAACACGCTTCCACTACACATAAGGGACATAAATGGCCGACCCCTCACAGTGTTCAAGAGAGAACTATCAACATCAGAGGCCCGAGACTGTTCAACACGCTTCCACTACACATAAGGGGCATAACTGGCAGACCCCTCACAGTGTTCAAGAGAGAACTATCAACATCAGAGGCCCGAGACTGTTCAACACGCTTCCACTACACATAAGGGACATAAATGGCCGACCCCTCACAGTGTTCAAGAGAGAACTATCAACATCAGAGGCCCGAGACTGTTCAACACGCTTCCACTACACATAAGGGGCATAACTGGCCGACCCCTCACAGTGTTCAAGAGAGAACTATCAACATCAGAGGTCCGAGACTGTTCAACACGCTTCCACTACACATAAGGGGCATAACTGGCAGACCCCTCACAGTGTTCAAGAGAGAACTATCAACATCAGAGGTCCGAGACTGTTCAACACGCTTCCACTACACATAAGGGGCATAACTGGCAGACCCCTCACAGTGTTCAAGAGAGAACTATCAACATCAGAGGCCCGAGACTGTTCAACACGCTTCCACTACACATAAGGGACATAAATGGCCGACCCCTCACAGTGTTCAAGAGAGAACTATCAACATCAGAGGCCCGAGACTGTTCAACACGCTTCCACTACACATAAGGGGCATAACTGGCCGACCCTTCATTGTCCAAAAGAGAACTCGATAAACACTTCCCTGATCAACCAATCTGTGAATGTAGCTAGGGGAGTGCTGGGTGTAGCTAGGGGGGTGCTGGGTGTAGCTAGGGGGGTGCTGGGTGTAGCTAGGGGAGTGCTGGGTGTAGCTAGGGGGGGTGCTGGGTGTAGCTAGGGGAGTGCTGGGTGTAGCTAGGGGGTGCTGGGTGTAGCTAGGGGTGCTGGGTGTAGCTAGGGGAGTGCTGGGTGTAGCTAGGGGGGTGCTGGGTGTAGCTAGGGGAGTGCTGGGTGTAGCTAGGGGGGTGCTGGGTGTAGCTAGGGGAGTGCTGGGTGTAGCTAGGGGTGCTGGGTGTAGCTAGGGGGTGCTGGGTGTAGCTAGAGGAGTGCTGGGTGTAGCTAGGGGAGTGCTGGGTGTAGCTAGGGGAGTGCTGGGTGTAGCTAGGGGAGTGCTGGGTGTAGCTAGGGGAGTGCTGGGTGTAGCTAGGGGGTGCTGGGTGTAGCTAGGGGAGTGCTGGGT
>NC_091188.1:42386535-42411535 GCF_040958095.1 Procambarus clarkii | reverse complement strand
CTGGTGCTTCCGAGCTCATTAACTGTTGTTATTGTTATAAACAGCCTCCTGGTGCTTCCGAGCTCATTAACTGTTGTTATTGTTATAAACATCCTCCTGGTGCTTCCGAGCTCATTAACTGTTGTTATTGTTATAAACAGCCTCCTGGTGCTTCCGAGCTCATTAACTGTTATTGTTATAAACATCCTCCTGGTGCTTCCGAGCTCATTAACTGTTGTTATTGTTATAAACAGCCTCCTGGTGCTTCCGAGCTCATTAACTGTTGTTATTGTTATAAACAGCCTCCTGGTGCTTCCGAGCTCATTAACTGTTGTTATTGTTATAAACAGCCTCCTGGTGCTTCCGAGCTCATTAACTGTTGTTATTGTTATAAACATCCTCCTGGTGCTTCCGAGCTCATTAACTGTTGTTATTGTTATAAACAGCCTCCTGGTGCTTCCGAGCTCATTAACTGTTGTTATTGTTATAAACAGCCTCCTGGTGCTTCCGAGCTCATTAACTGTTGTTATTGTTATAAACAGCCTCCTGGTGCTTCCGAGCTCATTAACTGTTGTTATTGTTATAAACAGCCTCCTGGTGCTTCCGAGCTCATTAACTGTTGTTATTGTTATAAACAGCCTCCTGGTGCTTCCGAGCTCATTAACTGTTGTTATTGTTATAAACATCCTCCTGGTGCTTCCGAGCTCATTAACTGTTGTTATTGTTATAAACATCCTCCTGGTGCTTCCGAGCTCATTAACTGTTGTTATTGTTATAAACAGCCTCCTGGTGCTTCCGAGCTCATTAACTGTTGTTATTGTTATAAACAGCCTCCTGGTGCTTCCGAGCTCATTAACTGTTGTTATTGTTATAAACAGCCTCCTGGTGCTTCCGAGCTCATTAACTGTTGTTATTGTTATAAACAGCCTCCTGGTGCTTCCGAGCTCATTAACTGTTGTTATTGTTATAAACAGCCTCCTGGTGCTTCCGAGCTCATTAACTGTTGTTATTGTTATAAACAGCCTCCTGGTGCTTCCGAGCTCATTAACTGTTGTTATTGTTATAAACATCCTCCTGGTGCTTCCGAGCTCATTAACTGTTGTTATTGTTATAAACAGCCTCCTGGTGCTTCCGAGCTCATTAACTGTTGTTATTGTTATAAACAGCCTCCTGGTGCTTCCGAGCTCATTAACTGTTGTTATTGTTATAAACAGCCTCCTGGTGCTTCCGAGCTCATTAACTGTTGTTATTGTTATAAACAGCCTCCTGGTGCTTCCGAGCTCATTAACTGTTGTTATTGTTATAAACAGCCTCCTGGTGCTTCCGAGCTCATTAACTGTTGTTATTGTTATAAACAGCCTCCTGGTGCTTCCGAGCTCATTAACTGTTGTTATTGTTATAAACAGCCTCCTGGTGCTTCCGAGCTCATTAACTGTTGTTATTGTTATAAACAGCCTCCTGGTGCTTCCGAGCTCATTAACTGTTTAATAATTGTAAACAAAGCCGCCAAAGATTGAGAAAAGATGGACAGGTTCGTAAGTGCTTGCGTAACTGCTTGGTGAATCAGGCCCCAGTAAGTGCTTGCGTAACTGCTTCGTGAATCTGGCCCCAGGTTCGTAAGTGCTTGCGTAACTCCTTCGTAAATCTGGCCCCAGGTTCGTAAGTGCTTGCGTAACTGCTTCGTGAATCTGGCCCCAGGTTCGTAAGTGCTTGCGTAACTGCTTCGTGAATCAGGCCCCAGGTTCGTAAGTGCTTGCGTAACTGCTTCGTGAATCAGGCCCCAGTAAGTGCTTGCGTAACTGCTTCATAAATCAGGCCTCAGGTTCGTAAGTGCTTGCGTAACTGCTTCATGAATCAGGCCCCAGTAAGTGCTTGCGTAACTGCTTCATGAATCAGGCCCCAGTAAGTGCTTGCGTAACTGCTTCGTGAATCAGGCCCCAGTAAGTGCTTGCGTAACTGCTTCATAAATCAGGCCTCAGGTTCGTAAGTGCTTGCGTAACTGCTTCATGAAGCAGGCCCCAGTAAGTGCTTGCGTAACTGCTTCATGAATCAGGCCCCAGTAAGTGCTTGCGTAACTGCTTCATGAATCAGGCCCAAGGCGACTACAAAACGTAACCTTTTAGGCCAGGAGAGAGCCCCACTAGGCCCACCGCGGGATGCTCTTGACACAGGAGATGAGACAGATCAACACGCCGACATCACCAGCATCCAGCAATGTTTCTACACAATAAACAAGATGCTTGTCTTAACCTTAAATAACCCGCCGCTGACATAATTGGTTGTTGGGCTGTTAAGGGTCATTCCAGGGGGAATTAGGCGGCTGTTAAGCCATGAATTGCCTCGTTAAGCTCCTTGATAACTGGCCCGAAATGCCTTCCAAACGACTGTTTACAGGTTGAGAGTGAAAGTTGATGGAGTATTTCGACAACTCCCCCCCCCCCCTTCCCATCCCCCCCCACACACATACAGCTTCAAGTGTAGATATGATAGAGCCCAATAGGCTCAGGAACCTGTACACCTGTTGATTGAGAGTTGAGAGGCGGGACCAAAGAGCCAAAGCTCAACCCCCGCAAGCACAACTAGGTGAGTACAACTAGGTGAGTACACACACCGTTAGGAGAACAGAGACATCAGGTGTAAAGAATTGTGTACAAATTCTCTCTCTCTCTCTCTCTGTCTCTCTGTCTCCCCCCTCCCCCCCCCAATATAACACAGACCTCATCTTTCAAGTGCTAATAAATTTTATTTCATAAAAACCAATTAGATAACCATTCCCAGCTTAGCGATGATATCAAGATTTCATATCCCTCCATAGTCTGACCAAACCCGATATCCCCCATGTAACGTGTACTAATTCTTCGTCGTGTAGATCAGCACTGTAGAGCAAGTGTAGTTTACCTGTTAGTCTCCCTAATTGCTTTACCTATAATATATATATATATATATATATATATATATATATATATATATATATATATATATATATATATATATATATATATATATATATATATAACTGAAAACTCACACCCCAGAAGTGACTCGAACCCATACTCCCAGGAGCAACGCAACTGGTATGTACAAGACGCCTTAATCCACTTGACCATCACGACCGGACAAAATGAGGTGATAGCCGAGGCTATTTGAACCACCCCACCGCCGGCACTCGAATAGTAATCTTGGGCATAGCATTTTACCAAATCACCTCATTCTTTGGGGCACACGTGAGGAACACAACACATTCAGGACCCCAACACATTGGGGAACACATTCAGGACCACAGAATCACAAGTCCAGCGTGCTCTCCGCTCGGCCGACCGGCTCCCTATATATATATATATATATAATATATAATATAGTTTTTCCTGGTGTAATTCATTCCTTATTTGCAAGCTGTTTTTTTTTTTTTTTTTTTTTAATTTTGCCCCTAGGCTGAGTTTATTGGGCAGCGCCACTCATCCTGTGAGTGGACACACCGCCATAGTGACAGTATTGGGCAGCGCCACTCATCCTGTGAGTGGACACACCGCCATAGTGACAGTATTGGGCAGCGTCACTCATCCTGTGAGTGGACACACCGCCATAGTGACAGTATTGGGCAGCGTCGCTCATCCTGTGAGTTGACACACCACCATAGTGACATTATTGGGCAGCGCCACTCATCCTGTGAGTAGACACACCGCCATAGTGACAGTATTGGGCAGCGCCACTCATCTTGTGAGTGGACATACCACCATAGTGACAGTATTGGGCAGCGTCACTCATCCTGTGAGTGGACACACCCCCATAGTGACAGTATTGGGCAGCGTCACTCATCCTGTGAGTGGACACACCGCCATAGTGACAGTATTGGGCAGCGTCACTCATCCTGTGAGTGGACACACCGCCATAGTGACAGTATTGGGCAGCGTCACTCATCCTGTGAGTGGACACACCGCCATAGTGACAGTATTGGGCAGCGCCACTCATCCTGTGAGTGGACACACCGCCATAGTGACAGTATTGGGCAGCGTCACTCATCCTGTGAGTGGACACACCGCCATAGTGACAGTATTGGGCAGCGCCACTCATCCTGTGAGTGGACACACCGCCATAGTGACAGTATTGGGCAGCGCCACTCATCCTGTGAGTGGACACACCGCCATAGTGACAGTATTGGGCAGCGCCACTCATCCTGTGAGTGGACACACCGCCATAGTGACAGTATTGGGCAGCGCCACTGATCCTGTTAGTGGACACACCGCCATAGTGACAGTATTGGGCAGCATCACTCATCTTGTGAGTGGACACACCGCCACAGTGACAGCATTGGGCAGCGCCACTGATCCTGTGAGTGGACAGACCGCCATAGTGACAGTATTGGGCAGCGTCGCTCATCCTGTGAGTGAACACACCGCCATAGTGACAGCATTGGGCAGCGCCACTCATCTTGTGAGTGGACACACCGCCATAGTGACAGTATTGGGGGGCGCGTCGCTCATCCTGTGAGTGGACACACCGCCATAGTGACAGTATTAGGCAGCGCCACTCATCCTGTGAGTGGACACACCGCCATAGTGACAGTATTAGGCAGCCCCACTCATCCTGTGAGTGGACACACCGCCATAGTGACAGTATTGGGCAGCGTCGCTCATCCTGTGAGTGAACACACCGCCATTGTGACAGTATTGGGCAGCGCCACTCATCCTGTGAGTGGACACAACGCCATAGTGACAGTATTGGGCAGCGCCACTCATCCTGTGAGTGGACACACCGCCATAGTGACAGTATTGGGCAGCGGCACTCATCCTGTGAGTGGACACACCGCCATAATAACAGTATTGGGCAGCACCACTCATCCTGTGAGTGGACACACCGCCATAGTGACAGTATTGGGCAGCGTCACTCATCCTGTGAGTGGACACACTGCCATAGTGACAGTATTGGGCAGCGCCACTCATCTTGTGAGTGGACACACCGCCATAGTGGCAGTATTGGGCAGCGCCACTCATCCTGTGAGTGGACACACCGCCATAGTGACAGTATTGGACAGCGCCACTCATCCTGTGAGTGGACACACTGCCATAGTGACAGTATTGGGCAGTGCCACTCATCTTGTGAGTGGACACACCGCCATAGTGACAGTATTAGGTAGCGCCACTCATCCTGTGAGTGGACACACCGCCATAGTGACAGTATTGGGCAGCGCCACTCATCTTGTGAGTGGACACACCGCCATAGTGACAGTATTGGGCAGCGCCACTCATCCTGTGAGTGGACACACCGCCATAGTGACAGTATTGGGCAGCGTCACTCATCCTGTGAGTGGACACACCGCCATAGTGACAGTATTGGGCAGCGCCACTCATCCTGTGAGTGGACACACCGCCATAGTGACAGTATTGGGCAGCGCCACTCATCCTGTGAGTGGACACACCGCCATAGTGACAGTATTGGGCAGCGCCACTCATCCTGTGAGTGGACACACCGCCATAGTGACAGTATTGGGCAGCGTCACTGATCCTGTGAGTGGACACACCGCCATAGTGACAGTATTGGGCAACGTCGCTCATCCTGTGAGTGAACACACCGCCATAGTGACAGTATTGGGCAGCGCCACTCATCCTGTGAGTGGACACACCGCCATAGTGACAGTATTGGGCAGCGCCACTCATCTTGTGAGTGGACACACCGCCATAGTGACAGTATTGGGCAGCGCCACTCATCTTGTGAGTGGACACACCGCCATAGTGACAGTATTGGGCAGCGCCACTCATCCTGTGAGTGGACACACCGCCATAGTGACAGTATTGGGCAGCGCCACTCATCCTGTGAGTGGACACACCGCCATAGTGACAGTATTGGGCAGCGTCACTCATCCTGTGAGTGGACACACCGCCATAGTGACAGTATTGGGCAGCGCCACTCATCCTGTGAGTGGACACACCGCCATAGTGACAGTATTGGGCAGCGCCACTCATCCTGTGAGTGGACACACCGCCATAGTGACAGTATTGGGCAGCGCCACTCATCCTGTGAGTGGACACACCGCCATAGTGACAGTATTGGGCAGCGCCACTGATCCTGTTAGTGGACACACCGCCATAGTGACAGTATTGGGCAGCATCACTCATCTTGTGAGTGGACACACCGCCACAGTGACAGCATTGGGCAGCGCCACTGATCCTGTGAGTGGACAGACCGCCATAGTGACAGTATTGGGCAGCGTCGCTCATCCTGTGAGTGAACACACCGCCATAGTGACAGCATTGGGCAGCGCCACTCATCTTGTGAGTGGACACACCGCCATAGTGACAGTATTGGGGGGCGCGTCGCTCATCCTGTGAGTGGACACACCGCCATAGTGACAGTATTAGGCAGCGCCACTCATCCTGTGAGTGGACACACCGCCATAGTGACAGTATTAGGCAGCCCCACTCATCCTGTGAGTGGACACACCGCCATAGTGACAGTATTGGGCAGCGTCGCTCATCCTGTGAGTGAACACACCGCCATTGTGACAGTATTGGGCAGCGCCACTCATCCTGTGAGTGGACACAACGCCATAGTGACAGTATTGGGCAGCGCCACTCATCCTGTGAGTGGACACACCGCCATAGTGACAGTATTGGGCAGCGGCACTCATCCTGTGAGTGGACACACCGCCATAATAACAGTATTGGGCAGCACCACTCATCCTGTGAGTGGACACACCGCCATAGTGACAGTATTGGGCAGCGTCACTCATCCTGTGAGTGGACACACTGCCATAGTGACAGTATTGGGCAGCGCCACTCATCTTGTGAGTGGACACACCGCCATAGTGGCAGTATTGGGCAGCGCCACTCATCCTGTGAGTGGACACACCGCCATAGTGACAGTATTGGACAGCGCCACTCATCCTGTGAGTGGACACACTGCCATAGTGACAGTATTGGGCAGTGCCACTCATCTTGTGAGTGGACACACCGCCATAGTGACAGTATTAGGTAGCGCCACTCATCCTGTGAGTGGACACACCGCCATAGTGACAGTATTGGGCAGCGCCACTCATCTTGTGAGTGGACACACCGCCATAGTGACAGTATTGGGCAGCGCCACTCATCCTGTGAGTGGACACACCGCCATAGTGACAGTATTGGGCAGCGTCACTCATCCTGTGAGTGGACACACCGCCATAGTGACAGTATTGGGCAGCGCCACTCATCCTGTGAGTGGACACACCGCCATAGTGACAGTATTGGGCAGCGCCACTCATCCTGTGAGTGGACACACCGCCATAGTGACAGTATTGGGCAGCGCCACTCATCCTGTGAGTGGACACACCGCCATAGTGACAGTATTGGGCAGCGTCACTGATCCTGTGAGTGGACACACCGCCATAGTGACAGTATTGGGCAACGTCGCTCATCCTGTGAGTGAACACACCGCCATAGTGACAGTATTGGGCAGCGCCACTCATCCTGTGAGTGGACACACCGCCATAGTGACAGTATTGGGCAGCGCCACTCATCTTGTGAGTGGACACACCGCCATAGTGACAGTATTGGGCAGCGCCACTCATCTTGTGAGTGGACACACCGCCATAGTGACAGTATTGGGCAGCGCCACTCATCCTGTGAGTGGACACACCGCCATAGTGACAGCATTGGGCAGCGTCGCTCATCCTGTGAGTGAACACACCGCCATAGTGACAGTATTGGGCAGCGCCACTCATCCTGTGAGTGGACACACCGCCATAGTGACAGTATTGGGCAGCGCCACTCATCTTGTGAGTGGACACACCGCCATAGTGACAGTATTGGGCAGCGCCACTCATCTTGTGAGTGGACACACCGCCATAGTGACAGTATTGGGCAGCGCCACTCATCCTGTGAGTGGACACACCGCCATAGTGACAGTATTGGGCAGCGCCACTCATCTTGTGAGTGGACACACCGCCATAGTGACAGTATTGGGCAGCGCCACTCATCTTGTGAGTGGACACACCGCCATAGTGACAGTATTGGGCAGCGTCACTCATCCTGTGAGTGAACACACTGCCATAGTGACAGTATTGGGCAGCGCCACTCATCTTGTGAGTGGACACACCGCCATAGTGACAGTATTGGGCAGCGCCACTCATCCTGTGAGTGGACACACCGCCATAGTGACAGTATTGGGCAGCGCCACTCATCTTGTGAGTGGACACACCGCCATAGTGACAGTATTGGGCAGCGCCACTCATCTTGTGAGTGGACACACCGCCATAGTGACAGTATTGGGCAGCGTCACTCATCCTGTGAGTGGACACACTGCCATAGTGACAGTATTGGGCAGCGCCACTCATCTTGTGAGTGGACACACCGCCATAGTGGCAGTATTGGGCAGCGCCACTCATCCAGTGAGTGGACACACCGCCATAGTGACAGTATTGGACAGCGCCACTCATCCTGTGAGTGGACACACTGCCATAGTGACAGTATTGGGCAGTGCCACTCATCTTGTGAGTGGACACACCGCCATAGTGACAGTATTAGGTAGCGCCACTCATCCTGTGAGTGGACACACCGCCATAGTGACAGTATTGGGCAGCGCCACTCATCTTGTGAGTGGACACACCGCCATAGTGACAGTATTGGGCAGCGCCACTCATCCTGTGAGTGGACACACCGCCATAGTGACAGCATTGGGCAGCGCCACTCATCTTGTGAGTGGACACACCGCCATAGTGACAGTATTGGGCAGCGCCACTCATCCTGTGAGTGGACACACCGCCATAGTGACAGTATTGGGCAGCGCCACTCATCTTGTGAGTGGACACACCGCCATAGTGATAGTATTGGGCAGCGCCACTCATCTTGTGAGTGGACACACCGCCATAGTGACAGTATTGGGCAGCGTCACTCATCCTGTGAGTGAACACACCGCCATTGTGACAGTATTGGGCAGCGCCACTCATCCTGTGAGTGGACACACCGCCATAGTGACAGTATTGGGCAGCGCCACTCATCCTGTGAGTGGACACACCGCCATAGTGACAGTATTGGGCAGCGTCACTCATCCTGTGAGTGGACACACCGCCATAGTGACAGTATTGGGCAGCGCCACTCATCCAGTGAGTGGACACACCGCCATAGTGACAGTATTGGGCAGCGCCACTCATCCTGTCAGTGGACACACCGCCATAGTGACAGTATTGGGCAGCGTCACTCATCCTGTGAGTGGACACACCGCCATAGTGACAGTATTGGGCAGCGTCACTCATCCTGTGAGTGGACACACCGCCATAGTGACAGTATTGGGCAGCGCCACTCATCCTGTGAGTGGACACACCGCCATAGTGACAGTATTGGGCAGCGGCACTCATCCTGTGAGTGGACACACCGCCATAGTGACAGTATTGGGCAGCGCCACTCATCCTGTGAGTGGACGCTGGCACTCCACAATAGGAAGAAAACGCGCTGGGTTATTTTTTAATTGCTTCTTTTGAATCATTACTAAGACAAAGTTTTCTTTTCTTGCAGATGTTGGCTGGCGTTGGTGGAGGAGTAGGTGGCAGCTTGTAAGGAGAACAGCAAGGAGTCACCTGGTGCTGCCACCACCTGCCCTCTAGTGCTGCCATCACCTGCCCTCTAGTGCTGCCATCATGACTACAAGAGCCGCTAGTGTGTGTCTTAAGGTGATAGAGGAGTTCTTGTAGTGACCGACACTAGCACCATCATGACCACAAGAGCCTCTCGTGTCTAAGGTGATACAAGAGTACTTGTAGTGACTGGACCAATGGGAAAGCCAAGACGGAAGCATATTAAAGATGTCGTTCAGTCACACTGGGACGACAGGTCACACTCCAAGTGACCTGTCGTCCATCTTAAGGAGGGTGAAGGCGACCCTCCACGACACCCGCCTCCAGGCGCAGCACCTCCCATCACTCCCAGCACGTGATGAGAGCGACTCGAGCTACAGGGACGCGAGTCTGGACGACCTGAAGGAGGCCTTTGGGGCCTGCCAGACGATAGAATGGAAAGAACAAGAGTATCGCTACATCAGGTCTAAAGTGATTGGGCACAGGAGACGGGATATGGTCCACGGATGTCGTCCCCCGGCAGTGCACAAGCTGTTGCGGTCTGTGTCCACACCGGAAGCTCCGCAGGTGGAAAGCCGAAGCTACAAGACATTCCTGCGGCATCGTCGGGAATCTTTAGCACTGGGGACGCAGTCTGCGGCCGCCTGCGGCTGCGGCAAGCCTCAGAGAACAGCTGCGGATAGGGATGACTTGTGTGAGTTTTCCGGTGAGGTTTGCGACAAAATTTTGTTGTACGTCAAGTCTAACGCCTGGGCCTCCCGCGAGTCTCTGCTGTCGGCGACGTCGCGCAGCTTGGCGTCTAGTGACGACCTCGACGACCCCAGCGTCGCTGTCGACGCCCGTGACCACATCGTCGCTGTCGACGCCCGTGACCCCAGCGTCGCTGTCGACGCCCGTGACCCCAGCGTCGCTGTCGACGCCCGTGACCCCAGCGTCGATGTCGACGTCGGTGACCCCAGCGTCGATGTCGACGTCGGTGGCCCCAGCGTCGCTGTCGACGCCGACAACCCCAGCGTAGCTGTCGACGCCGACAACCCCAGCGTCGCTGTCGACGCCGACAACCCCAACGTCGCTGTCGACAACAACCCCAGCCTCACTGTCGGCGCCTGTGACCCCAGCGTGTCTAACATTGTGGACGCCTGTCACCCCGGGGCGTCGACACCCATCACGGCAGCCGTCACCAGTATCCTCGACAACATCCCCCACATCGACTCAGACGACGACGACGACGACTGTCAAGGAGACTGTGTCGTCGCCTCTGAAGTTCCCAGCACTAACAACGTCGTTCAAGTTGTCGAGAAATTCTCCCCTGAATTACCTCCACTTTGTGAACCTGAGGACGACCTATGTGAGGACGACCAGTGTGAGGACGACCACCAGGTGGCTCAGGCACAACCAGCTGTCGTCCTCAACCAAACTCAACACAACGAAGGTAAGAAAAGTGGTTTCTCTTTTTCAATAATTGTTTAGGCATTTTGTCCCCCTCACTGTCTGGCCCATTGCCACCGTGAGGGGGCTTGGTGGGCAGCTGCCGGAGTGTGATGCTCCTTGGGTCAATCCTCTGTCCTTTTGCAGCCTTGTGCTCCTGCTGCTGCCTTTACCTATTTAGCCAGACCCCTTTTCCTTTTCCTCGTGTTTCATTGTTCTCCCCCCCCCCCCCTCTTCTCCTATCAAATTGTCATTTCCTGCCGACCTTATGCCTGTTTTGATTATTCTTTCGACCTTCTTTTGTTTTGACGCCCGGGTGTTTGAGGAAGCATACTCTTGCACCCGTAGAACTGTAGTACCCGACGTCGAGAGCGAGGGAAACCTTTTATTGTCAATCCTCCTTTCGTCACTGAACCCACTCTCGACGGACTCACGGTTCTTAAGGTGGCGTTTGTCGGGCGTATACTCACGACGCACCCCTGGGGGGCCCCCGGCAAGATCGGCGATACCTTCTTGTTGGGTGTCCTGCCTCTAATTGTGGCTCCATGGTGGGTGTGGGGACACATTCGTGAATGAAAGTTTTCCCTCGTTTTCATGGCTGATAATGTTTTCCCTTGTTCCTTCTCAGGCTCGTGGGGTGGGCGACCAAGCCCCCGAGTCGGACTGTGTTGGAAGACCAGGCCCTGTAGCCCCCGCTACACTGGGCCCCGACGACCTGACTACTCCCCCAAGCTCCCCTCCCTCCTCTGCAGTAGGGTCGAGTCCACAGACCCCAATGGTGACCACCTCGTCCCTTGGCATGACTTCGTCTCTCATTGTGACTACTGCACCTTTTACCCCCATGAACTCCGGGGGTTCTCAACGTCGTTCCCGCCACGACAGCACGATCTCTTCCCGTAATAGTACTTACAACGCCTTGTTTGGTTCCGCTACGTGGGCTAAATACTTTGATCTCCACCATCTGGATTCTACTCCTGACGATTTCTCCCTCCATAAACACCTTGTTGATTCAGTAGATGCCTCTGTTACTTTTAACTCCACCAGTTACGGTATGCATGTCGTCACTGCTCCTTCTCAGGATGCAGCTACTCGCTTAGCCGCATTGTCCTGCATTGGAGAGACCCCTGTTCGGGTCTCCAAAAACGCTCGGTTAAATGCCAGTGTTGGCACTGTTCTCCTCCCACACCATGGTGCAACTGGTGTTCAGGACCTCAAAGATTGCCATGAGGATATTAAACATATCCTCGAAGCCCAAGGCTATTCTGTCCTCCAGGTGGACACGTTTACTCGACCCCCTCGTGGTCGTCGCCGTCAGCCCCTTCAAGTTGTAAAAATCACCTTTGATAGTAGGGCCCTTCCACCCTCTATTATTCTTGCTGGTGCCAGATTCTCCGTTCAGGAGTACATTCCTCTCCTAGACTTTGCAATAAGTGTTGGAAGTTCGGGCACAGTGTCCTCAAATGCACCAGTACTGTGTATCTGTGCCCCTTGTGTGGGGACGATAATCATTCTAAGTTCGAGTGCACTTCTTCCCAGGCTCACTGCCTCAATTGCGGTGAAGTCCACCCTACCTTCTCACGCTCGTGTATGCACTACAAACTCGAGGAAGCCGCCCTTAACTTGAAGCACCGTGATCGTCTGTCTTTTCCTGAAGCGAGACGCCAAGTTCGTCGTCTCACCCCTTTCGCAAGCGTCTCCTACGCTCGCGTGTTGCGTTCTACCTCTCCTCGTGCTTCCCGTCTTCCTCAGTCTCACAACCGTTTCCAGGCCTTAAACCCATCCACACCCACCACCTCCTCCCCTATTCTTTTGCCTCCTGTCCCGGATGGTCTCCCTGCCGGTTCTCCATCTGGGGTTTCCCCCCTTCCTATCCAGTCCACCATATCTCCTTGGCCTTCTTCCCCATCTCCCTCCACTCTTTCTTCCCGACCCTCCCCCCAGTCTCTTGACCCTCCACGCCACCTGTCTGTCCAGGCTGATATCCATCATCCTCCCAGCAATCTTCGTGTTGTTCGCTTTCGTTCCTCTTCTCCTGCTGAGACCATTGAGTCTGTCGCCCAGTACATTGTTACTGGAACGCCTGTCTCTTCGAGTCAGAATCGTAAGCCTGGCTCCTCTCCTTCTTCCTCTCCGGCGGGTAAGAAGGCTTCGCTCTCTTTCTCACCCCATCCCTCTGACTCTGTCACTACATCCCCTCCCATTTCAGTGGTCGAACCCCCTGTCCCAGATATGGAGGTTTCGCCCCCGATTCCCTCTCGGTTGCTGCCCTTGCTGAGGTGCACTCCCTGACTTCTGCCCCCCCCCCCTCCTCCAGCTGTCCTTGTCTGCCCCTCTCAGTTGTCTCCTCCTCTTCTGAACCCCATCAGTCCGCCTTTGGTCTGTCCTCTTGCTCCCTTCCCTCTATCCTTACGAAGTTTACTTATGCCCCCTAACCCTGATTTTGCCGACCCTGCTCCTGATCCTGAGATTCTTTAATAAACTGTGTTCTTCTATACCTTTATTTCTTTCTTGTTCTCTGTTACTGTCCTTTCTCTTTGGTAATGTCTATTCTTCAGTGGAATATTCGTGGATTTTATGCCAACTTCCATGAAGTCCAACTTCTAATTACACAGTTTACACCACTTTGTGTTTGTCTCCAGGAACCCATGCATGGTGCTCGTCCTGGTCACTTTCCTGGTTATTCCTTTCTTTCTCCCCCCCCCCAGCTCTTGCTGTGGCCCATAACTCTACTGCTCTCTTGATTCGATCTGATATTCCCTTCGTCCCCCTACTTCTTCCGTCACCTATCCATTGTTCTGCTGCCGGTGTTTTTGTGGGTAAATGGTATACAGTCTGTTTCATTTATCTCCCCCCGAGTGTCCCGCTTTCCCTTCCTGATCTTAAGCAGCTCCTGGACTCCTTGCCAGAGCCGGTGCTCCTGTTGGGTGATTTCAACTGTCGACATACCCTCTGGGGTGATGTTCTGACAAACACCCGAGGCCGCCTTCTCGGACCGTTCGTCTTCGCTTCTTCCCTATCTCTTCTGAATTCTGGTGAGCCCACTCATGTGGACTCTCGAACTCGCACCCTTTCCTGTCTTGATCTTTCTCTCTGCTCGTCGTCCCTTTACTTAGATTTCATGTGGCAGGTTCTGGATGACCTCCATAACAGTGATCATTTTCCCATCCTCGTTTCCTTTTTCTCTTTCCACCCTCCCCTCTCCTTCCCTAGGTGGCAGTTTGCCATGGCTGACTGGAGCCTATTTACCCTCTGTGCTACTCTCTCTGACCTCTCCTCTCTACCTCTTCCTCGCACCCTCCTTCTTTTTTATGACTTGTTTTCAACGCTGCCCTCCACTTTATTCCTCGCTCTTCCTCCCGGGGCACACGGAAGTGCGTTCCCTGGTGGAATGTGGACTGTGCTCGGGCTGTCCGCTGTAAGCGTGCAGCCTGGAAGAAACACCACCGCCGCCAGACGGCTGATTCTTTTATTTTGTTTCGGAAGGCAAGTGCGGTGGCCCGTAGGACCATCCGTACAGCTAAACGTGAGAGTTGGAAATCTTATGTTTCCACCATTACGTCCGATACTCCTCTGCCGCAGATCTGGAAGAAGATCCATAAGATAGCGGGCAAGTTCGTTCCAGATGTCTCGCCGGTTCTCTACCTCTGTGGTACTTTTGTGGCGGATCCAGTGCAGGTCACGACCAAACTGGGTTCCCACTTTTCTTCTGTTAGCTCTGGTTCTCATCTTCATCAATCCTTCCTTCTTCGTAAGCCTGTTCTTGAATCTCGTCCTTTAGATTTCCGCACTCATCTCCGCCTTCCCTATAACGATCCTTTCTCTCTTTCTGAACTTCAGTCTCCCCTGGCCCTCTGCGGATCTACGGCAGCGGGCTCGGGTGACGTTCAGTATGAGATGCTTCGCCATCTCCCTCCGGGCACGTCTCAGTATTTACCGAGTCTTTATAAGCAGGTCTGGGAGTCGTCGTCCTTCCCTGAGGACTGGCTCGATGCTGTTCTACTCCCTATTCGGAAACCAGGGTCTCTCGGTACGTCCCCTAAGGACTTCCACCCTATTGCTCTCACGAGTTGTGTTTGCACGCTGTTTGAGCGTATGGTAAATGTCCGTCTGATGCGGTTCTTGGAACACCATCGCCACCTCTCTCCTTCTCAATTTGGTTTCCGCAACTGCCGCAGCATGACTGATGTCCTGGTGAACTTGGAGGTCTATATTCGTACTGCTTTTGCTGCGAAGACCTCCGTTGTTGCCGTCCTTCTTGACCTGGAAAAGGCTTATGACACGACTTGGAGATACCATATTCTGTCCCAACTTCGTTCTTTTGGCCTTCGTGGTAATCTCCCTCTCTTCCTTCAAAGCTTTCTCTCTCGTCGTACCTTTCGAGTCAGTCTTGGTACCACTCTCACTGCCTCTTTTCGGCAGTATGAAGGTGTGCCCCAAGGTGGTGTTCTTAGTACTATTCTTTTTCAGGTTGCCCTCAATGATCTTCTTTCCTCCCTTCCTTCTGGCATCTCCGCTCTTTATGTTGATGATCTTACCCTTTGCTGTCAGGGTGATGATTCGCCTCTCCTTCAACAGCGGCGTCAACTTGTGATTGATGCCGTGTCATCTTGGGCCACCAATCATGGCTTCAAGTTCTCTACTACTAAGACTTGTGCCATGACTTACTCGGGAGCGGGTCGTTCTTCGTCCCTCTTTGTCACTTTATGGTCATCCCCTTGAGTACGAAGATTCCGTGAAGCTTTTGGGGTTATTCTTTGACACTCGTTTGTCTTGGACGCCCCATGTCTCTTACCTCCGTGTTGAATGCTCTAAGACCCTTAACCTACTTAAGGTTTTGTCCCATACTTCTTGGGGAGCGGATAGACGCACGCTCCTCTATTTGCATTCCTCTCTCGTCCTGTCTAAACTCAATTATGGTTGCCCTGCCTACTCTTCTGCTTCTCCTTCTACTCTTCGCTGTCTTGATCCTTTGCACCATACTGGGTTGCGCCTCAGCTCTGATGCTTTTCGTTCAACTCCTACCCTCAGCTTGTACGCTGACACTGGCTTTGTGTCTCTCCGTGATCGCTACAGTCTTCGCTATCTTGTGCAATCCTTACAGCATCCTCACTCTCGCCTCTATCGTGCTTTGACTTTTACCCCTCCTGTAGTTCCTGTTCCTCTTCACCTCCTTCCTCTTTCTGTCCGTTTGTCACGCTTACAAGATTCTCTTTCGGTTCGTATTACTAATGTTTCTCCTCTTATTGTTCCATCCTTGCCCCCGTGGAGGGTACCCCTTCCCAAATTTTGTACTTCTCTGACCCGCATCACTAAAGCTTTTACCTCTCCTACAGTTCTGAAACGCCTCTTCCTTGAGCACTTTTCTTCTCACTTCCACTCCGTTTCCATCTTCACCGATGGGTCAAAGTCTGCGGACGGTGTGGGCTACTCTGTTGTTTTTCCTGACCACACTTATATGTGTCGCCTGCCTCCGGAGACTAGCATCTTCACAGCAGAACTTTATGCTATTATCTCTGCTCTTCGTCTCCTGTTTTCCCGGTGTCAATCCTCCTTTGTGGTGGTAGTTGACTCTCGTAGTGCCCTCATGGCGTTAGGGTCCTTTAATCCAATCCACCCGGTGGTCATCGAGATTCAACATTGGCTGTTTCTTATCTTCAGTAAATTTAAGTCGGTTGCATTTTGCTGGGTTCCCAGCCATGTTGGTCTCTCTTTAAATGAGAGACCAACTCCATCTCCCGTAAAGGTATTCCTTATTCCGACTTTTACCCAGTTATTCATGCGTCCATCCTTGCCTGCTGGCAGAGTTGTTGGTCTTCTGTTATTGGTAACAAACTGTGTACTCTTAAGAGTAGTGTGTCCCAGTGGTCTTCCTCCTGCCACCGTAACCGGCGGTGGGAAACGGCTCTGGTTAGGTTATTTTCCGACCGTCCCTCGCGGTCACTTGTCCCTCGATAGAATTCTTGGTGACTCGGATACTTTTGATATCGTTCGCCTTATACGTTTTTGTTCTCGTATTGGCATCCTTGGTGATATTTAGCGCCCTCTGATTATCCCGCACATTTGATGGTGCTACATAGCCTTCCCAGTTTGGTGCCTTCTTTTGATAATTACTTGCTTAGGCATTTTGTCTTAGCGCTTTCTCCTTATACTTTACCTGAAGACGATATTTAGTGATTGACGATATTTAGTGTAAACGAGTGGACAAAGTTGCTTCAGCCTCACTGCAAGTGGACAGACAGACAGACATTCTCTTTTATAGATATAGATAGTCATTTTGTACTACAGAATAGGACTTTATTTTTGTACAACAGTTCGTATTTTGTTCGTCTTGTCCACCCTAACTGTTGGTGCTAGCATGGTTGGAGAACGGGCTCCAGATTCACGAAGCAGTTACGCAAGCACTTACGAACGTGTACATCTTTCCTCAATCTCTGACGGCTTTGGTTACATTTATTAAACAGTTTACAAGCATGAAAACTTGCCAATCAACTGTTGTTATTGTTATAAACAGCCTCCTGGTGCTTCGGAGCTCATTAACTGTTTAATAATTGTAAACAAAGCCGCCAAAGATTGAGGAAAGGTGGACAGGTTCGTAAGTGCTTGCGTAACTGCTTCGTGAATCTGGCCCCAGGTCTGTAAGTGCTTGCGTAACTGCTTCGTGAATCTGGCCCCAGGTTCGTAAGTGCTTGCGTAACTGCTTCGTGAATCTGGCCCCAGGTTCGTAAGTGCTTGCGTAACTGCTTCGTGAATCTGGCCCCAGGTTCGTAAGTGCTTGCGTAACTGCTTCGTGAATCTGGCTCCAGGTCCATAGCCTTTGAGACAACCCAGGGGAGGGGGGGGGAGGGGGTAGGGTTGGGGGTGTTACGGGGGGTAGAGGGGGAGATAAACGTGGTACTGCAGTAAATAGATGGAATAATTGGTGGTGTTGATGGTGTGTAGTGGTGGCCAGTTGCTGTGGGGGGGGTGGGGGGGGTGGTTCCCCCTTGTGGGGTGGGGCGGGCCCCCTTGTGGGGTGGGGGAGGGGGTGGGCTAATGCACCCTCACGGACTGTTTACCTTACCTTAGTAGATCTTGCTGTCTAAGGCAGACCTTACCCCTCTCAGCTGAGACGCCTCTCTCTCTCTCTCTCTCTCTCTCTCTCTCTCTCTCTCTCTCTCTCTCTCTCTCTCTCTCTGTCTCTCTCTCTGTCTCTCTCTCTCTCTCTGTCTCTCTCTCTCTCTCTCTCTGTCTCTCTCTGTCTCTCTCTGTCTCTCTCTCTGTCTCTCTCTCTGTCTCTCTCTCTGTCTCTCTCTCTCTCTCTCTCTCTCTCTCTCTCTCTCAGTCTGCTATCCTTTGCATGGTTGCTAATTACTCAAGGAGTAGAAGTAACTTTTAATCAGTCAAGTAATTATGAAATTTTGATGTAATTGGTAGTTAGGAGAGATGAAGGGATTGAGAGGTGTTGAATAGCATCGTTAGATGCTTATGTTGGTTTGTAATTATGAGTGTATAATGTACTCACCTAGTTGTGCTTGCGGGGGTTGAGCTCTGGCTCTTTTGTCCCGCCTCTCAACTGTCAATCTCACTGGTGTACAGATTCCTGAGCCTATTGGGCTCTATCATATCTACACTTGAAACTGTGTCCCTCACTTCCATCTCAATCACCTGAACTAGCTTTTGTAGTCTTGTAGTTTATCAGGTGAGATTTCCACGGAGCTGCATATTAAGGAGTGGGTCTTACATAGGTTGTGTCTTGCTGTAGAGGTGTCCTCACTCTTATTATCCTCAACATTACACTTGTTGCGTTGAATTCTAGCAGCCATATTTCACTACACTTCTGGAGAGGTGTGTGTGTGGCCCACTGGTGGCCCAGGTGTGGAGAGGTGTGTGTGTGGCCCACTGGTGGCCCAGGTGTGGAGAGGTGGGTGTGTGGCCCACTGGTGGCCCAGGTGTGGAGATGTGGGTGTGTGGCCCACTGGTGGCCCAGGTGTGGAGAGGTGGGGGTGTGGCCCACTGGTGGCCCAGGTGTGGAGAGGTGGGTGTGTGGCCCACTGGTGGCCCAGGTGTGGAGATGTGGGTGTGTGGCCCACTGGTGGCCCAGGTGTGGAGAGGTGTGTGTGTGGCCCACTGGTGGCCCAGGTGTGGAGAGGTGGGTGTGTGGCCCACTGGTGGCCCAGGTGTGGAGATGTGGGTGTGTGGCCCACTGGTGGCCCAGGTGTGGAGATGTGGGTGTGTGGCCCACTGGTGGCCCAGGTGTGGAGAGGTGGGTGTGTGGCCCACTGGTGGCCCAGGTGTGGAGATGTGGGTGTGTGGCCCACTGGTGGCCCAGGTGTGGAGATGTGGGTGTGTGGCCCTGTTACGGCCCTCTCGGGACGCAACGGGGTTCTCACTCTGATGTTGTTAGAGGAAGATATATGTATCCGTTCCCAAGCCAGTAGTGGCTATCAAGGGATGAGATCCGTGACGCAAGTAACTTAAAGGGAGTAGGGAAAGAAAGCTAAGAACTTAATATAATATAATGTTCACCATCACCGTTTAAATATATAGAATAAAAGAGTACACAAGGGGGAGGGGTATTAACACTTTACAAGGGGATCGTGCACAATCTAGTCTTCTGCTGAAGACTCTTGATTAAGAAGCTAGGTGCTGAGTCCGCGGTGCTTTCTTCGTGGCCTCAAGACGTGTCCTCTGAGAACGCCGAGTCTACCCTGGCCACAGGTCAGCCACAACACAGGTCCACTGGGGGCACCGTCGTGGAGGCCGTCAACCACACGTCCAGCAGGTCTGCTGGCAGGTACTGAGCCACCAAGGCTGGTACGGCCACTCCACGAACGATAAAAGGGGTACGCCCTAGACAGGAGTCTCGTGTGATATCACCAATCACCCTCCTGTCCTCAATACCCCAGTGGATTATCGTCTCCAACCGTCGGTCCCGGGTAAATCCTTCCACTGCCACTCCACTGGCAGGCTTAACACACCACAGTGTTCTTCCAGGGGGACGACGTCACAACAGCTGCAGCAAACTGGACAGTATGGAGACTGGCTGCCTCGGGTAGACTGACTACACCTTCAACACAGTGGTCCCAGGTCGGCTCTGTAAGCAGACACGTCATTAATAACCGGGACACTAATACACCACACTCACAGGCTCAGATACAAACGCCCGACATATCCACTCCATAGATGGCGCTGTCTTCGGAGCACCACCTCACCAGAGGTCAGGAGCGGCGGTGTTGAGGCCAGTACACGCTGTCCTCACTAGGTGTCGTCGTTCGTTTGGCGGGGGTTTCGGGAGCTGACCCACAGATGGCGTGTTTGTCACTGCTCCAGGCACGGACGCTGGATCCGGGTTCGTAACAGGCCCACTGGTGGCCCAGGTGTGGAGATGTGGGTGTGTGGCCCACTGGTGGCCCAGGTGTGGAGAGGTGGGTGTGTGGCCCACTGGTGGCCCAGGTGTGGAGAGGTGTGTGTGTGGCCCACTGGTGGCCCAGGTGTGGAGAGGTGGGTGTGTGGCCCAGGTGTGGAGAGGTGGGTGTGTGGCCCACTGGTGGCCCAGGTGTGGAGAGGTGGGTGTGTGGCCCACTGGTGGCCCAGGTGTGGAGAGGTGGGTGTGTGTGGGAACCGACCTGTGAGATTTATATTTATTTAATTTATATGAATTTATATTTACGTTAATTTATATACTTCGATAGCAATTTGTATAATGATAAGTGGACTGTATTTCTGCAATAATCTCATAATCTCACAAATCGATCCTCTACACATTAGGGGGGTTTATTAATTGAATATATATGCAGCCAATCAAACTACAGTAATAGCTACATACATTGATGAGGTTCCTTATCTTATAGTACAGCAGGTTAGTCCACCAGGTATAACTAGGGTGTAGACACCAAATTATCCTCTTTGAGGTAGCTTCCATATCACCCAGTAACTGGTGCACAAATCTTGCTTCCTCGTCTTGACCTGTCAAAAGTGCGCTAGCTGTGAAGCCAGAATCTATATATGACAAGTATATCAGAGAAAACTGTACATGGAACTTGAAGACCTGGCTTAATTACCTTTAGTTTGAGGCTTCCATGTGATCTAACCGGGTCACCCTATATCCTGACATTAATGGCCATAAATGAATGATAAACGGGTTTCGGATAGACACTTAACTTGATTGTAGACATCGTGTTGGAAATGGTACCTTTGGTTTCCATAACACTACGTCCAAGTAAATTAACAGGAGCCGAATTTGCTCCCGTGTGAGCCTCTGGTCTCAATATAAACAATGGCTGTTTAACACTCCATCCTATTGACGTTACTGGCCGACATTGTCCAGAATGATAGGAGCTAAATTTGCTCCACACGTCTCGGAGGTGACACAACAATCGCTCCCTCCTTCCTCCCTGACGCCTGGCCTACTTTGTCCAGATTTCAGAAAGTGATAGAAGGGTCACATTTACTCTACTTTAATATTGATAATTAAGTTAATTTATATAAGATGTTTTTATGATGGTAAAGTCCAAAGACTAATGTATTTAAGAACAATTCCCAGCAGAATAGCTGGTGAATTATAATAGTATGTGGTGATGATATCCCGTTTTCTATAGACGGTAATTCCACTACAAGTTACGTTTTCTATGGGTAACTTGTTGGTAATACAGTACAGCTCTTATCTGTCTGTATGATATTATTATTAAATGGTGTCGGATTTTCCGACATAATTCCCCAGGGGGCTGCTCACGGGTCGAAGTCCTCTTTAGAACAGACGAACACCGATACTCCTCCTTCGAATTATTAGATTAATTTGATGTTAGTAGTTAGTAATCACACATTTGTGTGTCTGTTCGTACAGGACGGATGTCCCGTACTAGAGTTGCAGGGGTTAGAAGTCTAATGCGAATTCATTTCCCTGTCAACTCTTGAAAGGCTAATATTCAAGCCTAATTACATATTATTTAACCCAGAAGACTGAATGTGATCAAGTACTACAGTCAAGTATGATTCAGGGACTGCAGTGAGATCAGTGACATTAGATATAACTTGAAGTTTGTTCAGGTAACTGGTCACTGATATATAAACACTGAGGCCCATGGAATACATCTTGATTAAATAATAAATGTATCAAATCAGTCATCAGATTTATTGGGGTTTAATTTAGTTAATTGATTCAGAAGACTGAATAGCTCATCATTAAAGTAAAGTATGGTTCTGAGACTGCAGTGGGTTCAGTGACATTGGTCGCAGTGACTTGTAGCTGTTTTAGGCTACTGTTCACTGATTTGCCACTGAGGCCTCATGAACTCATCTCCAGCTTTGAATGATGATACTAACATCAACCTCTGTTGGTATAGTCAGCTGTAATCTCCTTAGTATAATGCTACTGGAGAAATATAATCAGCTGACGAATTTAGATTTCTATTGGTATTGTTTATCTGCAGGCATAGGTCTCCTCAGGCTTGATACTGGGCCTGAGAGTAATTTACCTCCTGCAGAGTTTAACATGGTTATGCCCTGATATTTAGTAGGGCTACCAATGAATTGATGGTAGTAGTCTGTCCCCACAAGGACTGCCATTTGGCATTTGATTTGCTCAAATTTACCTGCAGCTGCTTGATAATAGCTTTCCAGGTCAGCATAATCAACTTGAGATTGTTGTGACAAATCTTCACATTTCTTGATCTGTCTTGTTAAGTGGCCTTTAAGACCTGCAAGGGTTCTTTTCATTCTCCCTGCATTATCCATACTGGCTCGTTGGTGAAGCCTTGTGGGACTTGTACTTGGGCTGCTCATAATACTGAACAAGCACTGATGGTAGCCTAGGGTAAATTCTGCACTCGCTAGGCTGTAATCCTACCTCTACTAGAGGTTAGCACTTAAAATTAATACACATTATATATATACAATCATACACACTAATGATTTGAGTGATAAACCAGTGTCACTGGAAGTACCTTTAGGTTAGCTCTTCTATATCACCCTAGGATGGTAGAGACACTAATTAATCACTCAAAGGTGTAATGATCATAAGTAAATTATTATATATACAACTCAATTCGAGTTGATAAAAATTACACCCAAAATAGGGTCTGGACCATTCATTAATGGTGTTAGGTTGTTCAATATAGTACAACTGACTATGGTAATAATGGGACTAGGGTGAACGATAATAGTTCAACTAGTCAATGGTTAATATCCTACCCTGTTGTGGGTTGGCAATTAGTAAATATTATACTATGATCACTAGTGCAATATATATTAAATAATTCTCTATTTGGAGAAATAATATACACAATTATTGATAATAGCCTCTTAATTAGCCTCTATGAAACTTCTAATACTATCTAGAAGTATTAAATATTATTAGTGACCTCGCGAAATAAAGTCCACAAAATTCGTGGATAATCTCTCGCGAAATGTAACACCACGAAATCCGTGAACAATCTCGCGAAGACAGTCACTAATTTGGCTGGATTCTATATTAGCGCTGTCATTTCACGAAATAACACGCCACCAAATATCTGTGGGTGTGCATGAAACCGCTGACGAAGCTGAACTGGGCTGAGGGAGGCTCCTGAGCTCCCTCGAGGCTACGCTGCCGTCTTGACTGCTGGCTTTGTTTAAATAACACTGCACTAGTATATTTAATGAATCCACTGGTTAACTGGTTCATCCGGTACTAAGATGACCAAATGTGGGTTCATAGGACCGAATATTCCGGTTCCGAAGGTCCAAATAATTCGGTTTCGAAGGACCAAATAATGTGGGAACCGACCTGTGAGATTTATATTTATTTAATTTATATGAATTTATATTTACGTTAATTGATATACTTCGATAGCAATTTGTATAATGATAAGTGGACTGTATTTCTGCAATAATCTCATAATCTCACAAATCGATCCTCTACACATTAGGGGGGTTTATTAATTGAATATATATGCAGCCAATCAAACTACAGTAATAGCTACATACATTGATGAGGTTCCTTATCTTATAGTACAGCAGGTTAGTCCACCAGGTATAACTAGGGTGTAGACACCAAATTATCCTCTTTGAGGTAGCTTCCATATCACCCAGTAACTGGTGCACAAATCTTGCTTCCTCGTCTTGACCTGTCAAAAGTGCGCTAGCTGTGAAGCCAGAATCTATATATGACAAGTATATCAGAGAAAACTGTACATGGAACTTGAAGACCTGGCTTAATTACCTTTAGTTTGAGGCTTCCATGTGATCTAACCGGGTCACCCTATATCCTGACATTAATGGCCATAAATGAATGATAAACGGGTTTCGGATAGACACTTAACTTGATTGTAGACATCGTGTTGGAAATGGTACCTTTGGTTTCCATAACACTACGTCCAAGTAAATTAACAGGAGCCGAATTTGCTCCCGTGTGAGCCTCTGGTCTCAATATAAACAATGGCTGTTTAACACTCCATCCTATTGACGTTACTGGCCGACATTGTCCAGAATGATAGGAGCTAAATTTGCTCCACACGTCTCGGAGGTGACACAACAATCGCTCCCTCCTTCCTCCCTGACGCCTGGCCTACTTTGTCCAGATTTCAGAAAGTGATAGAAGGGTCACATTTACTCTACTTTAATATTGATAATTAAGTTAATTTATATAAGATGTTTTTATGATGGTAAAGTCCAAAGACTAATGTATTTAAGAACAATTCCCAGCAGAATAGCTGGTGAATTATAATAGTATGTGGTGATGATATCCCGTTTTCTATAGACGGTAATTCCACTACAAGTTACGTTTTCTATGGGTAACTTGTTGGTAATACAGTACAGCTCTTATCTGTCTGTATGATATTATTATTAAATGGTGTCGGATTTTCCGACAGTGTGTGGCCCACTGGTGGCCCAGGTGTGGAGATGTGGGTGTGTGGCCCACTGGTGGCCCAGGTGTGGAGATGGGGGTGTGTGGCCCACTGGTGGCCCAGGTGTGGAGATGTGGGTGTGTGGCCCACTGGTGGCCCAGGTGTGGAGAGGTGGGGGTGTGGCCCACTGGTGGCCCAGGTGTGGAGAGGTGGGGGTGTGGCCCACTGGTGGCCCAGGTGTGGAGAG
>NC_091188.1:42359035-42384035 GCF_040958095.1 Procambarus clarkii | reverse complement strand
AGAGACAGAGAGAGAGAGAGACAGAGAGAGAGAGAGAGAGAGAGAGAGAGAGAGAGACAGAGAGAGAGACAGAGAGAGAGACAGAGAGAGAGAGAGAGAGAGAGACAGACAGAGAGAGAGACAGAGAGAGAGAGAGAGAGAGAGAGAGAGAGAGAGAGAGAGAGAGAGAGAGAGAGAGAGAGTGAGAGAGTGAGAGAGGAAGGATTAATGCGTTGAATCATTATACTTGAGACAATTAGTAATTACTGTAGTGATTACAGTGTAATGTTTACGACATAGATAGTTGTTAACTGGTAACGCAGCTCGTTACCCGGGCCGTATCCTGCCTTAGTATAGTTAATACTGAGAGTAGTTGGCTCGTTAAGCACCCAACACTAACAATTATCATCTTACCTGTTTCTTACCGCCCTAATACACAAATGCCTCGTTAGTATATCAAACCACCCCATTGTTAATCGGACTTGTTAGTGGGTCATTAACGATAATGACACTATTATGAACCACTCCACAAGGGACGTGATCAGGATTCGAACCTACGTCCAGGATGAGCCCAGACAGGATTATGTAATTACGTTGAAGAGCTAATTCAAAGGTAATTCTGGTGTATATGTTGTTAACTGTGACCTTAGGGAACGATTGGGCAGCACTTGTGAGTGCCCAATCGTTACTGTAGGCTTGGCACTCCACTCCATACCCCAGGGTACCTCCTGCTGGGGGGGGGGGGTCACGGTACACGGTACAGTTGTAGATTCAGTTACTGGACCCAAAAGTTGCAAGTAGCACGGACTATGGTGAGCCCGTAGTGGACTTACCCGGCACAGGAGCGTGGCAAGTAGCACGGGCTATGGTGATCCCGTAGTGGACTTACCCGGCACAGGAGCGGGGCAAGTAGCACGGGCTATGGTGAGCCCGTAGTGGACTTACCTGGCACAGGAGCGGGGCAAGTAGCACGGGCTATGGTGAGCCCGTAGTGGACTTACCTGGCACAGGAGCGGGGCAAGTAGCACGGGCTATGGTGAGCCCGTAGTGGACTTACCTGGCACAGGAGCGGGGCAAGTAGCCCGGGCTATGGTGATCCCGTAGTGGACTTACCTGGCACAGGAGCGGGGCAAGTAGAACGGGCTATGGTGAGCCCGTAGTGGACTTACCTGGCACAGGAGCGGGGCAAGTAGCACGGGCTATGGTGATCCCGTAGTGGACTTACCCGGCACAGGAGCGGGGCAAGTAGCACGGACTATGGTGATCCCGTAGTGGACTTACCTGGCTCAGGAGCGGGGCAAGTAGCACGGACTATGGTGAGCCCGTAGTGGACTTACCTGGCTCAGGAGCGGGGCAAGTAGCACGGACTATGGTGAGCCCGTAGTGGACTTACCTGGCACAGGAGCGGGGCAAGTAGCACGGACTATGGTGTGCCCGTAGTGGACTTACCTGGCACAGGAGCGGGGCAAGTAGCACGGACTATGGTGATCCCGTAGTGGACTTACCTGGCACAGGAGCGGGGCAAGTAGCACGGGCTATGGTGATCCCGTAGTGGACTTACCCGGCACAGGAGCGGGGCAAGTAGCACGGACTATGGTGATCCCGTAGTGGACTTACCTGGCTCAGGAGCGGGGCAAGTAGCACGGACTATGGTGAGCCCGTAGTGGACTTACCTGGCACAGGAGCGGGGCAAGTAGCACGGACTATGGTGATCCCGTAGTGGACTTACCTGGCACAGGAGCGGGGCAAGTAGCACGGACTATGGTGAGCCCGTAGTGGACTTACCTGGCACAGGAGCGGGGCAAGTAGCACGGGCTATGGTGATCCCGTAGTGGACTTACCTGGCACAGGAGCGGGGCAAGTAGCACGGACTATGGTGAGCCCGTAGTGGACTTACCTGGCACAGGAGCGGGGCAAGTAGCACGGACTATGGTGATCCCGTAGTGGACTTACCCGGCACAGGAGCGGGGCAAGTAGCACGGGCTATGGTGAGCCCGTAGTGGACTTACCCGGCACAGGAGCGGGGCAAGTAGCACGGACTGTGGTGAGCCCGTAGTGGACTTGTGACTGCTATATTCGCCGCCTTGTATCCCAACCTGCGCGAGTCTCCCTAAACATAGCTGTGAGGTCGGGTCAAGCTCCCGGGCCCCGCCTCTCCACCTTATCAACTTTCCTTTGCATTTTGAACTTAATCTTATCACTTGTGTTGACCTTTCCTCTAAGGTTAAGGAGTGTGTGGTCGCTGAAGCTTCTAGCGGGTGTTGGGCTCCGGCTCTTGGGCCCCAACCATCACCCGGAACAAGATGGACGTGTAGGGTCGAGCCTCGGCTCTTCAGCCCCGCCTCTCACCCATCAATAAAATAATAATATATGGCTCCTTTCACTCGTTCTGTCGTGATCATATTTACATTAAAAGTTAGCATTATATTGGCCTCGAACGCTTCCTTATTTAGTGCGTTCCACTTGTTTACCACCGTCACCAAGCCATTACCACTATATAGTACTGGGAAGGGGTCAGGATATGGGATGGGACGGTGGGAGGGAATGGTGCCCAACCTCTTGTGGTGGACGGTCGGGGATTGAACACCGACCTGCATGACGCGAGACAGTCGCTCTACCGTCCACCCCAAGTGGTTGGGTGTACTGAGGAGGGTATTATAGAAGTTTTAACTCTCCTTGTTAAGTGTGCAAGAGGCAAGCCACACCAGGGTGTGGACCCCAGGGTGTGGACCCCAGGGTGTGGACCCCAGGGTGTGGACCCCAGGGTGTGGACCCCAGGGTGTGGACCCCAGGGTGTGGACCCCAGGGTGTGGACTCCAGGGTGTGGACTCCAGGGTGTGGACTCCAGGGTGTGGACCCCAGGGTGTGGACTCCAGGGTGTGGACTCCAGGGTGTGGACTCCAGGGTGTGGACTCCAGGGTGTGGACCCCAGGGTGTGGACCCCAGGGTGTGGACCCCAGGGTGTGGACCCCAGGGTGTGGACCCCAGGGTGTGGACTCCAGGGTGTGGACTCCAGGGTGTGGACTCCAGGGTGTGGACTCCAGGGTGTGGACCCCAGGGTGTGGACTCCAGGGTGTGGACTCCAGGTTGTGGACTCCAGGGTGTGGACCCCAGGGTGTGGACACCAGGGTGTGGACTCCAGGGTGTGGACACCAGGGTGTGGACCCCAGGGTGTGGACTCCAGGGTGTGGACTCCAGGGTGTGGACCCCAGGGTGTGGACTCCAGGGTGTGGACTCCAGGGTGTGGACCCCAGGGTGTGGACCCCAGGGTGTGGACTCCAGGGTGTGGACACCAGGGTGTGGACACCAGGGTGTGGACCCCAGGGTGTGGACCCCAGGGTGTGGACTCCAGGGTGTGAACTCCAGGGTGTGAACTCCAGGGTGTGGACTCCAGGGTGTGGACTCCAGGGTGTGGACACCAGGGTGTGGACTCCAGGTTGTGGACTCCAGGTTGTGGACTCCAGGGTGTGGACTCCAGGGTGTGGACCCCAGGGTGTGAACTCCAGGGTGTGGACCCCAGGGTGTGGACCCCAGGGTGTGGACCCCAGGGTGTGGACTCCAGGTTGTGGACTCCAGGGTGTGGACACCAGGGTGTGGAGTACAGGGTGTGGACCCCAGGGTGTGGACCCCAGGGTGTGGACTCCAGGGTGTGGACCCCAGGGTGTGGACACCAGGGTGTGGACTCCAGGGTGTGGACTCCAGGGTGTGGACACCAGGGTGTGGACACCAGGGTGTGGACACCAGGGTGTGGACACCAGGGTGTGGACACCAGGGTGTGGACACCAGGGTGTGGACACCAGGGTGTGGACTCCAGGGTGTGGACTCCAGGGTGTGGACCCCAGGGTGTGGACTCCAGGGTGTGGACTCCAGGGTGTGGACTCCAGGGTGTGGACTCCAGGGTGTGGACTCCAGGGTGTGGACCCCAGGGTGTGGACTCCAGGGTGTGGACTCCAGGGTGTGGACCCCAGGGTGTGGACTCCAGGGTGTGGACTCCAGGTTGTGGACTCCAGGGTGTGGACTCCAGGGTGTGGACCCCAGGGTGTGGACCCCAGGGTGTGGACCCCAGGGTGTGGACTCCAGGGTGTGGACCCCAGGGTGTGGACACCAGGGTGTGGACTCCAGGGTGTGGACTCCAGGGTGTGGACACCAGGGTGTGGACCCCAGGGTGTGGACCCCAGGGTGTGGACTCCAGGGTGTGAACTCCAGGGTGTGAACTCCAGGGTGTGGACTCCAGGGTGTGGACTCCAGGGTGTGGACACCAGGGTGTGGACTCCAGGTTGTGGACTCCAGGGTGTGGACTCCAGGGTGTGGACCCCAGGGTGTGGACCCCAGGGTGTGAACTCCAGGGTGTGGACCCCAGGGTGTGGACCCCAGGGTGTGGACCCCAGGGTGTGGACCCCAGGTTGTGGACTCCAGGGTGTGGACACCAGGGTTTGGAGTACAGGGTGTGGACCCCAGGGTGTGGACCCCAGGGTGTGGACCCCAGGGTGTGGACACCAGGGTGTGGACACCAGGGTGTGGACTCCAGGGTGTGGACTCCAGGGTGTGGACACCAGGGTGTGGACACCAGGGTGTGGACACCAGGGTGTGGACACCAGGGTGTGGACACCAGGGTGTGGACTCCAGGTTGTGGATACCAGGGTGTGGACTCCAGGTTGTGGACACCAGGGTGTGGACACCAGGATGTGGACACCAGGGTGTGGACCCCAGGGTGTGGACCCCAGGGTGTGGACACCAGGGTGTGGACACCAGGGTGTGGACTCCAGGGTGTGGACTCCAGGGTGTGGACTCCAGGGTGTGGACACCAGGGTGTGGACTCCAGGTTGTGGACTCCAGGTTGTGGACACCAGGGTGTGGACACCAGGGTGTGGACACCAGGGTGTGGACACCAGGGTGTGGACTCCAGGGTGTGGACCCCAGGGTGTGGACCCCAGGGTGTGGACACCAGGGTGTGGACTCCAGGGTGTGGACTCCAGGTTGTGGACTCCAGGGTGTGGACTCCAGGGTGTGGACTCCATGGTGTGGACACCAGGGTGTGGACACCAGGGTGTGGACTCCAGGGTGTGGACCCCAGGGTGTGGAGTACAGGGTGTGGACCCCAGGGTGTAGAATACAGGGTGTGGACTCCAGGGTGTGGACACCAGGGTGTGGACACCAGGGTGTGGACACCAGGGTGTGGACTCCAGGGTGTTGACACCAGGGTGTGGACACCAGGGTGTGGACTCCAGGGTGTGGACTCCAGGGTGTGGACTCCAGGGTGTGGACTCCAGGGTGTGGACACCAGGGTGTGGACTCCAGGGTGTGGACACCAGGGTGTGGACACCAGGGTGTGGACTCCAGGGTGTGGACTCCAGGGTGTGGACTCCAGGGTGTGGACTCCATGGTGTGGACACCAGGGTGTGGACACCAGGGTGTGGACTCCAGGGTGTGGACCCCAGGGTGTGGAGTACAGGGTGTGGACCCCAGGGTGTAGAATACAGGGTGTGGACTCCAGGGTGTGGACACCAGGGTGTGGACACCAGGGTGTGGACACCAGGGTGTGGACTCCAGGGTGTTGACACCAGGGTGTGGACACCAGGGTGTGGACTCCAGGGTGTGGACTCCAGGGTGTGGACTCCAGGGTGTGGACTCCAGGGTGTGGACACCAGGGTGTGGACTCCAGGGTGTGGACACCAGGGTGTGGACACCAGGGTGTGGACTCCAGGGTGTGGACCCCAGGGTGTGGACCCCAGGGTGTGGACACCAGGGTGTGGACTCCAGGGTGTGGACTCCAGGTTGTGGACTCCAGGGTGTGGACACCAGGGTGTGGACTCCAGGTTGTGGACACCAGGGTGTGGACACCAGGGTGTGGACACCAGGGTGTGGACTCCAGGGTGTGGACCCCAGGGTGTGGACACCAGGGTGTGGACTCCAGGGTGTGGACTCCAGGGTGTGGACTCCAGGGTGTGGACTCCAGGGTGTGGACTCCATGGTGTGGACACCAGAGTGTGGACACCAGGGTGTGGACACCAGGGTGTGGACTCCAGGGTGTGGACCCCAGGGTGTGGAGTACAGGGTGTGGAGTACAGGGTGTGGACTCCAGGGTGTGGACACCAGGGTGTGGACACCAGGGTGTGGACACCAGGGTGTGGACTCCAGGGTGTTGACACCAGGGTGTGGAGTACAGGGTGTGGAGTACAGGGTGTGGAGTACAGGAAGTCACACTGTAGGCTTGGAGTAAGGGTGTGGCAGGAGTGACCCTGGCTGGACCGTCACCCTGGCGCCAGTATTGTGATCTTGTACACAATAATCCACCTCACTCCCCGCTTCCACCACCACCTCCACAACCACCACCCGCGGGGATGCGCACTACATGGCACGTCCCACACAACACCGTATTTACACGGATTTCAAAAACCTCCTAATCTTTCCTACCTTACTATGTAGGTGAGGTAGGCGACTGGTGACAGTATTAAGGCTAATTAACTGAGCCGTACAACGCAACGCCTAACAGCCTGGCTGATCAATTACAGGCCGTGGCTCCGAGACCGGGCCACGGGGATATGGATCCTCGGAACCAGATGAAATTAATCCCAAGGAAAGTAGGCCTAACAGGTAGAAATAGCCCAACCGGCTCTGTCCCTGTGAGATTTGTTGCATAAATTAACAGTTCAAATCCATGGGAGTGTTGATCCAGTGAGGCTGTTGTGTTTGTTCTCTTGCTGGTGTGAGGTTGACCCACTCGCCTGTTGTGGGCGTGGGCTGGCGCTATCATGAGGGTAGTGTAGGGGAGAAAGTGGTGATAGTGAAGGCTTGCACGTGACTCATGTTGAGTAGGGGAATGTTACAGGGCAGTCGGCGTCCGCCCAAGTGACACTCTGAATAGTGGCAGTTGTGCAGACCCCCAGGCGGGTTGTATCAAGTATGAAATAGTTGCTGCTTGCCCCGTAGAGTTTTTCAACCCAGCCTTGTCACCCGACCTTGTCACCCGACCTTGTCACCCGGCTTTGTCACCCGACCTTGTCACCCAGCTTTGTCACCCAGCTTTGTCACCCGGCTTTGTCACCCGACCTTGTCACCCGACCTTGTCACCCGGCTTTGTCACCCGACCTTGTCACCCAGCTTTGTCACCCAGCTTTGTCACCCGGCTTTGTCACCCGACCTTGTCACCGGCTTTGTCACACGGCTTTGTCACCCGACCTTGTCACCCGACCTTGTCACCCGGCTTTGTCACCCGACCTTGTCACCCGGCTTTGTCACCCGACCTTGTCACCGGCTTTGTCACCCGACCTTGTCACCCGACCTTGTCACCCGACCTTGTCACCCAGCTTTGTCACCCGACCTTGTCACCGGCTTTGTCACACGGCTTTGTCACCCGACCTTGTCACCCGGCTTTGTCACCCGACCTTGTCACCCGACCTTGTCACCCGACCTTGTCACCCAGCTTTGTCACCCGACCTTGTCACCGGCTTTGTCACCCGGCTTTGTCACCCGACCTTGTCACCCGACCTTGTCACCCGACCTTGTCACCCGGCTTTGTCACCCGACCTTGTCACCGGCTTTGTCACACGGCTTTGTCACCCGACCTTGTCACCGGCTTTGTCACCCGACCTTGTCACCCGGCTTTGTCACCCGGCTTTGTCACCCGACCTTGTCACCGGCTTTGTCACCCGACCTTGTCACCGGCTTTGTCACCCGACCTTGTCACCGGCTTTGTCACCCGACCTTGTCACCGGCTTTGTCACCCGACCTTGTCACCCGGCTTTGTCACCCGACCTTGTCACCGGCTATGTCACCCGACCTTGTCACCGGCTTTGTCACCCGACCTTGTCACCGGCTTTGTCACCCGACCTTGTCACCCAGCTTTGTCACCCGGCTTTGTCACCCGGCTTTGTCACCCGGCCTTGTCACCCGACCTTGTCACCCGGCCTTGTCACCCGGCTTTGTCACCCGGCTTTGTCACCCGGCTTTGTCACCCAGCTTTGTCACCCAGCTTTGTCACCCAGCTTTGTCACCCGACCTTGTCACCGGCTTTGTCACCCGACCTTGTCACCCGGCTTTGTCACCCGACCTTGTCACCGGCTTTGTCACCCGGCTTTGTCACCCGGCTTTGTCACCCGGCTTTGTCACCCGGCTTTGTCACCCGACCTTGTCACCCAGCTTTGTCACCCGACCTTGTCACCGGCTTTGTCACCCGGCTTTGTCACCCGACCTTGTCACCCAGCTTTGTCACCCGACCTTGTCACCCGGCTTTGTCACCCGACCTTGTCACCCGGCTTTGTCACCCGACCTTGTCACCCGGCTTTGTCACCCGACCTTGTCACCCGACCTTGTCACCCGGCTTTGTCACCCGACCTTGTCACCCGGCTTTGTCACCCGACCTTGTCACCCGACCTTGTCACCCGGCTTTGTCACCCGGCTTTGTCACCCGACCTTGTCACCCGGCTTTGTCACCCGACCTTGTCACCCGGCTTTGTCACCCGACCTTGTCACCCGACCTTGTCACCCGACCTTGTCACCGGCTTTGTCACCCGACCTTGTCACCCGGCCTTGTCACCGGCTTTGTCACCCGACCTTGTCACCCGGCCTTGTCACCGGCTTTGTCACCCGACCTTGTCACCCGGCCTTGTCACACGGCTTTGTCACCCGACCTTGTCACCCGGCCTTGTCACCCGGCTTTGTCACTCGGCTTTGTCACCCGACCTTGTCACCCGGAATTGTCACCCGGAATTGTCACCCGGCTTTGTCACTCGGCTTTGTCACCCGACCTTGTCACCCGGCCTTGTCACCCGGCTTTGTCACCCGACCTTGTCACCCGGCTTTGTCACCCGACCTTGTCACCCGACCTTGTCACCCGGCTTTGTCACCCGACCTTGTCACCGGCTTTGTCACCCGGTTTTGTCACCCGGTCTTGTCACCGGGCCTTGTCACCCAGCCTTGTCACCCGACCTTGTCACCCAGCCTTGTCACCCGACCTTGTCACCCGGCCTTGTCACCCAGCCTTGTCACCCGACCTTGTCACCCAGCCTTGTCACGCAGCCTTGTCACCCGACCTTGTCACCCGACCTTGTCACCCAGCCTTGTCACCCAGCCTTGTCACCCGACCTTGTCACCTGACCTTGACACTAACTATAAATTAGGTATTGTCAGCAGTTGCTGCTCACTACAGTTAAATTGAACGAGAGAATGTATTTCCTGTCTACTCTATACAATACTGTAGTCTCACTGTATGGCCAACCCGCCCTCTTGGTACGTCGTATTTCTGACGGAATGGATCACTCCGTTCGAAATGCGGCGTTTTATTACCAATTAAAGCAGTCACATTAACTTTTTCTACACACGGGCATCGATAGGTTGGGTGGGGTGTTTGGGTGCGTACTTTTTTTGTTAAACAGTTCTATTTTTGACGGAGTGGCGAATTGAGAGAATGGGGACGGGTGTGTGTGTGTGTGTGTGGGGGGGTGAGGAAGGATGTTAGGGGGGCGTGGGGGGGGGCACAAACTAATGTAGAAAACACTGGTCACTGTGTCCCCGTGTGTGTACATCTTACCGCAGCAATGACACACACACCCACACCCACATGTGGTGGAGGCTGACTCCATACACAGTTTTAAATGTAGATATAATAGAGCCCAATAGGCTCAGGAACCTGTACACCAGTTGATTGATGGTTGAGAGGCGGGACCAAAGAGCCAGAGCTCAACCCCCGCAAACACAACTAGCAGAGTACACACACACACACAGATTACCAACAAGCGCGTGGCACCGTGCCTCAGGAAAAGCTGGTATGATGAAGCAGGACAACTGCGAAAGCACTGAAGCGGATTGAAGGACCAAGCACTGACCCACAGTAAGAGAGGAGGTTACCAGCTGGGAGATGTAGCAAGCAGGGTCCCGCATGGCTCACTCCTGGCACCGCTACTCTTCTTAGTTTATGTGAAGGCCCTGATCAACCAAGCTGTTGTTCATATGTCAGGCTGCGAGCAGCCTTGTCCAACAACCTGGATGACCAGTCCAGCAACCAGGAGGCCTGGTCGACGACTGGGCCGTGGGGATGCTGAGCCCAGAAATCATGGCAAGGTAACCCCACAAGGTAAGGTGACCTACGAGAGGGAGTGAGCTCCTTGTATCACTGTTCTTCCCACAGTAGATACTGTATCTACATCCTGGGTGTAAGTGGAACAAAAATATCTCACCTATGGGATATTCATGCCCATGCCACCACGTGCTTAATCTTCATCAATCAATCCAAACTCTACATCAATAGCACCTGGAGCACCTAACTAACAGATTGACAAATGACTGTTTAATCTGTTATCTCCAGCAAGAAGATATCAGTTGTGTAACCTTCTGATTGGACCAGAGGGTGAGTTTTAGACACGTTCTAGACGTGAGAGCTCTGCCTTGGACAACATTCCTTACACACCGTCTCCAGTACCAGTCATGAGTACTTCATTTCTTGGCCAGTTGTAGCATTATAGTTATCACAAGTGCTGTTCATCGTTATTCACGTTTATTACAAGTGGTGTTCATCGTTATTCACGTTTATCACAAGTGGTGTTCATCGTTATTCACGTTTATCACAAGTGGTGTTCATCGTTATTCACGTTTATCACAAGTGGTGTTCATCGTTATTCACGTTTATCACAAGTGGTGTTCATCGTTATTCACGTTTATCACAAGTGGTGTTCATCGTTATTCACGTTTATCACACAATCAGGTTATCAAATAACAAATTAACAGTGAGCAAATTAACGGGTAGATGAAAATAGAACTTTGTTCTTTTCAAATGAGAGGAAAACTAACTTTCACTTAACTAGTAAAGAAGAGGTGTGTGTGTGGGGCCAGAGAAGGCAACGCTCCTTGCTACTAACGAGCGAACCATCACTACACATATCACTACACATATCACTATACATATCACTACACATATCACTACACATATCACTACACATCACTTCACATATCACTTCACATATCACTACACATATCACTACACATATCACTACACATATCACTACACATATCACTACACATATCACTACACATCACTTCACATATCACTTCACATATCACTACACATATCACTTCACATATCACTACACATATCACTACACATATCACTACACATATCACTACACATATCACTACACATATCACTTCACATATCACTACACATATTACTACACATATCACTACACATATTACTTCACATATCACTACACATATCACTACACATATCACTACACATATCACTTCACATATCACTACACATATCACTACACATATCACTTCACATATCACTTCACATATCACTACACATATCACTACACATCACTACACATATCACTACACATATCACTACACATATCACTACACATATCACTACACATATCACTACACATATTACTTCACATATTACTACACATATTACTACACATATCACTACACATCACTACACATATCACTACACATATCACTACACATATCACTACACATATCACTTCACATATTACTTCACATATCACTACACATATCACTACACATATCACTACACATATCACTACACATATTACTACACATATCACTACACATATCACTACACATATCACTACACATATTACTTCACATATCACTACACATATCACTACACATATCACTACACATATTACTTCACATATTACTTCACATATCACTACACATATCACTACACATATCACTACACATATCACTACACATATCACTACACATATCACTTCACATATCACTACACATATCACTACACATATCACTACACATATTACTTCACATATTACTTCACATATCACTACACATATCACTACACATATCACTACACATATTACTTCACATATTACTTCACATATTACTTCACATATCACTACACATCACTACACATATCACTACACATATTACTACACATCACTACACATATCACTACACATATCACTACACATATTACTTCACATATTACTACACATATCACTACACATATCACTACACATATTACTTCACATATCACTACACATATTACTTCACATATCACTACACATATTACTTCACATATCACTACACATATTACTTCACATATCACTACACATATCACTACACATATTACTACACATATCACTACACATATCACTACACATATTACTTCACACATCACTACACATATTACTTCACATATCACTACACATATTACTTCACATATCACTACACATATTACTTCACATATCACTACACATATTACTACACATATCACTACACATATCACTACACATATCACTACACGTATCACTACACATATCACTACACATATCACTACACATAAAGTAAATATTCAAGAGGCAAATTACGATAAAAAAATGAATTAGAAGTTATTGAAAAGCTGGTTATTAATTACAAGTTGTGTAATGGGTCTTGATGAAGCTGTCTTGTACTTGATGAAGCTGTCTTGTACTTGATGAAGCTGTCTTGTACTTGATGAAGCTGTCTTGTACTTGATGAAGCTGTCTTGTACTTGATGAAGCTGTCTTGTACTTAATGAAGCTGTCTTGTACTTGATGAAGCTGTCTTGTACTTGGTGAAGCTGTCTTGTACTTGATGAAGCTGTCTTGTACTTGATGAAGCTGTCTTGTACTTGGTGAAGCTGTCTTGTACTTGATGAAGCTGTCTTGTACTTGATGAAGCTGTCTTGTACTTGATGAAGCTGTCTTGTACTTGGTGAAGCTGTCTTGTACTTGGTGAAGCTGTCTTGTACTTGACGCTGTCTTCTACTTGATGAAGCTGTCTTGTACTTGATGAAGCTGTCTTGTACTTGATGAAGCTGTCTTGTACTTGATGAAGATGTCGTGTACTTGATGAAGCTGTCTTGTACTTGCTGAAGCTGTCTTGTACTTGATGAAGATGTCATGTACTTGATGAAGCTGTCTTGTACTTGATGAAGCTGTCTTGTACTTGATGAAGCTGTCTTGTACTTGCTGAAGCTGTCTTGTACTTGCTGAAGCTGTCTTGTACTTGCTGAAGCTGTCTTGTACTTGATGAAGCTGTCTTGTACTTGCTGAAGCTGTCTTGTACTTGATGAAGATGTCATGTACTTGATGAAGCTGTCTTGTACTTGATGAAGCTGTCTTGTACTTGCTGCAGCTGTCTTGTACTTGCTGAAGCTGTCTTGTACTTGATGAAGATGTCTTGTACTTGATGACGCTGTCTTGTACTTGATGACGCTGTCTTGTACTTGCTGAAGCTGTCTTGTACTTGCTGAAGCTGTCTTGTACTTGATGAAGCTGTCTTGTACTTGATGAAGCTGTCTTGTACTTGGTGAAGCTGTCTTGTACTTGATGAAGCTGTCTTGTACTTGATGAAGCTGTCTTGTACTTGATGAAGCTGTCTTGTACTTGATGAAGCTGTCTTGTACTTGGTGAAGCTGTCTTGTACTTGATGAAGCTGTCTTGTACTTGATGAAGATGTCGTGTACTTGATGAAGCTGTCTTGTACTTGCTGAAGCTGTCTTGTACTTGATGAAGATGTCATGTACTTGATGAAGCTGTCTTGTACTTGATGAAGCTGTCTTGTACTTGATGAAGCTGTCTTGTACTTGCTGAAGCTGTCTTGTACTTGCTGAAGCTGTCTTGTACTTGCTGAAGCTGTCTTGTACTTGATGAAGATGTCTTGTACTTGATGACGCTGTCTTGTACTTGCTGAAGCTGTCTTGTACTTGATGAAGCTGTCGGGTACTTGATGAAGCTGTCTTGTACTTGAACACTTGTACTTCCATATATAGGAAGCCATTGTCTGTCAGTGGCAATGAAATGCCAGAATTTCTTCAGCTGGAAATAATTGATTTATATATAAATTATATATATTATAATTATAAGATAATTCTCCTTGAAAGAAAAGTTTTCAGACGTTGATGAGACCAAATTATCTCAAGATCAAGTATTTTAGTTCACCGATTATTTCCATTTTTATAAATATCAATAAATCTCAGCTTCTCAACTGCTGCAGACCCGGGCTCTATACCCACTCCACCCACGTGACTATGGGAGGGGCTCGACCCCCGCTCAGCCTACCCCCAGGTCAAGTGTGACATGGGAGCCAGTGTATCTAGGGCCATGGTTGACCTGGTAAGCATGTAGGTGGCCGGCTGGTGGAGTCATTCGTGTTAGTGTGGCTCAGGCCCACACCGTCGCCAGGGTTTGTGACGGTGACGCGATTGATTGTGTCAGCCCTGTGGAAGTGTGTTGAACAGTCTCGGGCCTCTGATGTTGATAGTTCTCTCTTGAACACTGTGAGGGGTCGGCCAGTTATGTCCCTTATGTGTAGTGGAAGTGTGTTGAACAGTCTCGGACCTCTGATGTTGATAGTTCTCTCTTGAACACTGTGAGGGGTCGGCCAGTTATGTCCCTTATGTGTAGTGGAAGCGTGTTGAACAGTCTCGGGCCTCTGATGTTGATAGTTCTCTCTTGAACACTGTGAGGGGTCGGCCAGTTATGCCCCTTATGTGTAGTGGAAGCGTGTTGAACAGTCTCGGGCCTCTGATGTTGATAGTTCTCTCTTGAACACTGTGAGGGGTCGGCCAGTTATGTCCCTTATGTGTAGTGGAAGCGTGTTGAACAGTCTCGGGCCTCTGATGTTGATAGTTCTCTCTTGAACACTGTGAGGGGTCGGCCAGTTATGTCCCTTATGTGTAGTGGAAGCGTGTTCAACAGTCTCGGGCCTCTGATGTTGATAGTTCTCTCTTGAACACTGTGAGGGGTCGGCCAGTTATGTCCCTTATGTGTAGTGGAAGCGTGTTGAACAGTCTCGGGCCTCTGATGTTGATAGTTCTCTCTTGAACACTGTGAGGGGTCGGCCAGTTATGTCCCTTATGTGTAGTGGAAGCGTGTTGAACAGTCTCGGGAATCGGATGTAGACTAGAATGATATTATTATGGTAGATAAATACAATAAGTCCATATTCCGTTACCTCAATGTTTCCCAATAACCAACCAGTTATATGTGAATCAATATTTGAATTTGAATTTGAATACAGGGAGGTACTACTTGGTTGGGCGGAGGACTACTGGGTAACCTGCGGTCTACTGGCCGCCATTGACGCCTCTCGCTACACATAATAATCGTATACAGATTTATACATGTGTATCACCCAGTACACATAACTGGGTGTGTAGGAGTGTGTGGATGTATAAGATATGTAAGGATGCGTGTAGGAGCGGGTAGGAGGGTGATACCCGCATGGGTTCTCCTCTAACGGCGGGTGTCATGGCTGCCACCCGCCCTGCCGGCAACCCAACACCCGCGCTGTAATCCCTGGGGACCTGGGGCCAGCACGCCCTCAACCCCCCAGCACGCCCTCAACCTGTAGCACGCCCTCAACCCGTAGCACGCCCTCAACCCGTAGCACGCCCTCAACCTGTAGCACGCCCTCAACCCGTAGCACGCCCTCAACCCGTAGCACGCCCTCAACCCGTAGCACGCCCTCAACCCGTAGCACGCCCTCAACCCGTAGCACGCCCTCAACCCGTAGCACGCCCTCAACCCGTAGCACGCCCTCAACCCGTAGCACGCCCTCAACCCGTAGCACGCCCTCAACCCGTAGCACGCCCTCAACCCGTAGCACGCCCTCAACCTGTAGCACGCCCTCAACCTGTAGCACGCCCTCAACCTGTAGCACGCCCTCAACCTGTAGCACGCCCTCAACCTGTAGCACGCCCTCAACCCGTAGCACGCCCTCAACCCGTAGCACGCCCTCAACCTGTAGCACGCCCTCAACCTGTAGCACGCCCTCAACCTGTAGCACGCCCTCAACCTGTAGCACGCCCTCAACCCGTAACACGCCCTCAACCCGTAGCACGCCCTCAACCCGTAGCACGCCCTCAGTCCCCAGCACGCCCCCAACCCGTAGCACGCCCTCAACCCGTAGCACGCCCTCAACCCGTAGCACGCCCTCAACCCGTAGCACGCCCTCAACCTGTAGCACGCCCTCAACCTGTAGCACGCCCTCAACTCGTAGCACGCCCTCAACCCGTAGCACGCCCTCAACCCGTAGCACGCCCTCAACCCCCAGCATGCCCCCAACCTGTAGCACGCCCTCAACCTGTAGCACGCCCTCAACCCCCCAGCACGCCCCCAACCTGTAGCACGCCCCCAACCTGTAGCACGCCCTCAACCTGTAGCACGCCCTCAACCTGTAGCACGCCCTCAACCCGTAGCACGCCCTCAACCCGTAGCACGCCCTCAACCCGTAGCACGCCCTCAACCCGTAGCACGCCCTCAACCTGTAGCACGCCCTCAACCTGTAGCACGCCCTCAACCTGTAGCACGCCCTCAACCTGTAGCACGCCCTCAACCTGTAGCACGCCCTCAACCTGTAGCACGCCCTCAACCCGTAGCACGCCCTCAACCCGTAGCACGCCCTCAACCCGTAGCACGCCCTCAACCCCCAGCACGCCCCCAACCTGTAGCACGCCCTCAACCTGTAGCACGCCCTCAACCCCCCAGCACGCCCCCAACCTGTAGCACGCCCTCAACCTGTAGCACGCCCTCAACCTGTAGCACGCCCTCAACCTGTAGCACGCCCTCAACCTGTAGCACGCCCTCAACCTGTAGCACGCCCTCAACCCGTAGCACGCCCTCAACCCGTAGCACGACCTCAACCCGTAGCACGCCCTCAACCCCCAGCACGCCCCCAACCTGTAGCACGCCCTCAACCTGTAGCACGCCCTCAACCCCCCAGCACGCCCCCAACCTGTAGCACGCCCTCAACCTGTAGCACGCCCTCAACTTGTAGCACGCCCCCAACCTGTAGCACGCCCTCAACCTGTAGCACGCCCTCAACCCGTAGCACGCCCTCAACCTGTAGCACGCCCTCAACCCCCCAGCACGCCCTCAATCCCCCAGCACGTCCCCAACCTGTAGCACGCCCTCAACCTGTAGCACGCCCTCAACCCGTAGCACGCCCTCAACCCGTAGCACGCCCTCAACCCCCAGCACGCCCCCAACCTGTAGCACGCCCTCAACCTGTAGCACGCCCTCAACCCCCAGCACGCCCCCAACCTGTAGCACGCCCTTAACCTGTAGCACGCCCTCAACCTGTAGCACGCCCTCAACCTGTAGCACGCCCTCAACCTGTAGCACGCCCTCAACCTGTAGCACGCCCTCAACCCGTAGCACGCCCTCAACCTGTAGCACGCCCTCAACCTGTAGCACGCCCTCAACCTGTAGCACGCCCTCAACCTGTAGCACGCCCTCAACCTGTAGCACGCCCTCAACCCGTAGCACGCCCTCAACCCGTAGCACGCCCTCAACCCGTAGCACGCCCTCAACCCGTAGCACGCCCTCAACCCGTAACACGCCCTCAACCCGTAACACGCCCTCAACCCGTAGCACGCCCTCAACCCGTAGCACGCCCTCAACCTGTAGCACGCCCTCAACCCGTAGCACGCCCTCAACCCATAGCACGCCCCCAACCCGTAGCACGCCCTCAACCCGTAGCACGCCCTCAACCTGTAGCACGCCCTCAACCCGTAGCACGCCCCCAACCCGTAGCACGCCCTCAACCCGTAGCACGCCCTCAACCTGTAGCACGCCCCCAACCCGTAGCACGCCCTCAACCTGTAGCACGCCCTCAACCCGTAGCACGCCCTCAACCCGTAGCACGCCCTCAACCCGTAGCACGCCCTCAACCCGTAACACGCCCTCAACCCGTAGCACGCCCTCAACCCGTAGCACGCCCTCAACCTGTAGCACGCCCTCAACCCGTAGCACGCCCTCAACCCATAGCACGCCCCCAACCCGTAGCACGCCCTCAACCTGTAGCACGCCCTCAACCTGTAGCACGCCCTCAACCTGTAGCACGCCCTCAACCTGTAGCACGCCCTCAACCCGTAGCACGCCCCCAACCCGTAGCACGCCCTCAACCCGTAGCACGCCCTCAACCTGTAGCACGCCCCCAACCCGTAGCACGCCCTCAACCTGTAGCACGCCCCCAACCTGTAGCACGCCCCCAACCCGTAGCACGCCCTCAACCTGTAGCACGCCCTCAACCTGTAGCACGCCCTCAACCCGTAGCACGCCCTCAACCTGTAGCACGCCCTCAACCTGTAGCACGCCCTCAACCTGTAGCACGCCCCCAACCCGTAGCACGCCCCCAACCCGTAGCACGCCCTCAACCTGTAGCACGCCCTCAACCTGTAGCACGCCCACAACCTGTAGCACGCCCTCAACCTGTAGCACGCCCTCAACCTGTAGCCCGCCCTCAACCCGTAGCACGCCCTCAACCCGTAGCACGCCCTCAACCCCCAGCACGCCCCCAACCTGTAGCACGCCCTCAACCTGTAGCACGCCCTCAACCTGTAGCACGCCCTCAACCTGTAGCACGCCCTCAACCCGTAGCACGCCCTCAACCCGTAGCACGCCCTCAGTCCCCAGCACGCCCCCAACCCGTAGCACGCCCTCAACCTGTAGCACGCCCTCAACCTGTAGCATGCCCTCAACCTGTAGCACGCCCTCAACCTGTAGCACGCCCTCAACCCGTAGCACGCCCTCAACCCGTAGCACGCCCTCAACCCGTAGCACGCCCTCAACCCCCAGCACGCCCTCAACCCCCAGCACGCCCCCAACCTGTAGCACGCCCTCAACCTGTAGCACGCCCTCAACCTGTAGCACGCCCTCAACCTGTAATACGCCCTCAACCTGTAGCACGCCCTCAACCTGTAGCACGCCCTCAACCCGTAGCACGCCCTCAACCTGTAACACGCCCTCAACCCGTAGCACGAACTCAACCCGTAGCACGCCCTCAACCCGTAGCACGCCCTCAACCCGTAGCACGCCCTCAACCCGTAGCACGCCCTCAACCCGTAGCACGCCCTCAACCCGTAGCACGCCCTCAACCCGTAGCACGCCCTCAACCCGTAGCACGCCCTCAACCCGTAGCACGCCCTCAACCCGTAGCACGCCCTCAACCCGTAGCACGCCCTCAACCCGTAGCACGCCCTCAACCCGTAGCACGCCCTCAACCTGTAACACGCCCTCAACCCGTAGCACGCCCTCAACCTGTAGCACGCCCTCAACCCCCAGCACGCCCCCAACCTGTAGCACGCCCTCAACCCGTAGCACGCCCTCAACCCGTAGCACGCCCTCAACCCGTAGCACGCCCTCAACCTGTAGCACGCCCTCAACCCGTAGCACGCCCTCAACCTGTAGCACGCCCTCAACCTGTAGCACGCCCTCAACCTGTAGCACGCCCTCAACCTGTAGCACGCCCTCAACCCGTAGCACGCCCTCAACCCGTAGCACGCCCTCAACCCGTAGCACGCCCTCAACCCGTAGTACGCCCTCAACCTTTAGCACGCCCTCAACCTGTAGCACGCCCTCAACCTGTAGCACGCCCTCAACCTGTAGCACGCCCTCAACCTGTAGCACGCCCTCAACCCGTAGCACGCCCTCAACCCGTAGCACGCCCTCAACCCGTAGCACGCCCTCAACCTGTAGCACGCCCTCAACCCGTAGCACGCCCTCAACCCGTAGCACGCCCTCAACCCGTAGCACGCCCTCAACCCGTAGCACGCCCTCAACCCGTAGCACGCCCTCAACCCGTAGCACGCCCTCAACCTGTAGCACGCTCTCAACCTGTAGCACGCCCTCAACCCGTAGCACGCCCTCAACCTGTAGCACGCCCTCAACCCGTAGCACGCCCTCAACCCCCCAGCACGCCCTCAACCTGTAGCACGCCCTCACCCTTGGTTAACTTGGACATAGATATTTCGTGACTGTTCAAAAGACATTTGTAGCCGAGGCTATTTCCCCAACCTCCCGACAGCACTTGGTGGTAAGCTTGGCCATAGATATTTCATCAAATCCCCTCACTTTGAGGCCACGTGAGCAACACAAATACGAACAAACTTCAGTGGTCCCCAAGCCAATATGCAACTGAAAACTCCACACCCCACAAGGATTCGAACCCGGCTAAGAATGCGCCAAAGGGCGATTCAGGTAAGCTTACGAAGATTTTTAAGTAGTTCACTTAGATTTCGCTAGATGTCACTAGGGTTTTAGTTTGGCCAATCAGAGAGAAGGTAACATTTTTCACCTTACAGCTGTAGCCAATCACGGATATCGGAGCTTATCCCTGACCACTTGCGACTTATTTACCTCGAATTTTCTTATAAAATTAATATATTTTGAAGTAAAAGAATGTTTTTTCAACTTGTAAAGTCAGCAGCGACATTGTTGTAAACAAATGTTACATTTTTTGTTTACCTACGTTATTCTGAGAGTGTATAGCTGCCCTTGTCGCTCTCAAGACTTGAGAAGCCGTGGTGTTTATTTACGTACATATTTACCTCAATTTACCCAAGAGCCACTAACTCTCTAGTGGCCTGGACGAGGCCGCCAGATAGTGCTCCCACCAGCCACCTTCTCTCATATTTCATGTTCACCACTGTTGATTAACTTAATAACTACTGTTATAATATCTTAGTTAACACGAAGGACGTCTCTTCACGAAACTCTCCCGCTAAAATGTTTGGTTTATTATAAAATCAATCCTCCGTGTTGTGTAGTTGAGAAAAATTGTGTTATATCCAGTTTACGTAAAGCTACGAGTGGTCGAGAGCACTCTTAGCCGACGGAGACTACGAAGATTTTCCTTCTTATATGAATACCTGAATACTGACGTATTACCCCCCCACACAGGTGTGGAGCCCCTCCCCCCCCCACAGGTGTGGAGCCCCTCCCTCCCCCCCCACACAGGTGGGGAGCGCCGCCCCCCCTCCCAAAGTAAGCCTAACAGCGTCACTGAGCCATTAAGTTAATGGCGACTCTAATGTATAGAATGTAACATAATCTTGTATAGTAATATAATTGTTTTTATTTTGTGTTTTCAGGCGCGTATAAGGGCGTGGAGGCGCCAGGTCTGGACCCAAGTTACGCCCATGGTCAGCTGTCCTGCCACGCCCACCCTTCAAGCCACGCCCACTCATCCTGCCACGCCCACTCCTCAAGCCACGCCCACTCATCCTGCCACGCCCACGACGCTTTCTTTGACGTATCTGGCTACGCCCACAGGCAGTTTTCCTGGCAGACACGCTGTCATTCATCGACCCAGTCCCACACCCAGCCACCCAGCCACGCCCACAGTCAGTCCTCTAACCACGCCCACAGTCAGGTGTCCAGCCACGCCCACACCCACGTGATTAACGATGAACCAAGTCAGGTGTGTGAGGACGACAACCACACCTCCATGAACGAGGCGACAGTGGCTATTACAGGTGAGTGGGGGGAGGCTGCATGTACTCACCTAGTTGTACTCCCCTAGTTGTGTCTGCAGGATCGAGCATTGACTCTTGGATCCCGCCTTTCGAGCATCGGTTGTTTACAGCAATGACTCCTGTCCCATTTCCCTATCATACCTGGTTTTAAAATTATGAATAGTATTTGCTTCCACAACCTGTTCCTGAAGTGCATTCCATTTTCCCACTACTCTCACGCTAAAAGAAAACTTCCTAACATCTCTGTGACTCATCTGAGTTTCAAGCTTCCATCCATGTCCTCTCGTTCTGTTACTATTCCGTGTGAACATTTCGTCTATGTCCACTCTGTCAATCCCTCTGAGTATCTTATACGTTCCTATCATGTCCCCCCTCTCCCTTCTTCTTTCTAGTGTCGTAAGGCACAGTTCCCTCAGGCGCTCCTCATACCCCATCCCTCGTAGCTCTGGGACGAGTCTCGTTGCAAACCTCTGAACCTTTTCCAGTTTCATTATATGCTTCTTCAGATGGGGACTCCATGATGAGGCGGCATACTCTAAGACTGGCCTTACGTAGGCAGTGTAAAGCGCCCTAAATGCCTCCTTACTTAGGTTTCTGAATGATGTTCTAACTTTTGCCAGTGTAGAGTACGCTGCTGTCGTTATCCTATTAATATGTGCCTCAGGAGATAGATTAGGTGTTACGTCCACCCCCAGGTCTCTTTCACGCGTCGTTACAGGTAGGCTGTTCCCCTTCATTGTGTACTGTCCCTTTGGTCTCCTATCTCCTAGTCCCATTTCCATAACTTTACATTTGCTCGTGTTGAATTCTAGTAGCCATTTCTCTGACCATCTCTGCAATCTGTTCAGGTCCTCTTGGAGGATCCTGCAATCCTCATCTGTCACAACTCTTCTCATCAACTTTGCATCATCCGCAAACATCGACATGTAGGACTCTACGCCTGTAAACATGTCGTTAACATATACAAGAAATAGAATTGGTCCCAGCACCGATCCTTGTGGTACTCCACTTGTTACTGTTCGCCAGTCCGACTTCTCGCCCCTTACCGTAACTCTTTGGCTCCTTCCTGTTAGGTAGTTCCTTATCCATGCTAGGACCTTTCACCCCACCCCCGCCTGCCTCTCGAGCTTGAACAGCAGTCTCATGTGCGGTACTGTATCAAAGGCTTTTTGGCAGTCCAGAAATATGCAGTCTACCCAACCATCTCTGTCCTGTCTTATCCTCGTTATTTTATCATAGAATTCCAGAAGGTTTGTTAGGCACGATTTCCCTGTCCAGAACCCATGTTGATGTTTGTTCACAAACCTAATGTTCTCCAGGTGTGCAACCAGTCGTAGCCTAATTATTCTTTCCAGTATTTTACAGGGGATGCTTGTCAGTGATACAGGTCTATAGTTAAGTGCCTCCTCCCTATCGCCTTTCTTGAAGATCGGCACGACATTTGCCTTCTTCCAGCAACTGGGCAATTCTCCTGACATAAGTGACTCATTAAAGATCATTGCCAGAGGCACGCTGAGGGCCTGTGCTGCTTCTTTTAGTATCCACGGTGATACTTTGTCTGGTCCAACTGCTTTAGTTGCATCTAGAGTTGTCAACTGTTTCATTACCACCTCTGCTGTCACCTCTATATCTGATAGTCTTTCATCTAGGGTAACCCCTTCCAACAATGGGAGCTGCTCAGGCTCGGTAGTGAACACTCCATGGAAACTGGCATTCAGTGCCTCGCAGATTTCCTTGTCACTTTCAGTATATGCCCCCTCTGTCTTCCTTAGTCTTGTCACTTGGTCGTTCACCGACATTTTTCTTCTTATATGACTGTGTAGTAACTTAGGTTGTTTTTTCGCTTTGATTGCAATATCGTTCTCATAGTCCCTTTCCGATGTTCGTCTTATGTTAATGTAATCGTTCCTAGCTCTGTTGTATCTGCTTCTGTTGTCCTCTGTTCTTTGTCTTCTGTACTTCCTCCACTCCCGCCTGCTGGCCATTTTTGCTTCCTGACACTGTCTATTAAACCATGGGTTATTATATTCCTTCTTATTTTTTCCCTTTACCGTTGGTATAAATCTCTCTTCGGCCTCCTGGCATTTCTGTATGACTAGGTCCATCATATCTTGGACTGTTTTTCCTCTAATTTCTTCCTCCCACTGCACTTCATCCAGATAGTCCCTTATCCTCATATAGTCCCCTTTCCTGTAGTCAACTCTCCTTTCCCAGATCTCTTGTCCCATGGTCATAAGTTTGAATTCCATCATGTAGTCAAAGACTAGGACACAATGGTCACTGGCCCCTAGAGGTATTTCATGCTCTAAATTCTCGATATCTTCTACGTTCTGGGTGAAAATCAGGTCTAATAGGCTCGGTGCATCTCCTCCTCTTTCCCTTGTGTCTTCCTTCACATGTTGTGTCAGGAAATTCCTGTCTATAACATCTACTAATTTTGCTCCCCACGTTTCGTCCCCTCCATGGGGATTCCTTGATTCCCAATTTATATCTTTCCATGATTTAGGTCCCCCATGATCAGCAGCTTCGCTCTCATTCTGTGGGCTAGTGTTGCTGCCTTCTGCAGTTCATCTATACATGCTTTGTTGTTGTCATCATACTCCTGCCTGGGTCTTCTACTGTTTGGTGGGGGATTGTAGATTACCAAGATCACAATCTTCCTCCCATCTACTGTCAGAGTTCCATGTATGAAGCTTGTGCACTCATTGGTAACTCGATTTCCCAGGTCTTCAAACTTCCATTTCCGCTTTATTAGGAGTGCTACTCCCCCCTCCCTGTCTCTGTGTCCTCTCTTTTCGTATCACCTGGTACCCTTCAGGAAAGATTGCATCTTAGATCATGTCATTAATTTTAGTTTCCACAATTGCAACTATGTCAGGATCTGCTTCACTCACTCTTTCTTTTATCTCTTCTGCTTTATTAGATACCCCATCAGCATTGGTGTACCAAACCTTGAGATTCTTCATGGAAACTCTTGTACCAGAGTTCTCCCTTTCTCTGGGGGTCTGGGGGGATCTGGGGGATGTCTGGGGGGTGACTGGGGGCAGGGGGGATCTGGGGGGTGTCTGGGGGATGACTGGGGGCGGGGAGGGTCCGGGGGATGTCTGGGGGGATCCGGGGGGTGTCTGGGGGGGTCCGGGGGGTGTATGGGGGGTGTATGGGGGGTGAAAGAGTTCAGGAGGGGTGCTTGGGGGGCTACTGGGGGCTGGGCTTCTAGGAAGGTAGGTAGGAGGGTCTGGGGTAGGGCCTGGGTAGGTAGGTCTGGAGTAGGAAGGGCATACTGGGTCTGAAGATTAGGGAGGGCATAGAGGGGTTGGGAGATAGCGTAAGGTTGGGAGTCAGATAGAGGTTGAGAGGTTGGGAGGGGGAAGGATAGAGGGGGTGGGGGGAACCTCCCACCTCCCTCGCAAGGGTGGGGGGTCACATGGAAGGAGAGGGGATGAGGAGGGGTGAGGGCTGGGTAGGCTTTGGGTGTTGAGGGGATGATGTGTGGGGGAGGGGCTGCAGGTGTGGGGAAGGGCGCCTGCAGGTGTGGGGGAGGGGCTGCAGGTGTGGGGGAGGGGGCTGCAGGTGTGGGGGAAGGGCTGCAGGTGTGGGGGAGGGGCTGCTGGTGTGGGGGAGGGGCTGCTGGTGTGGGGGAGGGCGCCTGCAGGTATAGGGGAGGGGTTGCAGATGTAGGAGAGGGGCTGCAGGTGTGGGGGAGGGGCTGCAGGTGTGGGGGAGGGGCTGCTGGTGTGGGGGAGGGCGCCTGCA
>NC_091188.1:42336535-42354035 GCF_040958095.1 Procambarus clarkii | reverse complement strand
ATTCTTTCAAGTATTTTACAGGGGATGCTTGTCAGTGATACAGGTCTATAGTAAAGTGCCGCCTCCCTATCACCTTTCTTGAAAATTGGTACGACATTTGCCTTCTTCCAGCAACTGGGCAATTCTCCCGACATAAGTGACTCATTAAAGATCATTGCCAGAGGCACGCTGAGAGCCTGCGCTGCCTCTTTTAGTATCCACGGTGATACTTTGTCTGGTCCAACTGCTTTAGTTGCATCTAGAGTTGTCAACTGTTTCATTACCACCTCTGCTGTCACCTCTATATCTGATAGTCTTTCATCTAGGGTAACCCCTTCCAACAATGGGAGCTGCTCAGGCTCGGTAGTGAACACTCCATGGAAACTGGCATTCAGTGCCTCGCAGATTTCCTTGTCACTTTCGGTATATGCCCCCTCTGTCTTCCTTAGTCTTGTCACTTGGTCGTTCACCGACATTTTTCTTCTTATATGACTGTGTAGTAACTTAGGTTGTTTTTTCGCTTTGATTGCAATATCGTTCTCATAGTCCCTTTCCGATGTTCGTCTTATGTTAATGTAATCGTTCCTAGCTCTGTTGTATCTGCTTCTGTTGTCCTCTGTTCTTTGTCTTCTGTACTTCCTCCACTCCCGCCTGCTGGCCATTTTTGCTTCCTGACACTGTCTATTAAACCATGGGTTATTATATTCCCTCCTGCTTTTTTCCTTTATTGTTGGAATAAATCTCTCTTCAGCCTCCTTGCATTTCCATATGACTTGGTTCATCATACCTTGCACTGTTTTTCCTCTAATTTCTTCCTCTCACTGCACTTCTCCCAGGTAGTCCCTTATCCTTCTGTAGTCCCCTCTTCTGTAATCAAGTCTCCTTTCCCGGACCTCATGTCCTTTGGTCACAATTTTAAGCTCCATCATGTAGTCAAAGACTAGGACACAATGGTCACTGGCTCCTAGTGGTATTTCATGTTCCAACTGCTCGATGTCTTCTGCATTCTGGGTGAAAACGAGGTCTAATAGGCTGAGCGTATCCCCTCCTCTTTCCCTAGTGTCTTCCTTCACATGCTGTGTTAGGAAATTCCTGTCAATAACGTCTACCAGCTTCGCTCCCCAGGTCTCCTTCCCCGCCATGGGGATTCCTCGATTCCCAATCTATCTCTCCGTGATTTAGGTCCCCCATGACCAGCAGCTTCGCTCTCATTCTATACGCTATTGTTACTCCCCTCTGCAGTTCCTCTACACATGCCTTGTTGCTGTCCTCTGCAGTTCATCTATACATGTCTTGTTGCTGTCCTCGTACTCCTGCCTGGGCCTTCTACTGTTTGGTGGGGGATTGTAGAGTATCAAGATTACAATCTTCTTCCCATCCACTGTCAGAGTTCCATGTATGAAGCTCGTGCTTTCATTGGTACCTGGATTTTCCACCTCATCAAACTGTGTGTGTGTGTGGGGGGGGGGATGGTGGGGGGGGGAAGGGTGTGGGGGGGAAGGCTGTGTGTGTGTGGGGGGGGGAAGGGTGTGTGTTGGGGGGGAAGGCTGTGTGTGTGTGGGGGGGAGGGTGTGTGTGTGGGGGGGGGGGAGGGTGTGTGTGTGTGGGGGGGGGGAGAGGGTGTGTGTGTGTGGGGGGGGGAGAGGGTGTGTGTGTGTGTGGGGGGGGGGGAGAGGGTGTGTGTGTGGGGGGGGAGGGTGTGTGTGTGGGGGGGAGGGTGTGTGTGTGTGTGTACTCACCTAGTTGTGCTTGCGGGGGTTGAGCTCTGGCTCTTTGGTCCCGCCTCTCAACCGTCAATCAACAGGTGTACAGGTTCCTGAGCCTATTGGGCTCTATCATATCTACACTTGAAACTGTGTATGGAGTCAGCCTCCACCACATCACTTCCTAATGCATTCCATTTGTCAACCACTCTGACACTAAAAAAGTTCTTTCAAATATCTCTGTGGCTCATTTGGGCACTCAGTTTCCACCTGTGTCCCCTTGTGCGTGTTCCCCTTGTGTTAAATAGCCTGTCTTTATCTACCCAGTCGATTCCCTTCAGAATCTTGAATGTGGTGATCATATCCCTGTGTGTGTGTATCTGTGTGTGTGTGCGTACAGTATAATTACTAACCCGGTGTTGTGTGTACAGGAGCGGGTGTGGGGTGCAGGTGTACACGTGTGTGTCGTGAAGCCAACACCAACAGCTCGTTCTATCAGGCGCCTCATCACCAACAGTGAACTCCAGGTGAGTGTAAATAATGTTACCTGCTTGGATAAGCACCTCCAAAGGATACCTGATCAACCAGGCTGTGACTCGTACGTCAGGCTGCGAGCAGCCGCGTCCAACAGCCTGGTTGATCAGTCCGGCAACCAGGAGGCCTGGTCGACGACCGGGCCGCGGGGACGCTAAGCCCCGGAAGCACCTCAAGGTAACCTCAAGGTAACAAGGTAACCTCACCCTCCCCCCCCCTCCCCCCTGCCTGGGGAGCTGGGGTATGAGGACAAGGAGCTGGGGTATGAGGACAAGGAGCTGGGGTATGAGGACAAGGAGCTGGGGTATGAGGACAAGGAGCTGGGGTATGAGGACAAGGAGCTGGGGTATGAGGACAAGGAGCTGGGGTATGAGGACAAGGAGCTGGGGTATGAGGACAAGGAGCTGGGATATGAGAACAAGGTGCTGGGGTATGAGGACAAGGAGCTGGGATATGAGGACAAGATGCTGGGATATGAGGACAAGGTGCTGGGGTATGAGGACAAGGTGCTGGGGTATGAGGACAAGGTGCTGGGATATGAGGACAAGGTGCTGGGGTATGAGGACAAGGAGCTGGGGTATGAGGACAAGGAGCTGGGGTATGAGGACAAGGAGCTGGGGTATGAGGACAAGGAGCTGGGGTATGAGGACAAGGTGCTGGGATATGAGGACAAGGAGCTGGGATATGAGGACAAGATGCTGGGATATGAGGACAAGGTGCTGGGGTATGAGGACAAGGTGCTGGGGTATGAGGACAAGGTGCTGGGATATGAGGACAAGGTGCTGGGGTATGAGGACAAGGAGCTGGGGTATGAGGACAAGGAGCTGAGGTATGAGGACAAGGAGCTGGGGTATGAGGACAAGGAGCTGGGGTATGAGGACAAGGAGCTGGGGTATGAGGACAAGGAGCTGGGGTATGAGGACAAGGAGCTGGGGTATGAGGACAAGGTGCTGGGATATGAGGACAAGGAGCTGGGATATGAGGACAAGGAGCTGGGGGTATGAGGACAAGGTGCTGGGATATGAGAACAAGGTGCTGGGATATGAGGACAAGGTGCTGGGGTATGAGGACAAGGAGCTGGGATATGAGGACAAGGAGCTGGGATATGGGGACAAGGAGCTGGGATACGAGGACAAGGGGCTGGGATACGAGGACAAGGAGCTGGGATACGAGGACAAGGAGCTGGGATACGAGGACAAGGAGCTGGGATATGAGGACAAGGAGCTGGGATATGGGGACAAGGTGCTGGGGTATGAGGACAAAGAGCTGGGATATGAGGACAAGGAGCTGGGATATGAGGACAAGGAGCTGGGGTATGAGGACAAGGAGCTGGGATATGGGGACAAGGAGGTGGGATACGAGAACAAAGAGCTATTATCGGAGGTCCAGAAGCTGAGATACAAGGATGGTACCCAACCACTTAGACCATAGGGGATTGAACTCCGACCCAGCAAGCAGCGAGGCCGTCGCCCCACTGACCAGTCTTGGGAAGCAGACGCACCGGTACTAGTTATGTCTTATAAATGCCAGTGAATGTACTCAGCCATTTCTTAAGGCTAAGACTTTTTGTCTCCAAACCTGCTTCTGTTTTGTTTAAAATTCCCCTACGTCTTTCTATCTATATCTACCACTACTGGTGTAGGCGACGCCACACTACCACTGGTGTAGATGCCACAGGTGTTGAGCTTGTCATATAACCGGCAATCACACACCTGCGCTGACAGGTGTGCCAGCAATGACTTAGTCAATACCTTTCTTGCCCACCCACTCTCACTCTCTCTGAGAGAGAGAGAGAGAGAGAGAGAGAGAGAGAGAGAGAGAGAGAGAGAGAGAGAGAGAGAGAGAGAGAGAGAGAGAGAGAGACAGACAGACACAGACAGACACAGACAGACACAGACAGACACAGACAGACACAGACAGACACAGACAGACACAGACAGACAGACAGACAGACAGACAGACAACACACATATATTGATATATAAGTGCTAGCAAGAGTCCCTATAGGCCTAGCTACAGGAATAAACTCTCAGTTGACTAATAACACAACTCTGGTAATTTTCACAGCCTCTGGGCGCCCTAGTGTGTTGTGGGCCACTCAGTCAGCGTATTACCACGTGTCACCCCGGGGTGAGCATATTGATTAAAGCCACTATTCACACCTACTTTATCGCTTCCTCTCGCCTAATTCCTCGCTTTCTACACGTCGTATCGTTTTCTATGATTTGACCTCGATAGGTTAGGTAGGTTGCTTGGGTTCTGGGGCCAGGTTCACGAAGCAGTTACGCAAGCACTTACGAACCGGAAGCCAAATTCACGAAGTAGTTACGCAAGCACTTACGAACCTGGGGCCCGATTCACGAAGCAGTTACGCAAGCACTTACGAAACTGGGGCCCGATTCACGAAGCAGTTACGCAAGCACTTACGGACCTGGGGCCAGATTCACGAAGCAGTTACGCAAGCACTTACGAACCTGTGCATCTTGTCTCAATCTTTGGCGGCTTTGTTTACAATTATTAAACAGTTAATGAGCTCCGAAGCACCAGGAGGCTGTTTATAACAATAACAACAGTTGATTGGCAAGTTTTCATGCTTGTAAACTGTTTAATAAATGTAACCAAAGCCGTCAGAGATTGAGGAAAGATTTACACGTTCGTAAGTGCTTGCGTAACTGCTTCCTGAATCTAGTCCCAGGTTCGTAAGTGCTTGCGTAACTGCTTCGTGAATCTGGCCCCAGGTTCGTAAGTGCTTGCGTAACTGCTTCGTGAATCTGGCACTAGGTCCGTAAGTGCTTGAGTAACCGATTCGTGAACCTGGCCTCGGGTTCGTAAGTGGTTGCGTAACTGCTTTGTGAATCTGGCTCCAGGTGCGTAAGTGCTTGCGTAACGGCTTCGTGAATCTGGCGTCAGTAGTATGACCTCGTTTACATTAATTACCCAACTATTAGATAGCCAGCCCCCCCCCTCCCCCCGGGCCTCTGGCTATCGACCCGCGCGCGCACACATGTCGTTAAATGAATGGAAACTATTGAGGCTTACAACGCTGTGATCTTGGCGTTTGAAAACGCGTGGGCTTGGGTCTATCATTAAATACATCGTATTTTGACCGGAATGGAGAAGACGGTGCTGGAGTAGCCGTGGACACCACCGGGCGGCACGGAAGGTAAACAAAGTCATGGAGGAACAAACTCTTGGAACAGTGTGGAGATGGACGGTGACAAGTAGGAAGCAGAGCGGTGTTAGTGAGGTGTGTAGTGAGAGAAGAGGAGGGTGAGAGGTGGAGAGGGGATGGTGCAGGATGATGACAGGGGTAGTGGGGAATAGTGAGAGGAAGGAGGGGGGGAGGGGGGGGATGTTTTAACTACTGTAATAGCTGAAGTTAATCTGCCACCCAATTCCACCTGCACATAAACCGGTTGAAACCTGTATTGATTCTGGTTTCAAAGGTCACACCAGTGATCTCTGGGGTGACCTTTGACCTCGTCACGCCGGTCTCTTCATCATATCTCAATACTGAAATATATGTATTGATTCCAACCCAAAATTAGTACTAAAAGTATTGACCTTTCACAGTCAACTCACAAGGAACTCAGTCAACTATATATATATATATATATTGTGACGGTAACGCGTTGGTGTTCGGCTGTTTAAGGCTAGGGGTATGGCCTCGTCACATAGTTATAAAAAAAAATAGAAAAAACTGGAACTTCGTCTGTGGTAAGGTAAGGAGAAGACACACAAAACACAAGTAAACTTTAACAATGAAATTTTAATTACGTTAATTAAATCAAAACATGAATAAAATGCACAAACAAATTCTTATAATAAAATCAATCAAAATAATAAGAATAATTAGATGACACAATGAAAAGTTACGTTAAGGCAAAATAACAAGAAGTGCAATACAAAAGTAAATGGGAGGTGTTGGAATATTGGCTTTAAGCCACCACTTCTCTCAGTACACGCTAGCGTCTAGCCGGGAGGAGTGGTGACAACGAGAGCACTGAACATTCTGAGGTAGGAGGTTGGGGCGACCCCAGACATCAAGTAGTATGGGGGGGCGAGTGCAGGTGCAGCCAGACCGGCGACCAATCAGCGGAGCCGGTAGCGATCAACATGTAGTTTGGTGGTTTGAGTCCGAACAGGTGGCTGGCTGCATATGTTTTGCTCACCCTGGCAAGCCTTGCTGGTGTTGTTGTTGTTGTTGGACATGTCTTCCATAGTCGTTTTATATAATTTCAACGACGTGTTTGTGGAGGGAAGAGCAGGCTCAATCTCTTGAAGGAGATTACTGTCACAACTCTCCCCCGAAGCCTGCGGTTCTGGAAGAAGTACGTCGTTATGTGGTGGAGTAATGGATGGAGTCGCTTCTACTTCATAAACTCTGGAGAGGGCATCGGCTATGGTGTTGTCAGACTCTTGGTATAGCGTGTCTCCAGGTTGAATTTCTGCAGGTAGCAAGCCCATAGTAGAAGACGTTGAGATGAGAAGTGGGCGTGCTGCAAGAGGTGTAGGGTGGTGTGGTCCGTATTGATGGTGGACCGAGCACTTTTCAGGTGTGAAGTGAAGTGCTGAAGCTTCAGGATGAGGAAGAGTAGCTCCTTGCCAATTGTTCCGTCGTTCCTTGTAGCAGTAGTCGCTGACAGGTGTATTCTTCTCGCCTCGTTGCTGCATCACGACACCACCATCGTCGGTACCATTGGCGTCGACATGGAGGATGAAGGGCTTATCTGACGAGGTGAGAGTGGAATTAGAAGAGGGCATAGGAGCACGATTATTATCCTGAAAGCATTTGGGAAAATCATTAAGGATTTCGGAATTAGAAAGCGCTGACTCCTTGTCAGTGCTTTCGGGAGGAGAAGCTGGGAAGGTCTCACTGTGGATGTAGGGTTCTGTGAATGTGGAATAGTTAGTCAAGACAGTGGGAGGAGTACCATTATATTGCTTCAGGAGGTTGACGTGGCACAGCTGGGTCTTCCGCCGCCTATCTGGAGTCTCTATGACGTAAGTGTTGTTGCTTCTGCACTCTTTGACGCAGTAGGGTCCTGAAAATCTGTTTTGTAAAGGTGAACCTGGGATAGGAAAATAGGCAAGGACGAAGTCTCCCGGCTTGAATTTTCTTACTTTGCTGGTCTGGTCGTAATGAGTCTTCATTCTCACCTGGGCTTTCAATAGATTATCATGGGCAAAGCGATGGACTCTCTCTAGAATGTGTTGAAGGTTTTGAAGAAACTGGGGCACATTCTGATGCTCACTGAAGGTGGCATCTCTGAGAGAGTCTTTGAAAGCCTTAAGGGGAGTACGGCACTTACGGCCGTAGAGCATCTCATAAGGAGATACTCCTAGGGACTCATTGGGGAGACTTCTGAAAATACACATTATTAGGTCAATCTGCTTATCCCAATCCTTTGAGGTTTCACTACAAAACTTTTTCAAGAGTGCTTTGATGGTCTGATGACTACGTTCAAGAGAACCCTGTGAAGCAGGATGATAGGGGCTGGACAATACCTGTTTGATGTTGAACTCCTCCAGTGTCCTTTTGAAGAGATCACTGGTGAAGTTGGTGCCACAGTCACTTTGAATCTCCCTGGGAAATCCGTATTGAGTGAAGATCTTCAATAGATGTTTTATAACCGTAGCAGCCGTGATGTTCTTCACTGGAACTGCTATGGGAAATCTGGTGGTAGGACACAGGATGGTTAGGATGTAGGCGTTACCTGAACTGGTCCGAGGTAAAGGACCAACACAGTCTATTATGAGTCTGTGGAAAGGTTCCGCAGGCACCTGTATGGGAATCAGTGGTGCTCTGGGAATGGAGACGTTCGGTTTGCCTGCCATCTGACATGTATGACACTGTTTTACGTACTGTTTGACGTTATTTACCATACCTGGCCAGTAGTAGTCTTGACGAATCCCATGGTAAGTCTTGTTGAAGCCGTAGTGGGAGAATGCTCCGTGGGCCAGGTGTAGAATAGTGGGCCGCAGGCTGGTGGGAATCACAAGTTGTTCGATGTTGGCCCAATCGTCCTCCTCCTTCAGTTTACTGGGTCTATATCTGCGGTAGAGCAAGTCGTTCTCTAGGAAGAACCCAGGAATACTGTCGGGTTGAGTCTCAGCCTGGAAAAACAATGGTGTTAAAGTAAGATCTTCCCTCTGCAACTTACGGAACTCCAACTTGGTCAGATGCGGGGGGAGTTTCTGAGGGTCTTGAGGGACAGCGGTAGCAGTAGAGTCAGCTGACTGTGGACGTGCGGCTTGTGCACGGGTGGTCACGAGAACCGGAGGAGAAACTTCACCACTCTCTTGAACCTCTGCTGGAACATACTCAAGAATAGGGTTTATTGGCACAGAGTTACACACCTGGGGTTTGTCCATGACGATCAGGTTGGTCGGTTGCAGGTCTTCTGCCAAGTCGTTGCCTAGGAGAAGTTGCACTCCAGGCATGGGAAAAGGCTTTTCCCTGACGGCGACTTGGACTTCCCCGTTCACGTAGGGACAATCCAGGTGGACTCTGGCGAGAGGGTATGGAGTGGTAGCAGTGAGGTCAGTGATGAAGACTGTTTCCCCGGTGTAGACTATGTTGGGCACAGCCGACTTCAAGATGATCGATTGTAGAGCCGCTGTGTCCCTCAAGATCTTCAATTTGAAACGTCCCTCCGGATTTGAACCGTTGGCAGAGACAGTTCCAGTATACAGGTGGTTACTGAAAAGAGAAAGATCATTAACATCAACACCAACATTCATCACAGGCTTACCGGACTTAGGAGGAGTTGGTTTGGGTCGTTGTTGGTCAGTGGTTCCCTTGTATTGAGACTTACCACACTTGTCTATGGTATGTCCATAGAGTCTACAATACTTGCAGTACAGTTGTGAACCAGCTTGATCGGGGCTCACCTTCTCGTAACTGTACCACGACTTCTTACTGGAGGATGGTTCGGGTGTCAGCCGGTGGATGAGGCTGTAAGTGTCAGCCGACTTAGCACACTTCAGGTAGTCGGTTTCTTCTTTATCTGCTAAGTAGAGACGGACAGGAGGTGGCACACGTCTCAAGAATTCTTCAACAAGCATCAGGTTGACGAGTTCTGTAAAAGTAGAGACATGTGCTGCTTCCAGCCATTTCATGAAATACCTCCGTTTCGTGTTAGCAAACTCAAGGAAGGTAGTGGTACTTGCCTTCAGGTGGTCACGGAATTTCCTTCTATAACTTTCTGTGGAAAGTAGGTAGGCGTCCAACACTGCTTGTTTCAGAGTGTAGTAGTCATTCTCAGACGCCAAAGTACTGAGTGTGACTGCAGCTCTACCTGTAAGATGGACTCTGAGAAGTGTGGCCCATTGGTCGACAGGCCAACTGAGTTGATTAGCAAGGGTTTCAAAGGTGGTGAAAAACACATCAACTTCTGCTTCTACAAAGGATGGCATTAACTTACTTGCATGTGATATATTAAAACTGACGGGAAGATTGGCAGTAGCTTGCTGGCGTTGAGTGAAGTGGGAAGTTTCCAAGGCGATTTCACGTTGACGACACTCTAGAGCCAGAGTTGCTTGTTGCTTGTCATGTTCGCGTTGTATTTCCAACTCGCGTTGTTTTGTTTCAAGCTGTACTCTCTCACGTTCATGGAGCAAGGCGACCTCACGTTCGTGGAGGGCGAGTCCACGTTCGTGTTCTTCTCTCCTCAAGGCAGCTTCACGTTCTTGTTCGTCTCTCCTCAAAGCAGCTTCACGTTCTTGTTCGTCTCTCCTCAAAGCAGCCTCGCGTTCTTGTTCTTCCCTCCGTATGGCAGCCGCTCGTTCTTGTTGTTCGCGGGCTTCCCTTTGCTGCTCACGTTCAATCTTAGCCAGCTCTAGTTTAAGTTTCATCGTTGCCAAGTCAGTTTTATCTGCAATATAGTAAGTTTCATGAGTTTCAGAGTCTATCTTACCTTGCTCTAAATAGTAATCCAGCAACAGGTTGTGTAGGTCATTTTTGTTGGCTTGGTAGGGAACTTCTAGTTGATACTCATGTGCAAGAGTTTGTAATTCAGTCCTCTTGGCACGACTTAAAGTCCCTATTTCACCTGCTGGATTTGCACGGAAAGTTTGGAGACGAAACATGGTGAAATTAGCAAATAAAGGTACACGAATATTCAATAGTGAAATGTCAGAAACAGGACAACGTGGCAACTGGTACCTATCCTGTGTGATCTTTAACAATTAACGTTAAGTGAAAGATATTAAATGATTAAATTAAATCAAGGGCGCAGGAAATCTTGTACCCGGTACTCATGTAAGAGAATAAGGGCAAGAAAATCCTACTAACAAATGAAACAAAGTTTCGAAAACAAATGAAACAGTTAAATGCTTCAAAAGTAAAATTGGTAGTCCAAGGATGTAGGCATACCTTGCCAAGTCTCTATAGGACATAAAGCAAGTTTTCCCCACTGAATTTAATATGATACTTACAGAATTAGCGAACTTTTGTGCTCTGAAAAAATAAGCTAATTCCCTACCGTTGTATGTATCATCATCTCTGACTGACGTGTAGGGGTGCGAGGTGTCAACTTGTGACGAGAACTGCTGCTGAGGTCCCAATTCAGCAACTAAAGTTCGAGCTAGAGGAACTATGGCCCTCTTTGTCCTCCTACAGTCAGATTGCAGAAGATTGGGTACTCTTGACCCGGGGCAGACCACAGTACCAGGGTACCAATATGATGATCTGTCAGAATGAGAAATATTCAAGGGACATAGATGGTAAACACGAGTAATAACACGGAGGGAGAGATGACCAATTAAGAGTATGACTGCGGCCTACAGTCACCACGTAATCCAAAGTTGTCTCACCTTCACTATATGTTACTCTCGTAATGCACAATACACCGCACCTTATAAAAAATGAAATTGAATATGAAAAATAGTAAAGCTACGTTAACAAAGTTAAATACGCTTACCATAAATTACCACTTGGCACCAGTACCTGAGTGAAGCTCCTAGGACAGGCCCCCATATAACTTGTGACGGTAACGCGTTGGTGTTCGGCTGTTTAAGGCTAGGGGTATGGCCTCGTCACATAGTTATAAAAAAAAAATAGAAAAAACTGGAACTTCGTCTGTGGTAAGGTAAGGAGAAGACACACAAAACACAAGTAAACTTTAACAATGAAATTTTAATTACGTTAATTAAATCAAAACATGAATAAAATGCACAAACAAATTCTTATAATAAAATCAATCAAAATAATAAGAATAATTAGATGACACAATGAAAAGTTACGTTAAGGCAAAATAACAAGAAGTGCAATACAAAAGTAAATGGGAGGTGTTGGAATATTGGCTTTAAGCCACCACTTCTCTCAGTACACGCTAGCGTCTAGCCGGGAGGAGTGGTGACAACGAGAGCACTGAACATTCTGAGGTAGGAGGTTGGGGCGACCCCAGACATCAAGTAGTATGGGGGGGCGAGTGCAGGTGCAGCCAGACCGGCGACCAATCAGCGGAGCCGGTAGCGATCAACATGTAGTTTGGTGGTTTGAGTCCGAACAGGTGGCTGGCTGCATATGTTTTGCTCACCCTGGCAAGCCTTGCTGGTGTTGTTGTTGTTGTTGGACATGTCTTCCATAGTCGTTTTATATAATTTCAACGACGTGTTTGTGGAGGGAAGAGCAGGCTCAATCTCTTGAAGGAGATTACTGTCACAATATATATATATATATATATATATATATATATATATATATATATATATATATATATATATATATATATATATATATATATATATATATAACTAAAGAGTTTTCAGTTGCATATAGTCCTGTGGGACCATTCAGGCTTGTTCGCATATATATATATATATATATATATATATATATATATATATATATGTCGTACCTAGTAGCCAGAACGCACTTCTCGGCCTACTATTCAAGGCCCGATTTGCCTAATAAGCCAAGTTTTCCTGAATTAATATATTTTCTCACATTTTTTTCTTATGAAATGATAAAGCTACCGATTTCATTATGTATAAGGTCAATTTTTTTTTATTGGAGTTAAAATTAACGTAGATATATGACCGAACCTAACCAACCCTACCTAACCTAACCTAACCTATCTTTATAGGTTAGGTTAGGTAAGGTAGCCGAAAAAGTTAGGTTAGGTTTGGTTAGGTAGGTTAGGTTGTCGAAAAACAATTATTTCATGAAAACATGGCTTATTAGGCAAATCGGGCCTTGCATAGTAGGCTGACAAGTGCGTTCTGGCTACTAGGTACGACATATATATATATATATATATATATATATATATATATATATATATATATATATATATATATATGTATATATATGTATATATATGTATAATATATATAACAGACTTCCATGTTGCTATATTAAATTATTTTGCCCTCTTTTACCATTGTGATGATATAGAGTATTGTGAAAGGATATTCCTGCAGGAACTATTTAAGGATATTTTAAGAATATTATTGTATGATACAAGACTGCATTATGTGAATGTTTTAGGTGGAGTTGGTGAGTGAGGAGCAGCTACACGAGAGAGTGCCAGAGGACCAGTTGACGCCTCAGTTTGGTGGCACCTTACAGCTGGACCACCACGCCTGGTCCGTCTTCTGCAAGGTGGCTGCCCATACACGTGTTGTTCATGCAATATTCACACTGTTTTGCAACATTTCACTGAATGCTTCTTATTTACATTTCCGAGGCCATGGGTCTCCACAGTTGTACTAAAGGTGGTATATATATATATTACTTAATTTAGTTTAATATATATTTTCAAGCCAGTTTTGTAAAATTTGTAAATTCTTATCATATGACAGATCCGGGTGGAAGTGTTGGACCAAGTCAGACGGGGTGCGACAATGTTGGAGACTTGTGTCTCTCTGTCTCCCTCTCCCTCACTGTCTCCCCCACACTCCCTGGCCCCCTCCACCACCACGGAGGTCCAGGAGATGCACCACTGCGTCGCTAGTGCCAAGTCCAGCTTACGGCACATGGAGAAATGGTGCCATAGGCTTCACAACCATTCTTTAGTTAGGTATGTCCTTCAAGAAGCTGGTGCGTTTTCTTTGATCAAACTCGAGACAGAAAATAAGATTTTCTGAGCAGACTATTCTATAAGTTTATCTTAACAATTTTTAACTCTGGATTATTTTCCGGATATATGATATTGTGTGATTTTTAAAGTGCATCTAATGCAGTTATTAGAAACATGCAAATTAAAGAAAGTACTTCAGATTTACAAGGACTAAGAAATGTCCAGAGACCTGAAAGCTGCAGTAATAAAAGCTATGACAACTTTTCTAATTTTTTTTTTTTTGAGATATATACAAGAGTTGTTACATTCTTGTACAGCCACTAGTACGCGTAGCGTTTCGGGCAAGTCCTTAATCCTATGGTCCCTGGAATACGATCCCCTGCCGCGAAGAATCGTTTTTTCATCCAAGTACACATTTTACTGTTGCGTTAAACAGAGGCTACAGTTAAGGTATTGCGCCCAGTAAATCCTGGCAATGTGATGTAGTCATTGTGGTAGTTCCCTTGGCTATGGTCAGCCCAGTAACCGGACCAGACAATGTGATGTACTCATTGTGGTAGTTCCCTTGGCTATGGTCAGCCCAGTAACCGGACCAGGCAATGTGATGTAGTCATTGTGGTAGTTCCCTTGGCTATGGTCAGCCCAGTAACCGGACCAGACAATGTGATGTAGTCATTGTGGTAGTTCCCTTGGCTATGGTCAGCCCAGTAACCGGACCAGGCAATGTGATGTAGTCATTGTGGTAGTTCCCTTGGCTATGGTCAGCCCAGTAACCGGACCAGACAATGTGATGTAGTCATTGTGGTAGTTCACCTTGGCTATGGTCAGCCCAGTAACCGGACCAGGCAATGTGATGTAGTCATTATGGTAGTTCCCTTGGCTATAGGCACATCTGGCAGGTTAGTGAAGCTGAGCCACTACCAGAATACTCAGATTGTAAACTCTGTGATAAACCTTTAATGCACTCACTAGAACACTACAATGTTGAATGTGAAACCGTAAAGGACTTTAGACCTCCTGGCCTCTTGTACCACCAACTGTGTAACTATGTCATTGACTCAGGTGTTCTGAACGACATCCTAACTATTTATCCTAAATTTGCTTGTCCATTTTAAAGAATATAGAACTATTTTATTTATATTATTTTTAAGTTGCATCCCTTATGAACCCATCCCTGTCCATGTGAGGCAGTGCACAGTAGAAAGTTGTTAATAATAACAGGCTTGAGCTAGGTAGCACTGGGATTGTTCTGTTTCATAAGATGTTAGAAAGTAAGATGCTTCAAGTGATTAAGTGTTTCATAATAAGTAAAGTCTTATTTAATTCTTGTTGTCAGGGAAGGAAGCGTGTATTTAGGCTTATCAAGCTTTACGTAGACCCATTACAAACGTTTCTCAAGATGCAACCCCTCAACAGTTTATAAATAATAAATCATTCCCCACAACAGTTTATAAATATGTTCTAAGAAATACAACATTCTGTTGTATCTCTAGGTAAGACCTAGTATATACTATGCCTAATGCCACTAATATGCACAGCGTTTTTGGCAAACGAATTTCGTAATTCCCAGTTACCTATTTTCTGCCAGGTGAACAAAGACATTAAGCGAAAGAACAAATGCCCAACCACTTCAGTTCCGCTCGAGAGAAACATAGACTTTACAAGAGAACAAATTTGTTCATTTGATGCATCATGCTATTGTGATTTTTGTGTGTAATAGATTTTACAAAAATGTAAGAATAGTATGGTTGCCATCTATTGGCAATACTATGGTTTGGTTGCCATCTATTGGCAATACTATGGTTTGGTCGCCATCTATTGGCAAGACTATTTTTTACTTTTATTATAATGATTATTAGTGTATTGCCCCGGTGATTGACAGGTGTTGGATGAGTGAGTGTGAGGAGCTGGTGAAGACGCTGGAGGCCGTCTCCAGTCTGGCGATGGATCACCGAGCCTCCAGACTCTCCCTCCTCCACCAGGAAGCCAACTCGGTAAGTACACTATGCACTTTTAAGTTTTTTTTAAGTTTTAAGTATACTTGTAAGTACACTACACACTTTTAAGGATTAAGGTAGTGTATGGGATCCTCTTGCATGTAGGTTCGAATCCTCATCACGGTCCTTGTGGATTTGTTCACACACACTATGTGTGTGTGTGTGTGTGTGTACTCACCTAATTGTGCTTGCGGGGGTTGAGCTTTGGCTCTTTGGTCCCGCCTCTCAACTGTCAATCAACTGATGTACAGATTCCTGAGCCTACTGGGCTCTATCATATCTACATTTGAAACTGTGTATGGAGTCAGCCTCCACCACATCACTTCCTAGTGCATTCCATTTATTAACTACTCTGACACTGAAAAAATTCTTTCTAACGTCTCTGTGGCTCATCTGGGTACTAAGTTTCCACCTGTGTCCCCTTGTTCGTGTCCCACCCGTGCTGAAGAGTTTGTCTTTGTCCACCCTGTCAATTCCCCTGAGAATTTTGTAGGTGATTATCATGTCTCCCCTTACTCTTCTGTTTTCCTGGGATGTGAGGTTCAGCTCCTTTAGCCTTTCCTCGTAGCTCAATCTTCTCAGTTCCGGGACGAGCCTGGTGGCATACCGCTGAATCTTCTCTAACTTTGTCTTGTGTTTAACTAGGTATGGACTCCAGGTTGGAGCTGCATACTCCAGGATTGGTCTTACATAAGTGGTATACAGGGTTCTGAAAGATTCCTTACACAAGTTTCTGAAGGCAGTTCTTATGTTGGCCAGTCTAGCATATGCCGCTGATGATATTCTTTTGATGTGGGCCTCTGGGGACAGGTTCGGTGTGATATCAACCCCCAGATCCTTCTCTCTATTTGACTCTTGCAGGATTTCCCCTCCCAGATGATACCTTGTGTTCAGCCTCCTGCTCCCTTCGCCTAATTTCATCACCTTACACTTTCCTGAGTTGAACTTTAGCAGCCATTTTCTAGACCATTCCTCCAGTTTATCCAGGTCATCCTGTAGTCTCTGTCTATCTTCATCCGTCTTGATTCTTCTCATAATTTTTGCATCATCAGCAAACATCGAGAGGAATGAGTCTATACCCTCTGGAAGATCGTTCACATATATTAGAAACAGGATGGGTCCAAGTACTGAGCCCTGTGGGACTCCGCTGGTGACATCTCGCCACTCTGATGTCTCCTCCCTCACCGTTACTCGCTGTTTCCTGTTGCTTAAGTACTCCCTTATCCACTGGAGCACCCTCCTTTTTACTCCTGCCTGTTGCTCCAACTTTTTAAACAGCCTTTTATGGGGTACTGTGTCAAAGGCTTTTTGGCAATCCAGGAAAATGCAGTCGGCCCACCCTTCTCTTTCCTGCCTAATTTTTGTTGCCTGGTCATAAAATTCTATTAAACCTGTGAGGCACGATTTACCATATCTGAACCCATGTTGGTGGTGCGTTACAAAGTTATTTCCCTCCAGATGCTCTACGAGCCTTTTCCTTACGATCTTCTCCATCACCTTGCATGGTATACAAGTTAAGGAAACTGGCCTGTAGTTCAGTGCCTCTTGCCTGTCACCCTTTTTGTATATTGGGACCACGTTAGCTGTCTTCCAACTTTCTGGTAAGTCTCCTGGAGACAGGAGAATGTGTGTGTGTGTGTGTGTGTGTGTGTGTGTGTGTGTGTGTGTGTGTGTGTACTCACCTAATTGTACTCACATAATTGTGCTTGCGGGGGTTGAGCTTTGGCTCTTTGGTCCCGCCTCTCAACTGTCAATCAACTGGTGTACAGATTCCTGAGCCTACTGGGCTCTATCATATCTACATTTGAAACTGAGTATGGAGTCAGCCTCCACCACATCACTTCCTAGTGCATTCCATTTATTAACTACTCTGACACTGAAAAAATTCTTTCTAGCGTCTCTGTGGCTCATCTGGGTACTAAGTTTCCACCTGTGTCCCCTTGTTCGTGTCCCACCCGTGCTGAAGAGTTTGTCTTTGTCCACCCTATCAATTCCCCTGAGAATTTTGTAGGTGGTTATCATGTCTCCCCTTACTCTTCTGTTTTCCAGGGATGTGAGGTTCAGCTCCTTTAGCCTTTCCTCGTAGCTCAATCCTCTCAGTTCCGGGACGAGCCTGGTGGCATACCGCTGAATCTTCTCTAACTTTGTCTTGTGTTTAACTAGGTATGGACTCCAGGCTGGAGCTGCATACTCCAGGATTGGTCTTACATAAGTGGTATACAGGGTTCTGAAAGAGTCCTTACACAAGTTTCTGAAGGCA
>NC_091188.1:42321535-42334035 GCF_040958095.1 Procambarus clarkii | reverse complement strand
TAATTCAGGAAAACTTGGCTTATTAGGCAAATCGGGCCTTGAATAGTAGGCTGAGAAGTGAGTTCTGGCTATTAGGTACGACATATATATATATATATATATATATATATATATATATATATATATATATATATATAAAAGGAAACGTGATCACGTGTGCCTGTTCTGGCCGGTGTTTGAATCCTGATCCTCTGTTGCGAGTAGAGGACGTAGACCACTGTGCTTAAGACCCTCCTGAAGGGCAGATACAATGGTTATTGAACACAGGTGTTAGTGTGAAGGTCAACACAGGTAACAGGCAGGTGTTAGTGTGAAGGTCAACACAGGTAACAGGCAGGTGTTAGTGTGAAGGTCAACACAGGTAACAGGCAGGTGTTAGTGTGAAGGTCAACACAGGTAACAGGCAGGTGTTAGTGTGAAGGTCAACACAGGTAACAGGCAGGTGTTAGTGTGAAGGTCAACACAGGTAACAGGCAGGTGTTAGTGTGAAGGTCAACACAGGTAACAGGCAGGTGTTAGTGTGAAGGTCAACACTGGTAACAGGCAGGTGTTAGTGAAGGTCAACACTGGTAACAGGCAGGTGTTAGTGTGAAGGTCAACACTGGTAACAGGCAGGTGTTAGTGTGAAGGTAAACACTGGTAACAGGCAGGTGTTAGTGAAGGTCAACACTGGTAACAGGCAGGTGTTAGTGTGAAGGTCAACACTGGTAACAGGCAGGTGTTAGTGTGAAGGTCAACACTGGTAACAGGCAGGTGTTAGTGAAGGTCAACACTGGTAACAGGCAGGTGTTAGTGTGAAGGTCAACTCTGGTAACAGGCAGGTGTTAGTGTGAAGGTCAACACTGGTAACAGGCAGGTGTTAGTGTGAAGGTCAACACTGGTAACAGGCAGGTGTTAGTGAAGGTCAACACTGGTAACAGGCAGGTGTTAGTGAAGGTCAACACTGGTAACAGGCAGGTGTTAGTGTGAAGGTCAACACTGGTAACAGGCAGGTGTTAGTGTGAAGGTCAACACTGGTAACAGGCAGGTGTTAGTGAAGGTCAACACAGGTAACAGGCAGGTGTTAGTGTGAAGGTCAACACAGGTAACAGGCAGGTGTTAGTGTGAAGGTCAACACAGGTAACAGGCAGGTGTTAGTGTGAAGGTCATCACAGGTAACAGGCAGGTGTTAGTGTGAAGGTCAACACAGGTAACAGGCAGGTGTTAGTGTGAAGGTCAACACTGGTAACAGGCAGGTGTTAGTGAAGGTCAACACTGGTAACAGGCAGGTGTTAGTGTGAAGGTCAACACTGGTAACAGGCAGGTGTTAGTGTGAAGGTCAACACTGGTAACAGGCAGGTGTTAGTGAAGGTCAACACAGGTAACAGGCAGGTGTTAGTGTGAAGGTCAACACAGGTAACAGGCAGGTGTTAGTGTGAAGGTCAACACAGGTAACAGGCAGGTGTTAGTGTGAAGGTCATCACAGGTAACAGGCAGGTGTTAGTGTGAAGGTCAACACAGGTAACAGGCAGGTGTTAGTGTGAAGGTCAACACAGGTAACAGGCAGGTGTTAGTGTGAAGGTCATCACAGGTAACAGGCAGGTGTTAGTGTGAAGGTCAACACAGGTAACAGGCAGGTGTTAGTGTGAAGGTCAACACTGGTAACAGGCAGGTGTTAGTGAAGGTCAACACTGGTAACAGGCAGGTGTTAGTGTGAAGGTCAACACTGGTAACAGGCAGGTGTTAGTGTGAAGGTCAACACTGGTAACAGGCAGGTGTTAGTGTGAAGGTCAACACTGGTAACAGGCAGGTGTTAGTGAAGGTCAACACTGGTAACAGGCAGGTGTTAGTGAAGGTCAACACTGGTAACAGGCAGGTGTTAGTGTGAAGGTCAACACTGGTAACAGGCAGGTGTTAGTGTGAAGGTCAACACTGGTAACAGGCAGGTGTTAGTGAAGGTCAACACAGGTAACAGGCAGGTGTTAGTGTGAAGGTCAACACAGGTAACAGGCAGGTGTTAGTGTGAAGGTCAACACAGGTAACAGGCAGGTGTTAGTGTGAAGGTCAACACAGGTAACAGGCAGGTGTTAGTGTGAAGGTCATCACAGGTAACAGGCAGGTGTTAGTGTGAAGGTCAACACAGGTAACAGGCAGGTGTTAGTGTGAAGGTCAACACTGGTAACAGGCAGGTGTTAGTGAAGGTCAACACAGGTAACAGACAGGTGTTAGTGTGAAGGCTTGTCTGAGATGTTAATATCCTCCACTGTGCTAGCCACTTCGGTTCTCCTCTAAGACTCTCATATGTCGTGATCATGTCTACTCTTATCTTGCCTTTTTCCAGGTTAATGAGGTGTAGTTCCGAGACAGTTTACCTCGCTGGTCAGTGTCTTGTCTGAGTAATGTTTGGTGTGTAGTGTTTGGTGTGGGTGTGTGTGTTATGGGTGTAACACGGGGGGGAGGGGGGTCGTTCCTTCTTACTCTCCTTCACCCTCGTTCGTATCCTGATTTAACTTTCTTCAAACCAAGGGACCCAAGAGCTATTACTTTAGCCGACCCAACGCCACGTGGTGTTAAGCCGCTTGACCGGCTTAAGATCCTACAACCTTATGACGTGGAAATAGACCTCTAGCAGGACTCTAGAATCACCTTGTGCTGCCACCACCAGACCATCACCACTCAGCAATGACCGAGGTCTGGGTCGGTCATGCTAGTCAATAAACCTTGGGGCGTGATCCCCACTAGGTGGTATGGCAGGGAGGATTTTATGTTAAAGTGCGGAATTATTAACAATCAAAGGGATAATGAATTCCTAATCGGTGTTAGAATCTGCGGCCTGACACAACTGGGCCTCCTGGGCACCACGCGGTCCGGACATGTAAATAATACTACATAAAGTGGAAATTAATAAAAAGGCAATTTACTAGCTAAATGATTTATTCAAAACTAAACAAAATCTAATTCAAAGCATTCCCTGGGTGAATACTTCCTGTCTTAAGAGGCAATGAGATGACTAACTTCCTATACTCCAAACCATAGCAACTATACCTTATATGTCTATATGACGACCAGCGGTGGTGGTGGTGGTCTAGGGGAGAGGTGAGTGATGGACACCTTACCCAGTAGTTGCTTGTTCCACACTGCTCTTCCCTCTCGCACTGTTCTACACACAAGCCAGGGTAGGGTATCCCTACGCCTGGCTTTACTAAGTTTACTTGTAGGGTTTATGTTGAACAACTAATCTCTGTTGTACTGAACGACCCACATGGTTGAATTATTTTAACTGTAGTTAATTACACAAGCATCGTAGGGAAGAGCTATTTCCGATTACAAAAAGGCTATTTGACCTTTGTGAAATACTGAATGTGGAAACTCTGACGACCCGTGACCGCTGAGGTCACTACGCGCCAAGGCAAACACTGTGCCTATATAGGCCTATATAGGCCTATATATAGGCCTATAAACAGTAATACTATACAATTTGAATGAAGACTAATATCTCTAAATTACTGAATGCTGTAGAACACGTGGTTCCCGCTCCCACACTCCCACGCGTAGAGAGAGCATACTGGATCATTCCTACAACAAACTAGTTTGTTACATTGGTGGTAGTAGGAGTGAGCTGTTAGCTCTTGGACCCCGCCTCTCTGGGTGCCAGGGGGGGGGGAGGAGGGGCTAGGAGCGTGACGGTGCCTGGCAGGGAGGCGCGGCGCCTGGCGCCAGTCGTGCGGACGTCCGAGTACAGGTGAGTGTGTGTCCACTCACACAGTTCCCGCCAGTCTTTACCTGCTGGTGTTGAGTGTGGTCGCGCGCTCCCGTCCTCTACACGCTCCCGCCCTCTACACGCCCACGCCCTCTACGTCCCCACCCGCCCACGCCCACAAGCCTACCGCCCTCTTGTGTTTTGTAAACAAATTGTGATTTAGGATTTAGTGTTTGTGGAAGCGTTTAGGCGTGTGTAGGAGCCGCCAGAGCGGGAGATGGTTGTGTGGCGACCCCTGAGGCCACTCCCTGCTGAGTGCCAACACCAATAGTGTCGTGGATCATAGTGCCAGCTACCATGCCCGGGCCTGGCTGCCGGGGCGGCTACACTCTCGTGGCTGATATGGCGCCAGGAGGACCTGTCAAGCTGCGTGTCTTGCACGCCACCACGCCCACGCCCACACCCACGCCCACGCCACGGCTGCATATTAGGGAGCGACGTATGGCACTCTTGCTGTCTGGGGCGTCCAGGGAGTTGCCTGAGGCTCTTGTGCTGCCACGCCCACTGTTGCTGCCCTCTGTGTTCCCTGCACGCCCACACACTACACCCACACCCTCTCTAGACATACCCACCACACCCACACCCTCTCCACACCCACCCACCACACCCACAACCTCTCCACACCCTCCCACTACACCCACACACTCTCCACACCCACCCACCACACCCACACCCTCTCCACACCCACCCACCACACCCACACCCTCTGCACACCCTGCCACCACACCCACACACTCTCCACAACCACCCACCACACCCACACCCTCTCCACAACCACCCACCACACCCACACACTCTCCACACCCACCCACCACACCCACACTCCCTCCACACCCACCCACCACACCCACACACTCTCCACAACCACCCACCACACCCACACCCTCTCCACAACCACCCACCACACCCCCACACTCTCCACACCCACCCACCACACCCACACTCTCTCCACACCCACCCACCACACCCACACCCTCTCCACACACACCCACACACTCTCCACACCCTGCCACCACACCCACACTCTCTCCACACCCACCCACCACACCCACACCCTCTCCACACCCACCCACCACACCCACACCCTCTCCACACCCTGCCACCACACCCACACCCTCTCCACCCACACCCACTACACCCACACCCTCTCCACACCCTCTCACCACACCCACACTCCCTCCACACCCCCCCACAAGCCGCCCACACCCACGGACGCCCACTAAGGTAACATTCTGCCCCTGGCCCATGGTGAGACCCACCACCCTTCACCTCACCACCACCACCTCGCCCACACCTCGTCCCTGCTACTTGGTGACGACGCTGGACGGCACCGACCCCATAACGCCCTCGCGTGAGCTGTGTCCACCCTCGCCGCCTGCGTCAGAGAGCATGGACCCGCCTGCGGCTGCGGCGGAGTCGCCTGCGGCCATTCTGGAGCGGCTACAGGCCACCGACTCCTACCCCTGGCTCTCAGTAAGTGGCTGGCACTGTTTGATCTTTGGCACTCAAGTGCAGGTGTGTAGAGCTGTGGCACTCCTCCTGTGAGTGAACACACAGGTGCTGTACCTGTGGCACTCCTCCTGTGAGTGAACACACAGGTACAGTACCTGTACCTGTGGCACTCTGTGAGTGAACACACAGGTACAGTACCTGTACCTGTGGCACTCTGAGAGTGAACTCACAGGTACAGTACCTGTACCTGTGGCACTCTGTGAGTGAACACACAGGTACAGTACCTGTGGCACTCTGAGAGTGAACTCACAGGTACAGTACCTGTACCTGTGGCACTCTGTGAGTGAACACACAGGTACAGTACCTGTACCTGTGGCACTCTGAGAGTGAACACACAGGTACAGTACCTGTACCTGTGGCACTCTGAGAGTGAACTCACAGGTACAGTACCTGTACCTGTGGCACTCTGAGAGTGAACTCACAGGTACAGTACCTGTACCTGTGGCACTCTGAGAGTGAACTCACAGGTACAGTACCTGTACTTGTGGCACTCTGAGAGTGAACTCACAGGTACAGTACCTGTACCTGTGGCACTCTGAGAGTGAACTCACAGGTACAGTACCTGTACCTGTGGCACTCTGAGAGTGAACTCACAGGTACAGTACCTGTACCTGTGGCACTCTGAGAGTGAACACACAGGTACAGTACCTGTACCTGTGGCACTCTGAGAGTGAACACACAGGTACAGTACCTGTACCTGTGGCACTCTGAGAGTGAACTCACAGGTACAGTACCTGTACCTGTGGCACTCTGAGAGTGAACTCACAGGTACAGTACCTGTACCTGTGGCACTCTGAGAGTGAACACACAGGTACAGTACCTGTACCTGTGGCACTCTGAGAGTGAACACACAGGTACAGTACCTGTGGCACTCCTAATGTGAGTGAACACACAGGTACAGCACCTGTGGCACTCTGAGTCATTAACCACAAGACATGTTAACTACAGGAGGCAGTTAACCCACCACCACCACCTTGTAGTGGCACTTGTATTACAGCTACACTGCTTGTTGGCTCAGTGGTGATATCTGCGTCATTCTCGCTGTTTTGATATCTTCCTTTGTTCCTCTGTCATCCAGTTTCTCTTTGAGACAATTGGAGTGTGGGTTGTGGCCTCTGAGCCCAGCCCCTGAGCCCAGCCTCTGAGCCCAGCCTCTGAGCCCAGCCTCTGAGCCCAGCCTCTGAGCCCAGCCTCTGAGCCCAGGGTCGTGAGCCCAGGGTCGTGAGCCCAGGGTCGTGAGCCCAGGGTCGTGAGCCCAGGCTCGTGAGCCCAGGGTCGTGAGCCCAGGCTCGTGAGCCCAGGGTCGTGAGCCCAGGGTCGTGAGCCCAGGGTCGTGAGCCCAGGGTCGTGAGCCCAGGGTCGTGAGCCCAGGGTCGTGAGCCCAGGCTCGTGAGCCCAGGGTCGTGAGCCCAGGGTCGTGAGCCCAGGGTCGTGAGCCCAGGGTCGTGAGCCCAGGCTCGTGAGCCCAGGCTCGTGAGCCCAGGGTCGTGAGCCCAGGGTCGTGAGCCCAGGGTCGTGAGCCCAGGCTCCTGGATACAACTACCAATATTAAGAGGGCAACATGGTCTGGTTGGTGGTTGACAGGTGTTGACAGGTGTTGACAGGTGTTGACAGGTGTTGACCGGTGTTGACCGGTGTTGACCGGTGTTGACAGGTGTTGACCGGTGTTGACAGGTGTTGACCGGTGTTGACAGGTGTCATGGGGAACACCTGCTGCCTCACCTGTGCCACACAGAGCATCACCAGCGTAGGGGATGAGGGGACAGGTAGGGGGGGATGAGGGGACAGGTAGGGGGGGATGAGGGGACAGGTAGGGGGGGATGAGGGGACAGGTAGGGGGGGGGATGAGGGGACAGGTAGGGGGGGGGGGATGAGGGGACAGGTAGGGGGGGATGAGGGGACAGGTAGGGGGGGGGATGAGGGGACAGGTAGGAGGGGGATGAGGGGACAGGTAGGAGGGGGATGAGGGGACAGGTAGGGGGGGATGAGGGGACAGGTAGGGGGGGGATGAGGGGACAGGTAGGGGGGGGATGAGGGGACAGGTAGGGGGGGATGAGGGGACAGGTAGGGGGGGATGAGGGGACAGGTAGGGGGGGATGAGGGGACAGGTAGGGGGGGGGGATGAGGGGACAGGTAGGGGGGGGATGAGGGGACAGGTAGGGGGGGATGAGGGGACAGGTAGGGGGGGGGATGAGGGGACAGGTAGGGGGGGGATGAGGGGACAGGTAGGGGGGGGATGAGTTAAGATGATTGCTCTTCAGGTGAGCGCTCAGCTGAAGCATTCAGTCAGCGGGTTTTGTCTGTCAGTAATTGTGCGGGTGTGTTGTCCCCGGTGGTGTTGCGGTGTATAATACACGCTGTATGACTGCTGTATGTGTCTCTACCTCTTGCTCCTGGGCCCCGCCTCCTGGCTACCACCAGTCGTCTGCTCCAACTTCTCTCGCTAAATGTTTGATGTCTGATTGGAACACTGTTTCATTCCGTCTCTTGTTCAGTTTATTGGTTTACCGGCGACGATTTCGCGTCTTGTTAGGTCAGAGTTCGATCCCCGATGTTGCCAGTGGTTGTGGAGTGTTCGTGTACCCCGGGTTCGTATCCCAGCTCCTGGTCCTTGTAGAACTTCCAGATGCTATATAGGTATACTGGCTAAGCGCTTTCCCCTCATGATTACCTTTGGTTTACCTCTGCTTTACGTTCCTTCTGTTGGTCTGTGTGTGTGCTGTGTTGAGTAATATTTTGTATGTTGTGAGCATGTCTCCTCCGTCTTGTATCATTTCCAGTTTGGCTCATTTCTCTTAGCGTGTCATTGTGACTTGTTTCCTCCCTTGTTCTTAGACTGTGAACTTCAGCTCCTGGGCCCCAGGAGCTGAGGGAGGGGCTGGGATAACAACCTAACCTTACAACATATCAAGTCCATCACAGGGCTCCAGGTTTAGGGCTGGTGTTGGTGTTGTTGTGTTGTGTCTTATCTCGCCCACCGGACCCGCTTGTAACACCTTGTCAACACACTCAAGCTGTTCTTCTCTGCAACACTCTAAGATCTTACCACGTCCAAGATCTTACCACGTCCAAGATCTTACCACGTCCAAGATCTTACCACGTCCAAGATCTTACCACGTCCAAGATCTTACCACGTCCAAGATCTTACCACGTCCAAGATCTTACGACGTCCAAGATCTTACGACGTCCAAGATCTTACGACGTCCAAGATCTTACGACGTCCAAGATCTTACGACGTCTAAGATCTTACGACGTGCAAGATCTTACGACGTCTAAGATCTTACGACGTGCAAGATCTTACGACGTCCAAGATCTTACCACGTCCAAGATCTTACGACGTCTAAGATCTTACGACGTCCAAGATCTTACGACGTCTAAGATCTTACGACGTCCAAGATCTTACGACGTCTAAGATCTTACGACGTGCAAGATCTTACGACGTGCAAGATGTTGGTAGGTAAGAGCTTGAAGTACCTTAATACCTTATTATCAAAGTAATAACCCAACACGTAATTATTCCCACTCAGTGTCATGGGAATAATTATAAGAGGGTCCTGACGGCTGAGTGGACAGCGCTCGCGATTCGTAGTCCTGAGGGTTCTGGGTTCGATCCCCGGTGGAAACAAATGGGCAAAGTTTCCTTCACCCTGATGCCCCCTGTATGTATACATTACATACAGCTATGTATATAAGACAATATGTGTTTTTGTTAATTCATTGGCTCGCGTTAAGAAAAGATACTTGTATATAGACATATGTATTACACGGGCGATACATAATACAATGTAGGTGTTCAAGATGGCGTCATTATGGGTAATTAGGGGAGCTACGAGCAAAACACAACATCGACGCCCACCACACAAGAACAGTAATTACTACACCCAAATTGTGGACGTCAATGTGATCCTACTGATAAATTGGTGGGACGGACACACATACACACACACACACATTCACACATACATACATACACACATACATACACACACACACACATACACACACACACACACACACACACACACACACACACACACACACACACACACACACACACACACACACACACACACACACACTCTTTCAATGAATGGTCCAACAAATGGCTGTTGAAGTTCAACCCGAGTAAATGCAAAGTAATGAAACTAGGCAGTGGAAACAGTAGGCCAGACACAGGATACAGAATAGGAGATGAAGTACTTAATGAAACAGACAGAGAGAAAGATCTAGGAGTTGATATCACACCAAACCTGTCTCCTGAAGCCCACATAAAAAGAATAACGTCTGCGGCATATGCGAGGCTGGCTAACATCAGAACAGCGTTCAGGAAACTGTGTAAGGAATCATTCAGAATCTTGTACACCACATATGTAAGACCAATCCTGGAGTATGCGGCCCCAGCATGGAGCCCGTATCTTGTCAAGCACAAGACGAAGCTGGAAAAAGTCCAAAGGTATGCCACTAGACTAGTCCCAGAACTAAGAGGCATGAGTTACGAGGAAACTCTGCGGGAAATGCACCTTACGACACTGGAAGACAGAAGAGTATGGGGAGACATGATCGCCACATACAAAATTCTCAGGGGAATTGACAGGGTGGACAAGGATGGATTAACACGGGTGGCACACGCACAAGGGGACACAGGTGGAAGCTGAGTACTCACATGAGCCACAGAGACATTAGAAAGAACTTTTTCAGTGTCAGAGTAGTTAGTAAATGGAATGCATTAGGAAGTGATGTGGTGGAGGCTGACTCCATACACAGTTTCAAATGTAGATATGATAGAGCCCAGTAGGCTCAGGAATCTGTACATCAGTTGATTGACGGTTGAGAGGCGGGACCAAAGAGCCAGAGCTCAACCCCAGCAAGCACAACTAGGTGACTGAACACCCTGACATCATTGGACTAAACTAAGCAGTTCGACCACACAACATATTGATCAAAGATATTGAAATATCTTAGATATTGAATCAAAGATATTGAAAGTAGCAGCACAGGTCCTCACTGGACCTCTAGGAAAGGTCTTTAATGACCAGACCACACACTAGAAAGTGAAGGGACGACCACGTTTCGGTCCGTCCTGGATCATTCTCACAATCGCCTTGAGAATGGTCCAGGACGGACCGAAACGTGGTCGTCCCTTCACTTTCTAGTGTGTGGTCTGGTCAACAGTAGCCCCGTTACTGTGACTGCTCTTCACCCTGGCATCAGGAAGTCATGCCCAACTAACCTACTGGAGTTGTATGATAGAGTGACAAGAATGAGGCAGGACAGAGGAGGGTCAGATTGCGTATTTCTGGATTGCCAAAACGTTTTTGACACAAAGGTAATCTCCAGTACCTCGCAAGAGATTACCTGTGGACACGTGAGAGGCAGGCGGGAGTGGGCGGAGAGGCCCTAACATGGGTAAGGAACTACCTAACAGGCTGGAGCCAGTGTGTGATAGTAAGGGGCGAACTGCTTCGTGAATCTGGCCCCAGGTTCGTAAGTGCTTGCGTAACTGCTTCGTGAATCTGGCACCAGGTTCGTAAGTGCTTGCGTAACTGCTTCGTGAATCTGGCCCCAGGTTCGTAAGTGCTTGCGTAACTGCTTCGTGAATCTGGCCCCAGGTTCGTAAGTGCTTGCGTAACTGCTTCGTGAATCTGGCCCCAGGTTCGTAAGTGCTTGCGTAACTGCTTCGTGAATCTGGCCCCAGGTTCGTAAGTGCTTGCGTAACTGCTTCGTGAATCTGGCCCCAGGACTGGCGAACAGTAACGAGTGGAGTACCTCAAGGATCGGTGCTGGAACCAGTTCTATTTCTCATACACGTCAACGACCTATTGACAGAAGTCGGCTAGGTCGATGTTTTCAGATGACGCAAAGTTGATGAGACAAGTTGAATGAGGATTGAGGATTCTCCAAGAGGACCTGAACAGGTCGGAGAAATGGCTACTGGAGTTCAACACGAGCAAGTGTAAAGTTATGACAAATAGGACCAGGTGACAGGCGACCAAAGAGACAGTACACAAGTGGGAACTACCTCCCTGGTAGTTTCAGTTTCTGCGATGCACCTCACGACACTGGAAAACAGAAGAGTAAGGGGAGACATGATCACTACCTACAAAATTCTCAGATGTTGATAATAGTTTCCCTCTACCAAGAAGCCGAGAAGAAGAGGGAGCCGGTGGCTGAGTGGACAGAACACTAGACGCGTGATCTTGTGGTCCCGGGTTCGATCTCGGGCGCCAGCGAGAAACAATGGGCAGAGTTTCTTTCACTCTGATGTGCCTGTTACCTAGCAGTAAATAGGTACCTGGGAGTTAATCAGCTGTCACGGGCTGCTTCCTGAGGGATGGAGGCCTGGTCGAGGACCGGGCCGCGGGGACATTAATCCCCGAAATAATATATATATATATATATATATATATATATATATATATATATATATATATATATATATATATATATATATATATATATATATATATATATACTCAAGATATAAAGGTACAATACCGTTCAGGAACTTAAGAGGCTTTTAGAGTACTTTACACAGCCTACATGAGACCAGTCTTAGAGTATGCAGCCCCTGCGTGGAACTCCACTTAAAGAAACACATAAGGAACCTAAATATAGGATCAGAAGTTTGGGACGAGGCTCGGCCAGGAATGTGAGGGATGGGATATGAAGAGAGACTGAAGGAACCAAGCCTGACCACACTAGAAAAAAAGTATAGAGAGGAGAGACATGATAGAGACATCTCTCCCTTCCGACCCTGTTGCTGCCTTCCCCTTGTGTAATACCTCGTGGCCTCCTCTCTCCTTCCGACCCTGTTGCTGCCTTCCCCTTGTGTAATACCTCGTGGCCTCCTCTCTCCTTCCGACCCTGTTGCTGCCTTCCCCTTGTGTAATACCTCGTGGCCTCCTCTCCCTTCCCCGGTGGCAGTATGTAGGATAACACATGTAGGATAACCTTGTCTCCAAGGTCCTGAACTAGATGATAGCGACGCCCTCTAAAATGGCGCCAATATTGTTGGCGATGACTTAAAGTTGGCGTTCCTCGGGCCAGTTGACTCACACAATTAATTCCCGTGAAAACTCCTCCTGTCGCTCGGGAAAATTCTCACTTGCGCCATCTCCTGCTGGGGATATTTTTTTGTTAGGCTTGTGCACTGTTTACATTCCAGCAGCCCGCGCTTTCTGTGTTTACCAAATCACTTGCAGTTTTTAGGAGAGTGAGAGCCTTTCTATTGACTTGTTTCTCACGCTGG
>NC_091188.1:42301921-42321035 GCF_040958095.1 Procambarus clarkii | reverse complement strand
CACTGCTGACCTCTGGAACAACCACACTCCTGACCTCTGGAACAACTCTCCTGACCTCTGGAACAACCACACTCCTGACCTCTGGAACAACTCTCCTGACCTCTGGAACAACCACACTGCTGACCTCTGGAACAACCACACTGCTGACCTCTGGAACAACCACACTGCTGACCTCTGGAACAACCACACTGCTGACCTCTGGAACAACCACACTCCTGACCTCCGGAACAACTCTCCTGACCTCTGGAACAACCACACTCCTGACCTCTGGAACAACCACACTCCTGACCTCTGGAACAACCACACTCCTGACCTCTGGAACAACCACACTCCTGACCTCTGGAACAACCACACTCCTGACCTCTGGAACAACCACACTCCTGACCTCTGGAACAACCACACTCCTGACCTCTGGAACAACCACACTCCTGACCTCTGGAACAACCACTGCTGACCTCTGGAACAACCACTGCTGACCTCTGGAACAACCACACTCCTGACCTCTGGAACAACCACACTCCTGACCTCTGGAACAACCACACTCCTGACCTCTGGAACAAGCAGTTACACTGAACAAAAGCGCGGTACCTTAACTACGCAGTTAAATGAACAAGTTAGGTTGTAATAGTAAGATTAATCTGCATAAGACGTTAACGATGCATTTGGCATCACGCAACAGTTTAGAAAGTCCAGAGTCGTGAAGGAGACGGATGTGTTGGTCTTGTCTCACTTGTTAAGTCTCCCATTAGTTCACGGCCACAGGTAGACCAATTTAAGTCCTTTAATTGGTCCAACTGTCCAACTTTAATTGGTAAGCTAATTAGAGTTTGAGAGGTGGGGCCCAGGAGCTACAGCCTCGTCCCTGAAGGCTCATAAGGGTGAATATTGAGGGATATATTGTTTATATTGAGTATTGTTGTGTAGTTATTAAAGTATTTCTTGGCCAAGTGTTGAGCTAGTTACTGCTAGGTGAATAGTGGCATGAGGTGAAGGGAAAATTTCCCAGATAGCTGTGTCCTCTTGAGGGGAATCGAACCCGGGTCCTTCCCTCAATGCATTTTGTCTTCTTCTCCAAGGCTACGGGACTAAACAATACAAAGAGATGATGTTTACTAATGCCATTAATGACACTATAAAAATACACCTTGAAAACACTGCTTATGTAGAACAGACTTAGATCTGCCCATATGTATCTCCATATATAGGTTAGAATCACCTTTTAAAAGCACTACAATCACCTTCTGTGGCTGATTGTTCAGTAAATTACTGAACTACATGTTGAACAGACCTCTTACATTAAGAAAATGTAAATATGCTGGTTAGCATTGTAAATACCCGGCCACGTCTGTGGTAGAGAATAATAATAAAATAATCCCTTTTAAGAAGGATTGGCGTCTGTGGTGGCCTTGACGGGGACAGGAAGCCGGGGGCTGGTCTAAGGCCTCCCCGTTATTCCTTGCGATTTCATGTGTAATATATTTCATACAAGTCTTCATTAATAGCTAAATTGTTGCCCCTTGTGTGTGTGTGTGTGTGTGTGTGTGTGTGTGTGGTGTGTGTATGGGGTGTGTGTGTGTGTGTGTGTGTGTGTGTGTGTGTACTCACCTATATGTACTCACCTATATGTGCTTGCAGGATCGAGCATTGACTCTTGGATCCCGCCTTTCTAGCTATCGGTTGTTTACAGCAATGACTCCTGTCCCATTTCCCTATCATACCTAGTTTTAAAAGTATGAATAGTATTTGCTTCCACAACCTGTTCCCCAAGTGCATTCCATTTTTCTACTACTCTCACGCTAAAAGAAAACTTCCTAACATCTCTGTGACTCATCTGAGTTTCCAGTTTCCACCCATGTCCCCTCGTTCTGTTATTATTACGTGTGAACATTTCATCTATTTCCACTTTGTCAATTCCCCTGAGTATTTTATATGTCCCTATCATATCTCCTCTCTCCCTTCTTTTCTCTAGTGTCGTAAGGTTCAGTTCCTTCAGCCGCTCTTCATATCCCATCCCTCGTAGCTCTGGGACAAGCCTCGTCGCAAACCTCTGAACCTTCTCCAGTTTCTTTATGTGTTTCTTCAGGTGGGGGCTCCATGATGGCGCGGCATACTCTAAGACGGGTCTCACGTAGGCAGTGTAAAGCGCCCTAAAAGCTTCCTCATTTAGGTTTCTGAATGAAGTTCTAATTTTCGCCAGTGTAGAGTACGCTGCTGTCGTTATCCTATTTATATGTGCCTCAGGAGTTAGATTAGGTGTCACATCCACTCCCAGGTCTCTTTCTCGAATCGTTACAGGTAGGCTGTTCCCCTTCATTGTGTACTGTCCCTTTGGTCTCCTGTCACCTGATCCCATTTCCATAACTTTACATTTACTGGCGTTAAACTCCAGTAGCCATTTCTCTGACCATCTCTGCAGCCTGCAGCCTGTGTGTGTGTGTGTGTGTGTGTGTGGTGTGTGTATGGGGTGTGTGTGTGTGTGTGTGTGTGTGTGTGTGTGTGTGTGTGTGTGTGTGTTGAGTGCGCGGCTCACACGCAGTTACCACACTGGGTCGTTAAATGCGAGCGCTGGTTGCGTGTATGTGTGCGATAGTTGCGTGCATTGATTTCGTTCATGTGCGTGGGTTGAGTGCATGTGTGGGTTGTGTGAGTGTGTGGGTTGAGTGCATGTGTGGGTTGTGTGAGTGTGTGGGTTGTGTGAGTGTGTGGGTTGAGCGCGTGTGCGTGTGATTGCGTTAGTGGCGTGTGTGTAAGGGTTTGGAGCGAGTGATGAGTCAGTAGCCACCCTGAAGGCTGGCCGGCCACACCCTCGCTACACCCTAGTTAATCTCTGCAGGATCTCTACCTAATAATTCTTGCAGGATCGGCGTTCGATCCCCGAACGTCCCAAGTGGATAGACATTCCCAGTTGCCTGTCATCCCATCCCTTCAAATATTTAGACAAAAGAGGTCAAAAAATGGGATAGATTGTAGTCAGATGTTTGGAAAATAGGTAACTTGCGATAGACAAGTGTATTATACAGCTGTAGCTGCAGCTGTTGTTGTAATGTAGCGGCGCCAACACTTAGTTAAGAGCACTTACAAAAGTGACTTACAATTTGTACTCTGATTCAAGTAAGGCAATTGATAGAAGCAGACGATGAGTCACAGTAACGGGGCTGAAGATATGTTGATCAAACTGCACATCAGAAAAGAAATGATATGTAGATGGTATTTCTAATGACGGAATAATGGCACCCTCGGTTATTGCTATTGTAGGGTCCTGGTTCCTTGCATGGGTGACAGCTTCTCCCTCGTATCACTGGTTGTGTGAGCGTGTTGTGTGTTGTGCGTGCGTTGAGTGCGTTGTGTGAGTGCGTTGTGTGAGTGCGTTGTGTGAGTGTGTTGAGTGTGACAGAGAGAGTTGTGACAGAGACGCCGGACTCGTCCACTCCTCCAAACCTGTTAGGCAATCATTAACCTTTTTTTGGATCATAATAGTTAATGGTGTCCGCCTTCCCCAGAGGGCTCTGTCTAGTCCACACCTGCCAGCCCACACACACCGGTCAGCCCACACCTGTCAGCCCACACCCACGCTCGCCCACACCTGTCAGCCCACACCCACGCTACCCCAGACCTGTCCTCCCACATCTGTACTCCCACACTTGCCAGCCCACACCCACGCTCGCCCACACCTGTCAGCCCACACCCACGCTTCCCCAGACCTGTCCTCCCACATCTGTACTCCCACACTTGCCAGCCCACACCCACGCTCGCCCACACCTGTCAGCCCACACCCACGCTACCCCAGACCTGTCCTCCCACACTTGCCAGCCCACACCCACGCTAGCCCACACACGTCCTCCCACACACACCTGTCAGCCCACACCCACGCTCGCCCACACCTGTCCTCCCCCACGCACACCTGTCAGCCCACGCCTGTCCTCCCCCACACACACCTGTCAGCCCACACCCACGCTTGCCCACACCTGTCCTCCCACACACTAGGTGAGTACACACCTGCCAGCCCACACCCACGCTTGCCCACACCTGTCCTCCCACACACCTGTCAGCCCACACCCACGCTCGCCCACACCTGTCCTCCCACAATTACCTGCCAGCCCACACCTGTCCTCCCACACACACCTGCCAGTCCACACATGTCCTCCCACACACACCTGCCAGCCCACATCCATGCTTGCCCACACCTGTCCTCCCCCACACACCTGTCAGCCCACACCTGTCCTCCCACACACAGGTGTGGGAGGATTTCAGGGAGGGTAAATCTTGCCTTGCAGGCTTGATAGAATTCTACGATCAGGTGACAAAGATTAAGCAAGAAAGAGAAGGATGGGCGGACTGCATTTTTTTGGACTGTCGGAAAGCCTTTGACACAGTACCCCATAAAAGGTTGATGCATAAGCTGGAGAAACAGGCAGGAGTAACTGGTAAGGTGCTCCAGTGGATAAGGGAGTACCTAAGCAATAGGAAGCAGAGAGTTACAGTGAGGGGTGAGACCTCAGAATGGCGTGAAGTCACCAGTGGAGTCCCACAGGGCTCTGTGCTTGGACCTATCCTGTTTCTGATATACGTAAATGATCTCCCAGAGGGTATAGACTCATTCCTCTCAATGTTTGCTGACGACGCCAAAATTATGAGAAGGATTAAGACAGAGGAGGACAGCTTGAGGCTTCAAGAAGACCTGGACAAGCTGCAGGAATGGTCGAACAAATGGCTGTTAGAGTTTAACCCAACCAAATGTAATGTAATGAAGATAGGGGTAGGAAGCCGGAGACCAGATACAAGGTATCATTTGGGAGATGAAATACTTCAAGAGTCAGAGAGAGAGAAAGACCTGGGGGTTGATATCACGCCAGACCTGTCCCCTGAAGCTCATATCAAGAGGATAACAGCAGCAGCATATGCCAGGTTGGCAAACATAAGAACGGCCTTTAGAAACTTGTGTAAGGAATCTTTCAGAACATTATATACCACATATGTCAGACCAATCCTGGAGTATGCGGCTCCAGCACGGAGTCCATATCTAGTCAAGGATAAGACTAAACTTGAAAAGGTTCAAAGGTTTGCCACCAGACTAGTACCCGAGCTGAGAGGTATGAGCTACGAGGAGAGACTACGGGAATTAAACCTCACTTCGCTGGAAGACAGAAGAGTTAGGGGGGACATGATCACCACATTAAAGATTCTGAAGGGAATTGATAGGGTAGATAAAGACAGTCTATTTAACACAAGGGGGCACACGCACAAGGGGACACAGGTGGAAACTGAGTGCCCAAATGAGCCACAGAGATATTAGAAAGAACTTTTTTAGTGTCAGAGTGGTTGACAAATGGAATGTATTAGGAAGTGATGTGGTGGAGGCTGACTCCATACACAGTTTCAAGTGTAGATATGATAGAGCCCAATAGGCTCAGGAACCTGTACACCTGTTGATTGACGGTTGAGAGTCGGGGCCCAAAGAGCCAGAGCTCAACCCCCGCAAGCACAACTAGGTGAGTACAACTCGGTGAGTACACACCTGCCAGCCCACATCTGTCCTCCCACACACACCTGCCAGCCAACACCCATGCTTGCCCACACCCACCCTCGCCCACACCTGTCCTCCCACACACACCTGTCAGTCCACACCTGCCAGCCCACCCCTGTCCTCACTCTCAGTATACTTTCTTTATGTCATCTGTTCATTTTAGCATCATGTATGTCGTAATCATGTCTCTTCTCTGTTCATTCTTCCCTCCGGTGTGATGAGCTCAAATTTCCTGAGATATTCGGCTCATTTTTATCTTTATATATATATATATATATATATATATATATATATATATATATATATATATATATATATATATATATATATATATATTGACCTTTTTAAATTTTTGTTGGCTGCATTCTCACGAGCTTGTCTGACGTTGGTTGTGTCGAAGTGTGTGTGTGTGTGTGTGTGTGTGTGTGTGTGTGTGTGTGTGTGCGTGCGTGCGTGTGTGTGTGTGTGTGTGTGTGTGTGTGTGTGTGTGTGTAGATGTAGACGACCCCAACCTGTCTACCATATATAGCAGAATACATAATCATCTTACCATTCACATAACCTCAAAAGTACAACCTGTTTGCCCAACCAGTTCAGCAGGAGGCCAAGCAGGCTGCCCGGCTCTGGAGGGCCGTAGCCTCATCAACAAAGGTCAAATGCTCGTTACTCTACTTGTGTAACCTGTATTGTTGATGAATGAAAAACGTTCCCCAGGTGAGTCACAGGGGACCACGTGGCTTTGTTTATGGTACGTCATATGTTCCAGTTATGCCTCGTAACTGCCTCATACACGCCTTATAACTGCCTCACAACTGCCTCATACACACCTCACACCTGCCTCATACACGCCTCACAACTGCCTCATACACGCCTCACAACTGCCTCATACACGCCTCACAACTGCCTCATACACGCCTTATAACTGCCTCACAACTGCCTCATACACACCTCACAACTGCCTCATACACGCCTCACAACTGCCTCATACACGCCTCACAACTGCCTCATACACGCCTCACAACTGCCTCATACACGCCTCACAACTGCCTCATACACGCCTCACACCTGCCTCATACACGCCTCACAACTGCCTCATACACGCCTCACAACTGCCTCATACACGCCTCACACCTGCCTCATACACGCCTCACAACTGCCTCATACACGCCTCACAACTGCCTCATACACGCCTCACAACTGCCTCACAACTGCCTCACAACTGCCTCATACACGCCTCACAACTGCCTCATACACGCCTCACAACTGCCTCATACACGCCTCACAACTGCCTCATACACGCCTCACAACTGCCTCATACACGCCTCACAACTGCCTCACAACTGCCTCACAACTGCCTCATACACGCCTCACAACTGCCTCATACACGCCTCACAACTGCCTCATACACGCCTCACAACTGCCTCATACACGCCTCACAACTGCCTCATACACGCCTCACAACTGCCTCATACACGCCTCACAGCTGCCTCACAACTGCCTCACAACTGCCTCATACACGCCTCACAACTGCCTCATACACGCCTCACAACTGCCTCATACACGCCTCACAACTGTCTCACAACTGCCTCACAACTGCCTCATACACGCCTCACAACTGCCTCATACACGCCTCACAACTGCCTCATACACGCCTCACAACTGCCTCATACACGCCTCACAACTGCCTCATACACGCCTCACAACTGCCTCATACACGCCTCACAACTGCCTCATACACGCCTCACAACTGCCTCATACACGCCTCACAACTGCCTCACAACTGCCTCACAACTGCCTCACAACTGCCTCACAACTGCCTCATACACGCCTCACAACTGCCTCATACACGCCTCACAACTGCCTCATACACGCCTCACAACTGCCTCACACACACTCATAACTGCTCATACACGCCTTATAACTGCCTCATACACGCCTCACAACTGCCTCATACACGCCTCACAACTGCCTCACAACTGCTACATACACACACCCCACATAACTGCTACACACACACACACACACCACATAACTGCTACACACACACACCCCACATAACTGCTACACACACACACACCACATAACTGCTACACACACACACACACCACATAACTGCTACACACACACACACCACATAACTGCTACACACACACACACACACACCACATAACTGCTACACACACACACACCACATAACTGCTACACACACACACACACACACCACATAACTGCTACCACACACACACACACACACACACACACACACCACATAACTACTACACACACACACACACACCACATAACTACTACACACACACACACACACCACATAACTGCTACATACACACACACACCACATAACTGCTACATACACACACACACCACATAACTGCTACACACACACACACACCACATAACTGCTACACACACACACACACACCACATAACTGCTACACACACACACACACACACACACCACATAACTGCTACACACACACACACACACACCACATAACTGCTACACACACACACACACACACCACATAACTGCTACACACACACACACCACATAACTGCTACACACACACACACCACATAACTGCTACACACACACACACCACATAACTGCTACACACACACACACCACATAACTGCTACACACACACACACCACATAACTGCTACACACACACACACCACATAACTGCTACACACACACACACCACATAACTGCTACACACACACACACCACATAACTGCTACACACACACACACCACATAACTGCTACACACACACACACCACATAAATGCTACACACACCACATATCTGCTACACACACACACCACATAACTGCTACACACACACACACACACACACCACATAACTGCTACACACACACACCACATAACTGCTACACACACACACCACATACCTGCTACACACACACACCACATACCTGCTACACACACACACCACATAACTGCTACACACACACCCCCCACATAACTGCTACACACACACACACACACACACACACACACACACACACACACACACACACACACACACACACACCACATAACTGCTACACACACACCCCACATAATTGCTACACACACACACACCCCACATAACTGCTACACACACACCCCACATAACTGCTACACACACACACACCCCACATAACTGCTACACACACACACCCCCCACATAACTGCTACACACACACACCCCCCACATAACTGCTACACACACACACACCCCACATAACTGCTACACACACACACACCCCACATAACTGCTACACACACACACACCACATAACTGCTACACACACACACCCCACATAACTGCTACACACACACACCCCACATAACTGCTACACACACACACCACATAACTGCTACACACACACACACCCCACATAACTGCTACACACACACACCACATACCTGCTACACACACACACACCACATAACTGCTACACACACACACACACCACATAACTGCTACACACACACACACCCCACATAACTGCTACACACACACACACCACATAACTGCTACACACACACACACCCCACATAACTGCTACACACACACACCATATACCTGCTACACACACACACCACATACCTGCTACGGATAGGATAAGGCAGGACAGAGAAGGCTGGGCAGACTGCATATTTCTTGACTGCCAAAAGGCCTTTGATACGGTACCGCACATGAGACTGCTATACAAACTTGAGAGGCAGGCAGGAGTAAGCGGAAAGGCCCTAGTATGGGTGAAGAACTACCTAACAGGAAGGAGCCAGAGGGTAATGGTAAGGGGCGAAAAGTCGGACTGGCGAACAGTAACAAGTGGAGTACCTCAAGGATCGGTGCTGGGACCAATCCTCTTTCTAATTTACGTAAATGATATGTTTACAGGAGTGGAATCATACATGTCAATGTTTGCAGATGACGCAAAATTAATGAGAAGAGTTGTGACAGACGAGGATTGTAGGATCCTCCAAGAGGACTTAAACAGGCTGCAGAGATGGTCAGGGAAATGGCTACTGGAGTTTAACACCAGTAAATGTAAAGTTATGGAAATGGGATCAGGTGACAGGAGACCAAAGGGACAGTACACAATGAAGGGGAACAGCCTACCTGTAACGATTCGAGAAAGAGACCTGGGAGTGGATGTGACACCTAATCTAACTCCTGAGGCACATATAAATAGGATAACGACAGCAGCGTACTCTACACTGGCGAAAATTAGAACTTCATTCAGAAACCTAAATGAGGAAGCTTTTAGGGCGCTTTACACTGCCTACGTGAGACCCGTCTTAGAGTATGCCGCGCCATCATGGAGCCCCCACCTGAAGAAACACATAAAGAAACTGGAGAAGGTTCAGAGGTTTGCGACGAGGCTTGTCCCAGAGCTACGAGGGATGGGATATGAAGAGCGGCTGAAGGAACTGAACCTTACGACACTAGAGAAAAGAAGGGAGAGAGGAGATATGATAGGGACATATAAAATACTCAGGGGAATTGACAAAGTGGAAATAGATGAAATGTTCACACGTAATAATAACAGAACGAGGGGACATGGGTGGAAACTGGAAACTCAGATGAGTCACAGAGATGTTAGGAAGTTTTCTTTTAGCGTGAGAGTAGTAGAAAAATGGAATGCACTTGGGGAACAGGTTGTGGAAGCAAATACTATTCATACTTTTAAAACTAGGTATGATAGGGAAATGGGACAGGAGTCATTGCTGTAAACAACCGATTGCTAGAAAGGCGGGATCCAAGAGTCAATGCTCGATCCTGCAAGCACATTTAGGTGAGTACATATAGGTGAGTACACACACACACCACATAACTGCTACACACACACACACCCCACATAACTGCTACACACACACACCCCACATAACTGCTACACACACACACCCCACATAACTGCTACACACACACACCCCACATAACTGCTACACACACACACCCCACATAACTGCTACACACACACACCACATAACTGCTACACACACACACACCCCACATAACTGCTACACACACACACACCACATAACTGCTACACACACCCCCCCACATAACTGCTACACACACACCCCCCCACATAACTGCTACACACACACACCCCCCACATAACTGCTACACACACACACCACATAACTGCTACACACACACACACACACCACATAACTGCTACACACACACACCCCACATAACTGCTACACACACACACACACACCCCACATAACTGCTACACACACACACACACACCCCACATAACTGCTACACACACACACACACACCCCACATAACTGCTACACACACACACACCCCACATAACTGCTACACACACACACACCACATAACTGCTACACACACACACACCACATAACTGCTACACACACACACACACACCACATAACTGCTACACACACACACACACACCACATAACTGCTACACACACACACACACACCACATAACTGCTACACACACACACCCCACATAACTGCTACACACACACACACCCCACATAACTGCTACACACACACACACCCCACATAACTGCTACACACACACACACACACCACATAACTGCTACACACACACCCCACATAACTGCTACACACACACACCCCACATAACTGCTACACACACACACACACCACATAACTGCTACACACACACACACCCCACATAACTGCTACACACACACACCCCACATAACTGCTACACACACACACACCCCACATAACTGCTACACACACACACACCCCCACATAACTGCTACACACACACACCCCACATAACTGCTACACACACACACCCCACATAACTGCTACACACACACACACCACATAACTGCTACACACACACCCCCCACATAACTGCTACACACACACACACCCCACATAACTGCTACACACACACACCCCACATAACTGCTACACACACACACACACCACATAACTGCTACACACACACACACCACATAACTGCTACACACACACACCCCGCATAACTGCTACACACACACACCCCACATAACTGCTACACACACACACACCCCACATAACTGCTACACACACACACACCCCACATAACTGCTACACACACACACACACACCACATAACTGCTACACACACACACCCCACATAACTGCTACACACACACACCCCACATAACTGCTACACACACACACACCACATAACTGCTACACACACACACACCCCACATAACTGCTACACACACACACACCCCACATAACTGCTACACACACACACACACACCACATAACTGCTACACACACACACACCCCACATAACTGCTACACACACACACACCCCACATAACTGCTAAACACACACACACCACATAACTGCTACACACACACACCCCACATAACTGCTACACACACACACCCCACATAACTGCTACACACACCACATAACTGCTACACACACACCCCCACATAACTGCTACACACACATACCCCACATAACTGCTACACACACACACACACCACATAACTGCTACACACGCACACACACACACACACCACATAACTGCTACACACACACACACACACCACATAACTGCTACACACACACACACACACCACATAACTGCTACACACACACACACCACATAACTGCTACACACACACACACACCACATAACTGCTACACACACACCACATAACTGCTACACACACACACACACACACCACATAACTGCTACACACACACACACCACATAACTGCTACACACACACACACACCCCACATAACTGCTACACACACACACACACCCCACATAACTGCTACACACACACACACACCCCACATAACTGCTACACACACACACACACCCCACATAACTGCTACACACACACACACACCCCACATAACTGCTACACACACACACACACCCCACATAACTGCTACACACACACACACACCCCACATAACTGCTACACACACACACACACCCCACATAACTGCTACACACACACCACATAACTGCTACACACACCCCACATAACTGCTACACACACACACACCACATAACTGCTACACACACACACACCATAACTGCTACACACACCCCACATAACTGCTACACACACACACACACACCCCACATAACTGCTACACACACACACCCCACATAACTGCTACACACACCCCACATAACTGCTACACACACACACCACATAACTGCAACACACACACCCCACATAACTGCTACACACACACACCCCACATAACTGCTACACACACAAACCCCACATAACTGCTACACACACACACCCCACATAACTGCTACACACACACACCACATAACTGCTACACACACACACACACACACCACATAACTGCTACACACACACACACACACCACTTAACTGCTACACACACACACACACCACATAACTGCTACACACACACACACACCACATAACTGCTACACACACACACACCACATAACTGCTACACACACACACACCACCTAACTGCTGCACACACACACACCACATAACTGCTACACACACACACACCACATACCTGCTACACACACACACACACACCACATAACTGCTACACACACACACACCACATAACTGCTACACACACACACACCACATACCTGTTACACACATGAGAGTGAACTAGGGTGAAGGGAGGTAGGGTGAGGCCCCATTATCACCCTTGGAGCACAGTGCTATTCTTCACGACACAAGAACATGCTACACAACACTACAATATGTGCACGACGCCAACACAAACAGTCGCGTTGATCAAGAGGTTGAGAGAGCAAACAGTGCAATGTAACCTGGAGTTGTGTCGTGCCGGCAGTGGCAGTAACAGTCTGGTGAGACACTTATAGTGGCCCCTCTGTTGTCTAGGACCTTCATACCCTCTGTTGTCTAGGACCATCCTACCCTCTGTTGTCTAGGACCTTCCTACCCTCTGTTGTCTAGGACCATCCTACCCTCTGTTGTCTAGGACCCTCCTAGGACCATCCTACCCTCGGTTGTCTAGGACCTTCCTACCCTCTGTTGTCTAGGACCATCCTACCCTCTGTTGTCTATGACCATCCTACCCTCTGTTGTCTAGGACCCTCCTAGGACCATCCTACCCTCGGTTGTCTAGGACCTTCCTACCCTCTGTTGTCTAGGACCTTCCTACCCTCTGTTGTCTAGGACCTTCCTACCCTCTGTTGTCTAGGACCTTCCTACCCTCTGTTGTCTAGGACCATCCTACCCTCGGTTGTCTAGGACCTTCCTACCCTCTGTTGTCTAGGACCTTCCTACCCTCTGTTGTCTAGGACCTTCCTACCCTCTGTTGTCTAGGACCTTCCTACCCTCTGTTGTCTAGGACCTTCCTACCCTCTGTTGTCTAGGACCATCCTACCCTCTGTTGTCTAGGACCATCCTACCCTCTGTTGTCTAGGACCTTCCTACCCTCGGTTGTCTAGGACCTTCCTACCCTCTGTTGTCTAGGACCTTCCTACCCTCTGTTGTCTAGGACCTTCCTACCCTCTGTTGTCTAGGACCTTCCTACCCTCTGTTGTCTAGGACCATTCTACCCTCTGTTGTCTAGGACCATCCTACCCTCTGTTGTCTAGGACCTTCCTACCCTCTGTTGTCTAGGACCTTCCCACCCTCTGTTGTCTAGGACCTTCCTACCATCTGTTGTCTAGGACCTTCCTGCCCTCTGTTGTCTAGGACCTTCCCTCTGTTGTCTAGGACCTTCCCTCTGTTGTCTAGGACCATCCTGCCCTCTGTTGTCTAGGACCTTCCTACCCTCTGTTGTTTAGGACCTTCCTACCCTCTGTTGTTTAGGACCTTCCCTGTTGTCTAGGACCTTCCTACCCTCTGTTGTCTAGGACCTTCCTTCTGTTGTCTTGAACCTTCCTACCCCCTGTAGTCTAGGACCTTCCTACCCCCTGTTGTCTAGGACCCTCCCTGTTGTCTAGGACCTTCCTACCCTCTGTTGTCTAGGACCCTCCCTGTTGTCTAGGACCTTCCTACCCTCTGTTGTCTAGGACCCTCCCTGTTGTCTAGGACCTTCCTGCCCTCTGTTGTCTAGGACCTTCCCTCTGTTGTCTAGGACCTTCCCTCTGTTGTCTAGGACCATCCTGCCCTCTGTTGTCTAGGACCTTCCTACCCTCTGTTGTCTAGGACCTTCCTTCTGTTGTCTTGAACCTTCCTACCCCCTGTTGTCTAGGACCTTCCTACCCTCTGTTGTCTAGGACCTTCCCTGTTGTCTAGGACTCTCCACAGGAGAGTGCTTGTATAGCATTATCTTAGTGGTGAGTCAAGTGCCAACTTGTCACGACATGACAAGTCATCAATCAGGTCATTTGCAAGTGCTCATTAGCATACGATAACGAGGCTAATATTTACCCAACCTAACTACCAGTTGCCTCACCTCACTAGTTTCTCCCCTGGAACACATCCTGCTAATTGGTTTTACCACCAGCTTCCCCATTTATTGCTGCGTGATGAGCAGATAGTTTAAGGATTGGTGCCCAGTCAATCCTCCCTGACCGGTGCTCGAACCAGGACCATATTGGGGGTCGGGATGAGTGTTCTGTTACCTGTGAGTGAGTGAGTGACAGGTGACTCACAGGGCGGGACTCAGGATATCTAGTCTAAGAAAAAAGTTTAAAAACTTTGAAGGACAGAAGGACAATGGTGTAGAGAATCCTGTTATCGTGTCCGTAAGGCGTCCTGTTATCTTGTCTGTAAGGCATTATCTTGTCCGTAGAGCATCCTGTTATCTTGTTCGTATGGCATTCTGTTATCTTGTCCGTAAGGCATCCTGTTATCGTGTCCGTAAGACATCCTGTTATCTTGTCCGTAGAGAATCCTGTTATCTTGTCTGTAAGGCATCCTGTTATCTTGTCCGTAAGGCATCCTGTTATCTTGTCCGTAGAGAATCCTGTTATCTTGTCTGTAAGGCATCCTGTTATCTTGTCTGTAAGGCATCCTGTTATCTTGTCCGTAGAGAATCCTGTTATCTTGTCTGTAAGGCATCCTGTTATCTTGTCTGTAAGGCATCCTGTTATCTTGTCCGTACGGCATCCTGTTATCTTGTCCGTAAGGCATTCTGTTATCATGTCTGTAAGGCATCCTGTTATCTTGTCCGTAGGGCATCCTGTTATCTTGTCCGTAGGGCATCCCGTTATTTTGTTGGTAAAGCATTCTGTTATCTTGTCCGTAAGGCATCCTGTTATCTTGTCCGTAAGGCATCCTGTTATCTTGTCCGTAAGGCATCTTGTTATCTTGTCCGTAAGGCATCCTGTTGTCCGTAGAGAATCCTGTTATCTTGTTCGTAAGGCATCCTGTTATCTTGTCGGTAAGGCATCCTGTTATCTTGTCCGTACGGCATCCTGTTATCTTGTCTGTAAGACATCCTGTTATCTTGTCCGTAAGGCATCCAGTTATCTTGTCCGTAAGGCATCCTGTTATCTTGTCCGTAAGGCATCCTGTTATCTTGTCCGTAAGGCATCCTGTTATCTTGTCCGTAAGGCATCCTGTTATCTTGACCGTAGGCCATCCTGTTATCTTATCCGTAAGACATCCTGTTATCTTGTCCGTAAGGCATCCTGTTATCTTGTCCGTAAGGCATCCTGTTATGTTGTCCGTAAGGCGGCCTGTTATCTTGTCCCTAAGGCATCTTGTTATCTTGTCCGTAAGACATCCGGTTATCTTGTTCGAAAGGCATCCTGTTATCTTGTCCGTAAGGCGGCCTGTTATCTTGTTCCTAAGGCATCTTGTTATTTTGTCCGTAAGGCATCTTGTTATCTTGTCCGTAAGGCATCCTGTTATCTTGTCCGTAAGGCATCCTGTTATCTTGTCCGTAAGGCATCCTGTTATCTTGTCCGTAAGACATCCTGTTATCTTGTCCGTAAGGCATCCTGTTATTTTGTCCGTAAGGCATCTTGTTATCTTGTCCGTAAGGCATTCTGTTATCTTGTCCGTAAGGCATCCTGTTATCTTGTCCGTAAGGCATCCTGTTATCTTGTCCGTAAGGCATCCTGTTATCTTGTCCGTAAGGCGTCCTGTTATCTTGTCTGTAAGGCATCCTGTTATCTTGTCTGTAAGGCATCCTGTTATCTTGTCCGTAGAGAATCCTGTTATCTTGTCTGTAAGGCATCCTGTTATCTTGTCTGTAAGGCATCCTGTTAACTTGTCCGTACGCCATCCTGTTATCTTGTCCGTAAGGCATCCTGTTATCTTGTCTGTAAGGCATCCTGTTATCTTGTCCGTAGGGCATCCTGTTATCTTGTCCGTAGGGCATCCCGTTATTTTGTTCGTAAAGCATTCTGTTATCTTGTCCGTAAGGCATCCTGTTATCTTGTCCGTAAGGCATCTTGTTATCTTGTTCGTAAGGCATCCTGTTATCTTGTCCGTAAGGCACCTTGTTATTTTGTCCGTAAGGCATCTTGTTATCTTGTCCGTAAGGCATCCTGTTATCTTGTCCGTAAGGCATCCTGTTATCTTGTCCGTAAGGCGGCCTGTTATCTTGTCCCTAAGGCATCTTGTTATCTTGTCCCTAAGGCATCCTGTTATCTTGTTCGTAAGGCATCTTGTTATCTTGTCCGTAAGGCATCTTGTTATCTTGTCCGTAAGGCATCCTGTTATCTTGTTCATGGTGTGTTCTGTTGCCTCTATAACACCGTAAATGTGTGTGTGTGAGAAAGTGAGACAGATATCAACATAGATAACAAGAACTATAGATAACAAGAGATAGCAAGAAGATAGCAAGAGAGGGGTTGAGATGGTGGAGAAGATGACACAAGAAGATATACACTCATCAATACCCTCTGTAACATTAAAATATATCATGTAGTGATGACCATTCTCAAGTCCATTGACACAATGGACTTGAGACTGGTCCAAGACGGCCCAAACGTCGTCGTCCCTTCACTTTCTAGTGTGTGGTCAACATACTTCAGCCACGTTATTGTAACTCCTCGTAGAGGCTCGAACACGGCTCATGAGGTTGTGAAATACTGCCGTTGGTTAACGGTAGTGACTTGGGCATCCGCAGGTCAGGAGTGAGAGGTCAGGGCTGTTATGGGGGATCACTCTCTCTCTCCTCTCATTGAGGTCAGCCTCACGGGGGCATCTGGCCTGCCTAGGGCCGATAATACCCTCCCCAGGGGTACTTCTGTGCTCTATCTGCCCACCAGATACCCAACTACCCAACCAGTTGCCTAACTGCTTCGTGAATCTGGCCCCAGGTTCGTAAGTGCCTGCGTAACTGCTTCGTGAATCTGGCCCCAGGTGATGTAAGGGAGTACCTAATGGAGAGAAAACAGAGTCAGTCAGAGATGAGGCTTCAAGCTGAAGGGCTGTAACAAGTGGAGGTGTTCCCAGCTTGCCAAACTGGCCTGGAAAATACACAGAAACAACTACAGATAACTACAGTCAAACCTTGACACACTCCAGGCAACCCATCCTACGAATTGACAGTATGATTTAATACTAAGTGTAATAAGTACACTTTCTGACTGTCATAAACAGTGCATTAAGTACTAATTGTAATTAAGAAACAATAAAATTATTATCTTCCAAAACTAGGAAGGTTAGGTGAGGTCGTGGTTTTCTATTCAGTTTTTCAGGTAAACTCAAATATTCACAATATATCTGACAGTACGATTTAATTCTAAGTGAAAATAAGTACAATTCCTAACTGCTATGAATAGTACATAATTGCACTTATTTGTCTTCTTACATTTACCACCCCATTTTTGGAGGACGGGCTGCTCCAGGAGTGTGCAGTTAAATGGTTGTTAGACTTCAACCCCAGCAAGTGTAAGGTGATGTTGATGGGAGAAGTGGATATAGAATACGTTGAGTTCTAAAGGATAGCTGATCAACCAGGCTATGATTCATACGTCAGGCTGCGAGCAGCCGCGTCCAACAGCCTGGTTGACCAGTCTAGCAACCAGGAGGCACGGAGACCGGGCCGAGGGGTCGCTAAGCCCCGAAATCACCTCAAGGAAACTAGCCAGAATGGAATGCCTGTCGACAAAAGTATTTCGGCGTGCGTGCGTGCGCGCCTTGGGGGCGGGCCCGCGGACTTCCTGTGAAAAGTACAGTGACTGGCTGGTACTGTGAGTACGGTGTAGCAACGGTACACACCTTGCTGCTCCGTAATGTTACTCCGTACAGCTCCCTGGCCGCTGGTCCACCTCTGCCTTTACCAGTAATACCTGAGATCACTTCCTCACCGCGTCGACCCCGCCACAGTGTCATACTAGTGAATTACCGTCACTTCCCAGTACTGTGGACTGTTTCACTGTACTGTGGACTGTGTCACAGTACTGTGGACTGTTTCACAGTACTGTGGACTGTGTCACAGTACTGTGGACTGTTTCACAGTACTGTGGACTGTGTCACAGTACTGTGGACTGTTTCACAGTACTGTGGACTGTGTCACAGTACTGTGGACTGTTTCACTGTACTGTGGACTGTGTCACAGTACTGTGGACTGTTTCACAGTACTGTGGACTGTGTCACAGTACTGTGGACTGTTTCACAGTACTGT
>NC_091188.1:42261921-42296921 GCF_040958095.1 Procambarus clarkii | reverse complement strand
AAGATGGGCTCAGATGTTCTCCAAGATGGGCTGAGATGTTCTCCAAGATTGGCTGAAATGTTCTCCAAGATTGGCTGAGATGTTCTCCAAGATGGGCTGAGATGTTCTCCAAGATTGGCTGAGATGTTCTCTAAGATTGGCTGAAATGTTCTCCAAGATGGGCTGAGATGTTCTCCAAGATTGGCTGAGATGTTCTCCAAGATGGGCTGAGATGTTCTCCAAGATTGGCTGAGATGTTCTCCAAGATGGGCTGAGATGTTCTCCAAGATTGGCTCAGATGTTCTCCAAGATGGGCTGAGATGTTCTCCAAGATTGGCTGAGATGTTCTCCAAGATTGGCTGAGATGTTCTCCAAGATTGGCTGAGATGTTCTCCAAGATTGGCTGAGATGTTCTCCAAGATTGGCTGAGATGTTCTCCAAGATTGGCTGAGATGTTCTCCAAGATGGGCTCAGATGTTCTCCAAGATTGGCTGAGATGTTCTCCAAGATTGGCTGAGATGTTCTCCAAGATTGGCTGAGATGTTCTCCAAGATGGGCTCAGATGTTCTCCAAGATGGGCTGAGATGTTCTCCAAGATTGGCTGAGATGTTCTCCAAGATTGGCTGAGATGTTCTCCAAGATTGGCTGAGATGTTCTCCAAGATTGGCTGAGATGTTCTCCAAGATTGGCTGAGATGTTCTCCAAGATTGGCTGAGATGTTCTCCAAGATTGGCTGAGATGTTCTCCAAGATTGGCTGAGATGTTCTCCAAGATTGGCTGAGATGTTCTCCAAGATTGGCTGAGATGTTCTCCAAGATTGGCTGAGATGTTCTCCAAGATTGGCTGAGATGTTCTCCAAGATTGGCTGAGATGTTCTCCAAGATTGGCTGAGATGTTCTCCAAGATTGGCTGAGATGTTCTCCAAGATTGGCTGAGATGTTCTCCAAGATTGGCTGAGATGTTCTCCAAGATTGGCTGAGATGTTCTCCAAGATTGTCTGAGATGTTCTCCAAGATTGTCTGAGATGTTCTCCAAGATTGTCTGAGATGTTCTCCAAGATTGGCTGAGATGTTCTCCAAGATGGGCTGAGATGTTCTCCAAGATGGGCTGAGATGTTCTCCAAGATGGGCTGAGATGTTCTCCAAGATGGGCTGAGATGTTCTCCAAGATTGGCTGAGATGTTCTCCAAGATTGGCTGAGATGTTCTCCAAGATTGGCTGAGATGTTCTCCAAGATTGGCTGAGATGTTCTCCAAGATTGGCTGAGATGTTCTCCAAGATGGGCTGAGATGTTCTCCAAGATGGGCTCAGATGTTCTCCAAGATGGGCTGAGATGTTCTCCAAGATGGGCTGAGATATTCTCCAAGATGGGCTGAGATGTTCTCCAAGATGGGCTGAGATGTTCTCCAAGATGGGCTCAGATGTTCTTCAAGATGGGCTGAGGTCCCACTAAATCTTAGAGAGATTTTCTGCCATAATGCCAGCCACAACAGTTGGTTAACTCCCAGTAACACCTGTTTACTGCCTGGGGGGAAGAGTGGTGTTAGGAAGCGTGCTCACCCACCTCTCACCATGTTCGGGCATCGAACCCAGGACCATTGGGTTGGGAACCCTACTGGTTTTCATGGAGGGGTTTGAAGAGCGGTTTACTGAGAGAGGGGGGGCGGGTGGGGGTAGACTCCTCAGTTTACCTCACACCTGTAACCTGACTCCTCTACCTCCCCCCTCCCCTTGTCTACCCCTCCCTCCCTCCCTCCTTCTCCCTCCCTCCCTCCCTCCCTCCCTCCCTCCCTCCCTCCCTCCCTCCCTCTCCCTTCCTTCTCATATTCCTTATTCATGTTTTCACCTCAACGGCCCGAGGTCTTGTATGTGTGTGGTTGTCTTCATTAAGTGCTGGGGCCCAGGAGCTGAGTGCCGGACTCATGGCGTGGGAAGCTGCCGCCCGTTCCTCTCACCAGGACTCAAGACTCATTCATCTGTCCATTTACGAAACATTTACATCTTTATTCAGTCACGGCGGCTTTGTTTACGTTTAGAAATGCTGCCAAGGCTATAATAGTTGACTAAGTCCCGGGTCCCTAGTGGCTGCTGGGTGGACAGAGGCATTAGGCTGGAAGGAAATGTGCACAATCGTTTCTGTCCCGCCTGGGATTCGAACCGGTGATTTCTAGATTGTGAGTGGAGAAGGAAGTCAACGGTGTTACCGAGACGATAATGGCGGGAACTATGTGTCAACCTGTCCTCAGACTCAAGTCCATTCCATCCAGCAGTCGACCCCACTGATACATTCATCAATTTTAACAAGTGGTTGGACACCATTCCTCCCGCCGTCCTACCCCAAATCCTTATCCTGACCTTCCCAGTGCTATATAGTCGTGGTTGGGCACCATTCCTCCCACCGTCCTACCCCAAATCCTTATCCTGACCTTCCCAGTGCTATATAGTCGTGGTTGGGCACCATTCCTCCCGCCGTCCTACCCCAAATCCTTATCCTGACCTTCCCAGTGCTATATAGTCGTGGTTGGGCACCATTCCTCCCACCGTCCTACCCCAAATCCTTATCCTGACCTTCCCAGTGCTATATAGTCGTGGTTGGGCACCATTCCTCCCGCCGTCCTACCCCAAATCCTTATCCTGACCTTCCCAGTGCTATATAGTCGTGGTTGGGCACCATTCCTCCCGCCGTCCTACCCCAAATCCTTATCCTGACCTTCCCAGTGCTATATAGTCGTGGTTGGGCACCATTCCTCCCGCCGTCCTACCCCAAATCCTTATCCTGACCTTCCCAGTGCTATATAGTCGTGGTTGGGCACCATTCCTCCCGCCGTCCTACCCCAAATCCTTATCCTGACCTTCCCAGTGCTATATAGTCGTGGTTGGGCACCATTCCTCCCGCCGTCCTACCCCAAATCCTTATCCTGACCTTCCCAGTGCTATATAGTCGTGGTTGGGCACCATTCCTCCCGCCGTCCTACCCCAAATCCTTATCCTGACCTTCCCAGTGCTATATAGTCGTGGTTGGGCACCATTCCTCCCGCCGTCCTACCCCAAATCCTTATCCTGACCTTCCCAGTGCTATATAGTCGTAATTTGAAACATTCTCAAATTTTAGTCCAATTAAACTACAGTTTAATAAGTTAAACGGATATTTATAATATTTTCCTGCAGTGTTATGTATTGGTGATGGTCCAGAACTGTGTACTCACCTAGTTGTGCTTGCGGGGGTTGAGCTCTGGCTCTTTGGTCCCGCCTCTCATCCGTCAATCAACAGGTGTACAGATTCCTGAGCCTATTGGGCTCTATCATATCTACACTTGAAACTGTGTATGGAGTCAGCCTCCACCACATCACCCCCTAATGCATTCCATTTGTCAACCACTCTGACACTAAAAAAGTTCTTTCTAATATCTCTGTGGCTCATTTGGGCACTCAGTTTCCACCTGTGTCACCTTGTGCGTGTACCCCTTGTGTTAAATAGCCTGTCTTTATCTACCCTATCAATTCCCTTCAGAATCTTGAATGTGGTGATCATGTCCCCCCTAACTCTTCTGTCTTCCAGCGACGTGAGGTTTAATTCCCGTAGTCTCTCCTCGTAGCGCATACCTCTCAGCTCGGGTACTAGTCTGGTGGCAAACCTTTGAACCTTTTCCAGTTTAGTCTTATCCTTGACTAGATATGGACTCCATGCTGGGGCTGCATACTCCAGGATTGGCCTGACATATGTGGTATACAAAGTTCTGAATGATTCTTTACACAAGTTTCTGAATGCCGTTCGTATGTTGGCCAGCCTGGCATATGCCGCTGATGTTATCCTCTTGATATGTGCTGCAGGAGACAGGTCTGGCGTGATATCAACCCCCAAGTCTTTTTCCTTCTCTGACTCCTGAAGAATTTCCTCTCCCAGATGATACCTTGTATCTGGCCTCCTGCTCCCTACACCTATCTTCATTACATTACATTTGGTTGGGTTAAACTCTAACAACCATTTGTTCGACCATTCCTTCAGCTTGTCTAGGTCTTCTTGAAGCCTCAAACAGTTTTCTTCTGTTTTAATCCTTCTCATAATTTTAGCATCGTCCGCAAATGTTATAAAAATAAATGGTGGGCTTGCTATGGGGGAACTGGTTCTATTAAGGGGTAAGGGTAGTTAGAAAACAGAGTTATCAAATAGGGGAGAGTTAAAAGGCCCGGCCCCCAAAATAAATTATCCACAGTAATAATACTTGCTACTAGACCATGTCAGTCTAAGGGTTGATCAATACTCTCCCACACAGGAAGAAGGGATACTCTGTTCTAAGGTACTTATTTATTAACCCCTTAACAACCCCCCATACACACTCACTCCAATAACAATAATAATAATTACTTTACCACCCTATCTTACGTTAGGGTCCACGTAGGCAGGATACAAGGTTTACACAGAGAACAAGCTAGGGTAAAGTACTACTGGATAAGCACTGAAGCTGGATGCAGCTCAGGGTAGACACACCACGTGGAACCCTAATACAAAACACAACACTTAGGGGTACCCAAAACACTGGCAAATACTACCCCCAGGTCTCACCAATCGTTACTACCAGAGTAGGTACACTTAAAAATGCCCCGTACTTAACTTAATGGTACAGGAACTTCAGGTAAGGAAAATAAGTAAGAGGAGAAGGGAGGAGAGTAGGGGTGCAGCCACAGAGTAGGTCTCGTCCCCACGAACGCCAGCCAGAGAAGAACGCTCCTAGCGACCAGCTAGGCCTCCCGCATGTCGTGGTGCCGGAAGGAGCCTAATTGATCGTGCAGCTAAGCACATTAAAGATCTTCCCCTATGCAACGTATTGTTACTTTACAAATGATTAGAAAGTATTAGTAAGCAAAGTTGGTGCCTATGTTATTATTTAATAATCAACCCCCAGCTCAGTCTTTAAATGCTCTTTGAGAAACAAGAATAGTCTTACGTCTGGCAGGGAAGATACAAACAATTGCCACTCGTGATGCGCTCAACTGTACTATAAGAAAGTTTAATAGCTCACTTTTGACCTCTGGTTTCCACTGAGGAACCCAGGGTCATAACAGCAAACATTGAGAGAAATGAATCGATACCCTCCGGGAGATCATTTACATATATCAGAAACAAGATAGGACCGAGTACAGAGCCCTGTGGGACTCCACTGGTGACTTCACACCAATCGGAGGTCTCACCCCTCACCGTAACTCTCTGCTTCCTATTGCTTAGATACTCCCTTATCCACTGGAGCACCTTACCAGCTACACCTGCCTGTCTCTCCAGCTTATGTACCAGCCTCTTATGCGGTACTGTGTCAAAGGCTTTCCGACAATCCAAGAAAATGCAGTCCGCCCAGCCCTTTTTTTCTTGCTTAATCTTTGTCACCTGATCGTAGAATTCTATCAAGCCTGTAAGGCAAGATTTACCCACCCTGAACCCATGTTGGTGATTTGTCACGAAGTCCCTTCTCTCCAGATGTGTTACCAGGTTTTTTCTCACGATCTTCTCCATCACCTTGCATGGTATACAAGTCAAGGACACTGGCCTGTAGTTCAGTGCCTCTTACCTGTCGCCCTTTTTGTATATTGGGACCACATTTGCCGTCTTCCATATTTCTGGTAGGTCTCCCGTCTCCAGTGACTTACTATACACTATGGAGAGTGGCAAGCAAAGTGCCTCTGCACACTCTTTCAGTACCCATGGTGAGATCCCATCTGGACCAACAGCCTTTCTAACATCCAGATCCAGCAGGTGTCTCTTGACCTCCTCTCTCGTAATTTCGAACTCTTCCAAGGCCGCCTGGTTTACCTCCCTTTCTCCTAGCACAGTGACCTCACCTTGTTCTATTGTGAAGACCTCCTGGAACCACTTGTTGAGTTCTTCACACACCTCTCTGTCATTCTCTGTATACCTGTCCTCGCCTGTTCTAAGTTTCAATACCTGTTCTTTCACTGTTGTTTTCCTTCTGATGTGACTGTGGAGTAGCTTTGGTTCGGTCTTGGCTTTGTTTGCTATATCATTTTCAAAACTTTTCTCTGCTTCTCTTCTCACCCTGACGTACTCACTCCTGGTTCTCTGGTATCTCTCTCTCTGCTTTCTCGTGTTCTGTTATTCCGGAAGTTCCTCCACGGCCTTTTGTTCAGTTTCTTCGCTTCCATACATGCCCTATTATACCATGGATTCTTCTGTTGCTTCTCGGATTTATCCCTTTGGGCCGGGATGAACCCGTTTACTGCCTCCTGACACTTTTGGGTAACATAGTCCATCATACCCTGTACAGACTTGTCTCTGAGGTCTGTGTCCCAAGGTATTTCACTTAGGAAACTTCTCATCTGTTCATAATTCCACTTTCGGTATGCCAGCCTTTTGATTCCTAGTTCTTTTTGGGGGAGATAATTCCTAGCTCTACCAGGTACTCAAAGTTCAATACACTGTGGTCACTCATTCCCAAGGGCGCTTCCATCTTGACTTCCCTTATATCCCACTCATTTAGGGTAAATATCAAATCAAGCATTGCTGGTTCATCTTCTCCTCTCATTCTTGTTGGCTCTTTGATGTGCTGGCTTAGAAAGTTTCTTGTTGCCACGTCCAGCAGCTTAGCTCTCCATGTTTCTGGTCCTCCATGCGGGTCTCTGTTCTCCCAATCTATCTTCCCATGGTTGAAGTCTCTCATAATTAGTAGTCCAGATCCATTCCTGCTAGCAACAGCTGCTGCTCTTTCTATTATGTTAATGGTGGCCATGTTGTTTCTATCATATTCCTGTCTAGGTCTTCTGTCATTTGGTGGTGGATTATATATGACTACGACTATAATTTTTTTCCCTCCATTTGTTATGGTACCTGCTATGTAGTCACTGAAACCTTCACATCCCTGAACAACCATCTCCTCAAAATCCCAGCCTTTTCTTACCAGCAGAGCTACACCACCCCCACCTCTTCCTTCCCTCTCTTTCCTCATAACATAATAGTCCTGTGGGAACACTGCGTTTGTTATCGTTTTCGTGAGCTTTGTTTCCGTGAGGGCTATTATGTCTGGGTTTTCCTCTAGTACCCGTTCTCCAAGCTCATTTGCTTTATTTGTAATTCCATCCATGTTAGTGTACATCGCTTTGAGGCTCACTGTCTTCTGTCCCTTCTCAAATCGCCTCCTTGGTGAGTGTTCTGCTGGTGGGGGAGCCTGTTCCATGGGTGTGAGGACCTGTGAGGTGGATAATAGGGTCTCGGAGGATACTGGGATGAGGGGCGGGGGATCCAGTGAAGGGGGAGGGACAGGGAGGGTATGGGGTGAAAGGGGATTGAGGACTTGGCGGGAGGAGGGGAGAGGTAGAAGGGTGGGGATTGGGTGTGGGGGGAGGGAGATTTGGCTGAACATTTGAGTGGGGGTAGGGAGGGTTTCGGGTAGGGGGGTTTTCTATGCAGAGGAGGGTAGCGGGGTTGTCCTCCCCTCTGGTGTTACTGGGTAGCTGGTTGTGGGTTCCCCCCTCGCCTCTGGGGGTGTTGTGTTGGGAACTGTGATTTCCTGGTTTTCCCCTCTCGCCCTGCGCCTCTTCCTTGCTTCTGCCGCCACGGCTCTCTCCTCCCTTGTCATGTCTGTGTGTGTGTGGGGGGAAGGGTGTGTGTAATTACCTAAGTGTAGTTACAGGATGAGAGCTACGCTCGTGGTGTCCCGTCTTCCCAGCACTCTTTGTCATATAACACTTTGAAACTACTGACGGTCTTGGCCTCCACCACCTTCTCCCCTAACTTGTTCCAACCGTCTACCACTCTGTTTGCGAAAGTGAATTTTCTTATTTCTTCGGCATCTGTATTTAGCTAGTTTATATCTATGACCTCTTGTTCTTGAAGTTCCAAGTCTCAGGAAATCTTCCCTATCGATTTTATCAGTTCCTGTTACTATTTTGTATGTAGTGATCATATCACCTCTTTTTCTTCTGTCTTCCAGTTTTGGCATATTTAATGCCTCTAACCTCTCCTCGTAGCTCTTGCCCTTCAGTTCTGGGAGCCACTTAGTAGCATGTCTTTGCACCTTTTCCAGTTTGTTGATGTGCTTCTTAAGATATGGGCACCACACAACTGCTGCATATTCTAGCTTTGGCCTAACAAAAGTCGTGAACAATTTCTTTAGTATATCGCCATCCATGTATTTAAAAGCAATTCTGAAGTTAGAAAGTGTGGCACAGGCTCCTCGCACAATATTCTTTATGAATATTGTGTGTGTGTGTGTGTGTGTGTGTGTGTGTGTGTGTGTGTGTGTGTGTGTGTGTGTGTATATGTGTGTGTGTGTGTTCAATAACCTCTAACCTCTATTCAATATTTAGTTAAGTACAAAACAGTTCTGAAGTAATGTGTCCTTCACCACCACTACACCACCTTCACTACCACTACACCATCACTACACCACCTTCACCACCACTACACCACCTTCACCACCACTACATCACCACCACCACCATACTAGGACACCATTGCCACCAGCCAGTCACGGCCCCAGTCACAAGAGAGCCTCAACTTGTTCTACACAATAACACCATTGTCATGATGCAAGTGTTTCGTCACCATCTTGGACCCTCACACACACCACTACCGTAAAAAAAGATATACACGTCCCACTGAGATATCTTTCCCTTTCTTTGTATCTCAACTCCGGTGAATCCAGGCCTCTACAAGGTCTAGTAAGATGACTTACATAAAACTGGTCTGTCTTCCTGTCTTCCTGTCTTCCTGTCTGTCTGTCTGTCTGTCTGTGTGGGTACAGATCATTTACTTTAAGACAGTAAGCCAATTTATATTGTGTTGATAAGAACTTAACGTGACCTATCCGTATCTGATCTAACTTTTACATACTTAATCTAGCTCAACCTAATCCCACCTAATCTAGAGATATGAAGTTTGAAGGCTTGTAAAGCAAGGCAGGTGTGTGTATGTGTGTGTGACAGGTGTGTGTGGACTAGGCCCCTCACGTGTACTGCCCTGGGCACCACATTGATGTAACAGGTGTGTAGTATGTGTGATGTAATTACAGGCTTGTCACAACTCTGTAATCACCTGTAGTTAAGGGCTCCGTAACCCGTTGTATGAAAGATTGTATTGTGTATAGTGGTGTATGAAAGTGTAGGAGAGTAGTGTGGGTGGTATAGAGGAGAGACTACTAGAGTAGTGAGGACTACTATACCCCTCTACACGCAGATGACGCCATCACCACCAATTACTACTTAACTACCCACTTGGCTTTCTCTTAACAGCTTCTTCCTTTCATTTCAACTCACGTTAATTCATCTCACTTTCTCTTCACATTATTCATTCCTATTGGCTGTCTGCGACCTGTGCTTTAGCTGCTCCCGGGAGGGAACTGGGGCTCAGGAGCTGGAGCCTGACATCGACAGGTCGTGTCAGGAATATCTACACTTATTGCCTCGTAACTACACTTGGTACACGCCGCCCATGTGTCTCTCCCACGGTCGGGGACACGAACCCTGGTGAGTTGTGTGTGTAGAACAGGCAACAGTCCATCTTAAAAAGAAAACGTCCTGAAAAACAGTCGATTTAAAAAAAAACGTTTTCAAAAACAGTCGATTTAAAAAAAAAAGTTTTCAAAAACAGTCGATTTAAAAAAAAAGTTTTCAAAAACAGTCGATTTAAAAAAAAAGTTTTCAAAAACAGTGGATGTCAAAACGGATGATGAATATATTGACAAAATACACCTCGTTCTCTTAGTCCAAACCTTCAACACACTTACACCTGACATGAGCTACACACCTGCACCCACGTACAGTGTAGGACAGGCCGCTCAATCCCCTCCTGGTGCCATGTGTGTGTGTGTGTGTGTGTCTGGCACACATGTGTCAGAGCCTAGCACACACACACACACACACCTGTCAGAGCAGGTGTAGAGGTGGAGAGACATCTCTACAGGAGGAGAAGCGAGTGGGCGGAGGTGACGGAGAAGGTGCGCGTGATGTCGATACCCAGATCCTCTTACACCTGGCTACCCACATGCCCGCCCCCACCCACCCACACCTGCCCACCACCCACCCACACCTACCCACCACCCACCCACACACTCTCACATACACTTGGGTTCCTTGTCTCCACCTCCAATAGAGTTCCTCTATTGGGAAGGTCCTAATTTGGTCATTTATTCCCCCCAAGTCTGCTTTTATGGGGATATTAAATTATAAGATGCCTCTTTTAGGTCTTCGTTGGCGTTTAAGGAGATGTCCAATCAGGTTGGGCACTGTCTTAGGTCCTGTCCACTTGCCAGGGTACAGTCCTGGTACCGCTGCTCTGTACCCCAGGGTACAGTCCTGGTACCGCTGCTCTGTACCCCAGGGCACAGTGTAACACTGTAAAAGTGTTTGGGTTAGTTTATTTAAAATATATATAGAATATGAGTCACAGACGGATTTGGAAAGGCGCCAGTTGTCTGCCTGAGATCTCACACCTCAAAGCGTTAATGACCTCAAGTGACCTGAGGTCAGATCATGAGAATTTCACCTTGCTTCCGCTAAGCTCTTAATTGTAGTCTGGTAGCCTTCAAACAAGCCGACGTTTGAGGAGTGGCTTGGTAGTGCCGGAGGCTATCTACTTGTGGGCGGAGTTAGCTACTAGGTTCCCCAATATAAACTCGGAGAGCTATCCAGCATGGAGCATTAACAGACAGAGCAGCAGACGAGAGAGAGAAGACGTCCCTACCAGGGAGGTTGTCGGCCGGCAGGGGCGAGACAGTCTCTGTCAAGCTACAGACCCCCCCCCCCCCTCTCTATTCAACTTAGACTCAGTACTCGGTGAGTGAACATTAAGGTGACTTGGTCGTGTTTACATATGTTGTGTGATGATCAGGGGCAGTCAAGTTGTAGGGTTCTCGAATTCTTGGATGATGACTCACTTTGCATATTAAACTGGAACATTTTAATTGAATTGCTAAATTATGATACTTCATGTGAAATATAATTATGAATTTATTATTTAAATTGTGTTTAACTTTGCTCCCTAGAGCTTTGAGTTGAGGATTTGAGAAAGCCTCTGTGGTTACTGGGTTCATGATATAAATGAGTACATGTTTGGAGTTGATACATGGTACAGAGGGAACATACTAATAATGAACTCATGATAACATCCTTTGAGAATTTTGTGATACAGGCAAGTTCCATTCCTTGTCTTGTATGTAATGATCATGAATGGATGGTGGCAGCATTTCGTCTTCTACTATCTACTTTCTACAACTTCTATCTACTCTTCTACTTCTACCTATCTACACCTCTCCCTCCACCCATCTCTAAACTCTCACTTTCAACTAATGACCCTCCTCGCTCCTCCCACCTCCCTACCTCTTACCCCAAACCCTCACTAATTACTTCACTATTCATTTCTTTCCTTTCGTTTCCTCTTATACGTTTGTGGCAATGATTCTGTATTCTAGAGTTCTCTCTAGAGTTTCGGGTAGCTGATCCAGTTACGGCTCCTTGTAGTCTTAGCACCTAGGTAGTCAAATACCTAGGTTACAAGGTGTTGAACGAGAGAGGTTGCCTTAGGAACTCTGGAGGGTGCTCTAGAATAGTTAGCTAACTGGGGACGGGATAACGGACTAGAGAGAGCTGTTTCCCCCGGCCTCGTTAGTTAACTGGGGGGTGGAATAATGGACAAGATAGAGCTATTTCCCCCACCCCCCGTTACAATGGTGGCAGCGGTGGGATGAACAATGTTTAAGGTATTGGTGTTCTTTTAACATTGTTCAGTCCCACGTGTCTTTTTGCCGCTCAGGCGCTATCAGGGAGATCTTGACAGGTGTTTAATATTCGCGAGTTAGCGAACTTTTTTCAGGTTAGGAGATAGTGATTCTCTGGTGTTGTGTTTAGTGATTTTGTGAGTTTTGTGGTGTTCAGGGAATGTTCACCAGAACTTGCGTGTGTAGTGATTTATGTTAGTAATAAGATTTGGCGATTTGGGAACTTAGCGGTGTTGGTAGTGCAGGTCAGCTGAGTGTGACAGGTGACCTCGCATGTCCCACGGGGACACCCAGCCACCGCTGGTCTCCAGGTCAGTGGGGAGTGGCAGGTGTAGTTCTTAAGTAGTTTAAGTGTGGTTCTGCTCAGATTATTGCGATCGACTGTTTTACTCCATTTGAACGCAATAACCCGAGGTGTACTGGTCTTGTACAGCATGCTAGGGGGAGGCTTAGTATGTCAGTAGACTTCACGTTGGGGACGCTCGACGTTAGATAGTCTGGTCACAGGGGTGGCAACAGTTTGGGGTTGTTGACCGGCGGAGAAGCTAGGGAGACACTCTGGGTCACGTAGGTGGCTGTAGGTTAAGGGTGGGAGTAATGGTTAATTATGTACTTAAGATTAGGAACGGTACAGTTAAGTTTAGGCTAGTGTTTTGTCTATTAGTGTTGATTTTTTTTTGTGACAAGTTAAAAGTAGTGATGACCTTATTCTCTCTTCTCTAACTTTACTCTGTTACTGTTTTATGTTCCACCAAGTCAATATCATTCAGAGTTAATTGAATTATTAAAAATTGAAGTGTAGTTGTTGCCAGGAGGAGAGCGGTATGATAGGACTGTGTAACCCTATACAAACGACAGGGTCACACAAACATCTTGGGAACACGTATTGTCGCCTTTCTGTTCATTTCACAGGTGGGAGCCAGAAGAGAGGAGAGACGCACATACAGAAGAGGGAGACGGCTGCCTTATACCACACTCACGGCTGTTCCTCACCACCACGACGACCAGCCCCTACCTGGATGTCAGGGCCACCACCACCACCACCACCCCAGGGGACCCCAAGATGCAGCCCTCTCGGTCGGTCAACATTGGTCTACCCAGTGGACCCCAAGACGGACGGACCCCAGTGGACCCCAAGACGGACGGACCCCAGTGGACCCCAAGACGGACGGACCCCCAGTGGACCCCAGGTCGTTCTGCAGACGACCCCAGACGACCCAGTAATGATGGAAGAGGAGCAACAACGACTCCAGTCTGTCCCACCAACATCGGTCTACCCAGGATGGACCCCAGGACGGACAGACCCCCAATGGACCCCAGGTCGCTTGTCAAAGACCCATGGGAGGAGGAAGAGAGAAGAAAGAAGAAAGAAGAGAGAAGAAAGAAGAGAGAAGAAAGAAGAGAGAAGAAAGAAGAAGATAAGCCAAGCTGAGACACGATACCTAGTGTCCCTTGCTGGTGTCAGCATTATTGCATGGAGCGTAATTGCAAGACAGGATCGTTGCCTTGACTGGCCGCCCCTCCTACAAGCATGTTGCTCTGTTGAGTGATTCTTCCTGTGTCATGCGGACTTGATGTGGCTGTCAGAAGTAGCTCTCTGAAGGAGGCGTGCTGGAGCAACAGGGAGGAAGAAGAGTAGGATGGGATTTCTACTGTTGGCAACTATATGAAGGTCTCGAAACTTGTAGTCCCTATAGCTGTGAAGAACCCCAATATACGTCTCTCATGGTGACTGACGTAGGGCCAATTACAGATCAGCTGGGACAACCGAATTCCACGGTCCTGTGCTCAGTTCAAGTAGTAACGGCTTTCGGGTTGACCAAGTGTTGTTGTGCGTTAACGACGGAGAAGCGACGGAGGCAGTTGTGTTGAAGAAATGTGGTACAGGATTATCTACAAGACCAAGCAGTGACGTCGCCCAGCCAGAGACAATGGACGTCTGTCTACATATTTCATTTTTTAGAGTAGGATGATGTATATTTGTTTAGCTAGGATGTATTTTTTTTTTCGTTAATAAAGTTGTTGCACACAGCTAGCTTGCTTTAGCAGTGTTGCAAAAACTTTATTTCGGGGAGAAGGGGAGATGTAACACTGTAAAAGTGTTTGGGTTAGTTTATTTAAAATATATATAGAATATGAGTCACAGACGGATTTGGAAAGGCGCCAGTTGTCTGCCTGAGATCTCACACCTCAAAGCGTTAATGACCTCAAGTGACCTGAGGTCAGATCATGAGAATTTCACCTTGCTTCCGCTAAGCTCTTAATTGTAGTCTGGTAGCCTTCAAACAAGCCGACGTTTGAGGAGTGGCTTGGTAGTGCCGGAGGCTATCTACTTGTGGGCGGAGTTAGCTACTAGGTTCCCCAATATAAACTCGGAGAGCTATCCAGCATGGAGCATTAACAGACAGAGCAGCAGACGAGAGAGAGAAGACGTCCCTACCAGGGAGGTTGTCGGCCGGCAGGGGCGAGACAGTCTCTGTCAAGCTACAGACCCCCCCCCCCCCTCTCTATTCAACTTAGACTCAGTACTCGGTGAGTGAACATTAAGGTGACTTGGTCGTGTTTACATATGTTGTGTGATGATCAGGGGCAGTCAAGTTGTAGGGTTCTCGAATTCTTGGATGATGACTCACTTTGCATATTAAACTGGAACATTTTAATTGAATTGCTAAATTATGATACTTCATGTGAAATATAATTATGAATTTATTATTTAAATTGTGTTTAACTTTGCTCCCTAGAGCTTTGAGTTGAGGATTTGAGAAAGCCTCTGTGGTTACTGGGTTCATGATATAAATGAGTACATGTTTGGAGTTGATACATGGTACAGAGGGAACATACTAATAATGAACTCATGATAACATCCTTTGAGAATTTTGTGATACAGGCAAGTTCCATTCCTTGTCTTGTATGTAATGATCATGAATGGATGGTGGCAGCATTTCGTCTTCTACTATCTACTTTCTACAACTTCTATCTACTCTTCTACTTCTACCTATCTACACCTCTCCCTCCACCCATCTCTAAACTCTCACTTTCAACTAATGACCCTCCTCGCTCCTCCCACCTCCCTACCTCTTACCCCAAACCCTCACTAATTACTTCACTATTCATTTCTTTCCTTTCGTTTCCTCTTATACGTTTGTGGCAATGATTCTGTATTCTAGAGTTCTCTCTAGAGTTTCGGGTAGCTGATCCAGTTACGGCTCCTTGTAGTCTTAGCACCTAGGTAGTCAAATACCTAGGTTACAAGGTGTTGAACGAGAGAGGTTGCCTTAGGAACTCTGGAGGGTGCTCTAGAATAGTTAGCTAACTGGGGACGGGATAACGGACTAGAGAGAGCTGTTTCCCCCGGCCTCGTTAGTTAACTGGGGGGTGGAATAATGGACAAGATAGAGCTATTTCCCCCACCCCCCGTTACAACAGTCCTTGTGCTCTGTACCCCAGGGCACAGTCCTTGTGCTCTGTACCCCAGGGCACAGTCCTTGCACCGCTACTCTGTACCCCAGGGCACAGTCCTTGCACCGCTACTCTGTACCCCAGGGCACAGTCCTTGCAATGCTACTCTGTACCCCAGGGCACAGTCCTTGCACCGCTACTCTGTACCCCAGGGCACAGTCCTTGCACCGCTACTCTGTACCCCAGGGCACAGTCCTTGCACCGCTACTCTGTACCCCAGGGCACAGTCCTTGTACCACTGCTATGCTAATAATATTTAAATCACGTGTGTTGTCCCGTCTCGAGTACTGCTCAGTACTCACTTCCCCCTTCAGAGCAGGAGAGATTGCTGAAATAGAGGGAATACAGAGAACATATACGGCACGCATAGACGAGATAAAACACCTAAATTATTGGGATCGTCTCAAAGCTCTCCAAATGTACTCTCTAGAAAGGAGACGAGAGAGATACCAAATAATATACACATGGAAAATACTGGAGGGCCAAGTCCCTAATCTACACAGTAAAATAACAACGTACTGGAGTGAACGATATGGAAGAAAATGCTGAATAGAACCAGTGAAGAGCAGAGGTGCCATAGGCACAATCAGAGAACACTGTATAAGCATCAGAGGTCCAGTGAAGAGCAGAGGTGCCATAGGCACAATCAGAGAACACTGTATAAAAATCAGAGGTCCAGTGAAGAACAGAGGTGCTATAGGCACAATCAGAAAGCACTGTATAAACATCAGAGGTCCAGTGAAGAGCAGAGGTGCCATAGGCCCAATCAGAGAGCACTGTATAAACATCAGAGGTCCAGTGAAGAGCAGAGGCGCCATAGGCACAATCAGAGAACACTGTATAAACATCAGAGGTCCAGTGAAGAGCAGAGGTGCCATAGGCACAATCAGAGAACACTGTATAAACATCAGAGGTCCAGTGAAGAGCAGAGGTGCCATAGGCACAATCAGAGAACACTGTATAAACATCAGAGGTCCAGTGAAGAGCAGAGGTGCCATAGGCACAATCAGAGAACACTGTATAAACATCAGAGGTCCAGTGAAGGGCAGAGGTGCCATAGGCACAATCAGAGAACACTGTATAAACATCAGAGGTCCAGTGAAGAGCAGAGGTGCCATAGGCACAATCAGAGAGCACTGTATAAACATCAGAGGTCCAATGAAGAGCAGAGGTGCCATAGGCACAATCAGAGAGCACTGTATAAACATCAGAGGTCCAGTGAAGAGCAGAGGTGCCATAGGCACAATCAGAGAACACTGTATAAACATCAGAGGTCCAGTGAAGAGCAGAGGTGCCATAGGCACAATCAGAGAACACTGTATAAACATCAGAGGTCCGCGGTTGTTCAACGTCCTCCCAGCGACTATAAGAAATATTGCCGGAACAACCGTGGACATCTTCAAGAGAAAACTGGACGGTTTTCTAAGAGAAGTTCCGGATCAGCCGGGCTGTGGTGGGTATGTGGGCCTGCGGGCCGCTCCCAGCAACAGTCTGGTGGACCAAGAACTCCCACAACACCATCCAGGTGTGTTCTACACATCCTTCAGGTGTGTAACAACACAATCAGCTCACAAGCAGTTAGCTTAAGAGGCAGGGATAGGAATTAAGGACCCCCGCCCCCTCACCAAGGAAAGATAAGAGAGATAATTACTGACAATTGGCAGCGTCTTGTAAGACCAGCCGCTACAATACCTCCCCAGGTCCTTGTGTGTGTACAGATTACCTTGTATAAAGATGTAATCATGGTGGTGGTGACTACTGTTGCACGGGGGGGGGGGGGGGGGGGGGGGGGGAGGGGGGAGTTAATATTACCATCGTTGCAAGAAGAGAAGCTTGCATATTGCCACCACAAATGTTGACAAATTTCGGCGTAATGGGCAAAATGTGTAGATGTAATTTGGTCGTTAGGTGGTGGTTGAGAGGTAGTTAGGGGGGGGTAAGTGGTAGGGGGGGAGTGATGGGGAGGGGGGGGAATGGGTTAAGACGGTAGGAGGAATGGGGATAAGTAGAGAAGATGAAGAGGCACAGGTGAAGGGAACGTTTAGAAATGGGACATATTCCCCTTTTTTAAACGGAAAACTCCTCTCACCCCTGAAGGATTCGAACCCAGACAGCCAGGGGGGCATCATGGAGCTTGGAGTGGTCAGTACTCTAGCCACTAGGCCACTCTGTTCAAAATTATTCAAGTTTCTTCACATAAATGTTACTCACGTGGGCCCACCATGATGAAGTGATCAAATATCTGTGCCCAAACTGCTCGCCGAGTGCTGTCGGGAAGTGGGTTAAAGGTCATCTGGCTTCCAATCCTTTTGTAGAGTCAGTGTGGGCCTAGTGGTTAAAGTTCTGGACTTGCTAAGGTACGTGGAGACCTGCTCTCTCTCCTCTCTCCTCTCTCTCTCCTCTCTCCTCTCTCTCTCTCTCTCTCTCTCTCTCTCTCTCTCTCTCTCTCTCTCTCTCTCTCTCTCTCTCTCTCTCTCTCTCTCTCTCTCTCTCTCTCTCTCTCTCACACACACACACACACACACACACACACACACACACACACACACACACACACACACACACACACATATCTAGGCGGGATCCAAGAATCAATGCTTGATCCTGCAAGCACAAATAGGTGAGTACACACACACCTCCCCCCCCCCTGCGACTGTCAGCTGTAGAGAAAATAGTCAGTGAATGCATCCAATAAATTATATTGTTGGGTGTAGTTGCTGGTAGTTACCTGTAGTTGTTGAGGTGGCCGTGTCACCCGCCTGTAAGTCAGCCTTCCCTGTACCCAAATGTGGGCCACAATGTCCTGTGACAACCTGTACAGGCTAGTGGACTCTTTATTATTATTATTATTATTTTCTACCACAGACGTGGCCAGGCATTTACAATGCTAATCAGCATATATACATTTTCTTCTGTCCTCCATGGACAGGGTTAGAGATGTGTTAAACATATAGTTCAGGGGTTTATTGAACACTCAAACACAGAAGGTGATTCGGTGCTTTTAAAATGCTAAGCTAACCTACATACGTAAATACATAGATACACAGGTTTACGTATGCCCTACATAAAGTGTTAGATGTGTCTTTTACTTAGTGTCATTAATGTGCATTTACAAAAGTGAAATGTAATTCTGATCAGCTTCTATATATACTTTATAAACATACACACACACATACACGTACATATACATACATATATACACACACATGCATTCACATACATTTGTCTCTTTTACTCTGACAGGGTGAGATAGCTGATAGAGAAACTAGTGTGCAATTAAGCACTTAATCACTGAAGGTGATTAAGGTGCTTTTACAAGCTCAGGTTATATAGTTACATCATATATATACATTGTATAATTGATATATTACATGGTCAATCTTGGATACAAGTCCAATATATCATCAAGTGTTCCAGTACTCATATAGTAACTACAGAGTTCAGCATACCTTAGCCCAGGAGGGCGAAAGTCAGTCAGTATGGGACATTCTACAATATAATGTTCAAGAGAGTGCATGTTTTCTCTTTCACAAAGTTGACACATTGTGTACTCGACATTTGGGTTTTGAGAAAGCTGCCAGATACGTCTATATCCCAGGCGTATTCTGGCCACTATAACATCACATTGCCGGGTTCTTGTTCTATTAGTCCCATATGTGAATGTCTCCTCACGATATCTATCATAATATTTAATGCTACAACTTTCAGGTCTTTGAGAATTTGTTAGGTCGGTGAGATCTTCATTAGATATTTGTTTAAGTATTCTCTTTGTCACTGCTAATGAAACACCCATATCAATTTCTACCACTGGTTTTCTGCAGGCTGTCTTAGCAAGCATATCAACAGTGTCATGCCTTGAGATGCCAACATGTGATGGTATCCATAGGAATTTAATCTCAAATCTGTTTTCTTTAGCAGCTAAAACATTCATTCGAATATCACTGACTATTTTCTGGGTGTCACTACTATGTGCATTCAATGCCAGGAGTGCACTCTGCGAGTCACAGTCCGTATATAAGTCCACTGCCTTTGTCTTTTAAAAATTCAGTGGCAAGGTATATGCCTGCAAGTTCGGTTTGAGTTGTACTTGCCCAGTCATTGACGCGCTTCATTGCTGTATGTACGAGAGACGATTGTTCAAATATGTTATCTTGAGATGATTTCGGGGCTTTAGTGTCCCCGCGGCCCGGTCCTCGACCAGGCCTCCACCCCCAGGAAGCAGCCCGTGACAGCTGACTAACACCCAGGTACCTATTTTACTGCTAGGTAACAGGGGCATAGGGTGAAAGAAACTCTGCCCATTGTTTCTCGCCGGCGCCTGGGATCGAACCCAGGACCACAGGATCACAAGTCCAGCGTGCTGTCCGCTCGGCCGACCGGCTCCCTGGCGGGGGTTGAGCCCTGGCTCAACCCGGTCGATTCAACCTCATCGTCCACCTTCTTCTACAGAGCCGTCGGTATAGCACTGATACACATCGTTACCCATACTCTGAGTACTTTCAGTGATGCTTTTCAGTGTTAACTGTTTTAATAATGTAGTGTGCACACTATCTTTCTTGGGCGCATTTACAAAATCAACTGATAGATCCCAGTTATCCCATGGAGTAATTGGTTGATTAATCATTAGTTGAGTTGGGTACATATTTAATATTTTGATGGAGTCGGCTACCTTGTAGAACCAATACACATAATCAGATTTCGTTCTTCTATAGACCTCAGGTGAGTGCAGCATATTAGAAAGTTTAGCTTGAAACTTCATGTGTTGTCTAGATCTACTCAATGCCTTCACGTCGAAAACTGGGCTAATAGACAAACTTCTCTCACGCTAGTGGACTGGTAGGCTGGTAGAGTAGGCTGGCAGACTGGTTGACGCTCACACAAGGACCTCGGTGTATGCTAATTTTATTGTGGGTGGACGAGGTTGGTGAAGGTGTGGCGGCCTCTGCCCCTCCCTCATGCTGAGGGAGAGAGAAGGAGGGAGGGAGAGAGGGAATGAGGGAGATGGTCGAGGTGTATTGATATATTACCATGATGAGTTAATGAGGTCATTAGTGATGGACTGGTGTGTGTGTTGATGTGATGGAGTGAGCTACTAACTCTACTCACCTAATTGTACTCACCTAATTGTGCTTGCGGGGGTTGAGCTTTGGCTCTTTGGTCCCGCCTCTCAACTGTCAATCAACAGGTGTACAGATTCCTGAGCCTACTGGGCTCTATCATATCTACAATTGAAACTATGTATGGAGTCAGCCTCCACCACATCACTTCCTAGTGCATTCCATTTATTAACTACTCTGACACTGAAAAAATTCTTTCTAACGTTTCTGTGGCTCATCTGGGTACTGTGTCATGTTGCTGGGGGCTGCTGGCTACTTTTGAGCCTCTGATTTGTCTAACGAATTTCTAACCCACATCCTGAGACAGGAACTTTGTGCACATTAACCCCAAGGTGTCACCAGGGTCTGAGAGCCTATTGGCAGGAAATGTATCTGTCTGTCTGTCTGTCCGATGTTTGCACGTTGATTCCCGTGTGGTATATGCCCAACATGGTCTAGTCAGAGCAGTGCTGGGGTCAGCTGCTGGGGTCAGGGGCTGGGGTCAGCTGCTGGGGTCAGCGGCTGGGGTCAGCTGCTGGGGTAAGCGGCTGGGGTCAGCTACTTGGATCAGCGGCTGGGGTCAGGGGCTGGGATCAGTGGCTGGGGTGTGAGTGGAGTGGTGTGAGGGGAGACATGATCACTACCTACATAATCCTCAGTTGAATCAACCGGGTTGAGCCAGAGCTCAACCCCCCGCCATCACAACTAGGTGAGTAGCTGTCCATACCGCCCAACCGTCTCTGGCGGCCCCACTACCTGTCCTCTCACTGTCCCAAGCTTACCTGTCCGTTACACAGGGTGGTCGCATGAATGGTCTTCAAAGCGGACCGGCTGGAGTCCGGGTCGGGGGCCGAGGGTACCTGTGGCGTGCTGCCCATGCGGGCCAAACGTCACTATTACGCTGGTTGTTGTTGTTATAGGTTCAGCTACTCGGAACAAGTTCCAAGTAGCACGGACTATGGTGATCCCGTAGAGAACTTACCTGGCACAGGAGCGGGGCAAGTAGCACGGACTATGGTGATCCCGTAGAGAACTTACCTGGCACAGGAGCGGGGCAAGTAGCACGGACTATGGTGAGCCCGTAGTGGACTTACCCGGCACAGGAGCGGGGCAAGTAGCACGGGCTATGGTGAGCCCGTAGTGGACTTACCTGGCACAGGAGCGGGGCAAGTAGCACGGACTATGGTGAGCCCGTAGTGGACTTACCCGGCACAGGAGCGGGGCAAGTAGCACGGGCTATGGTGAGCCCGTAGTGGACTTACCTGGCACAGGAGCGGGGCAAGTAGCACGGACTATGGTGAGCCCGTAGTGGACTTACCCGGCACAGGAGCGGGGCAAGTAGCACGGACTATGGTGAGCCCGTAGTGGACTTACCCGGCACAGGAGCGGGGCAAGTAGCACGGACTATGGTGAGCCCGTAGTGGACTTACCTGGCACAGGAGCCGTTTTTTTTTAATTACGCTGGTGATATTAATGTTCACTAATGCGTCGATATTTTGAACTGATTGGTTCGATTCGCTGAAATGACGGATGTATTGGGTGATTGGGGAGGGGGATTAGGGAGCAGCCTCGTCCAGCAACCTGCCACAGACCCTCCACTGTCCAAAGTGATCTCACTCTTTGCAGTGTCGTAGTTCGATCCCCAATGGTCCAAGAAGTTGTACACTGTTCCTTCACTGCGTCCCTCTATCCCAGCTCCTGTTCCCCTATCCTCATATCCCTTCCATGTGCTCTATAGTCATCCTGGCTCACCGCATACGGCTCATATTACCCATAATTTCTACGGTACCGATTGGGCAGTAATTCCTCCGCTTTCACTACCAGTAGCTGGTACGTGAGGCGCGCGAGGGCGCTCACGTGCTTGCGGCACGTGAAGGGGTCAACTTTCCCGCCAGTGACCTCTGTGGGTCAAGAGGACGGGACTGGCAAGTTTTTCTGTCAAATCCGCTAGTTGGAGGTTATGAAGGAGGGCCTGTTGCGTGTGCCTGGCCGCCCTCACCTGTTGGTGCCTGTGCTGTGTTCTAGAGTGTGTGTGTGTGTACTCACCTATATGTACTCACCTATATGTGCTTGCAGGATCGAGCATTGACTCTTGGATCCCGCCTTTCTAGCTATCGGTTGTTTACAGCAATGACTCCTGTCCCATTTCCCTATCATACCTAGTTTTAAAAGTATGAATAGTATTTGCTTCCACAACCTGTTCCCCAAGTGCATTCCATTTTTCTACTACTCTCACGCTAAAAGAAAACTTCCTAACATCTCTGTGACTCATCTGAGTTTCCAGTTTCCACCCATGTCCCCTCGTTCTGTTATTATTACGTGTGAACATTTCATCTATTTCCACTTTATCAATTCCCCTGAGTATTTTATATGTCCCTATCATATCTCCTCTCTCCCTTCTTTTCTCTAGTGTCGTTAGGTTCAGTTCCTTCAGCCGCTCTTCATATCCCATCCCTCGTAACTCTGGGACAAGCCTCGTCGCAAACCTCTGAACCTTCTCCAGTTTCTTTATGTGTTTCTTCAGGTGGGGGCTCCATGATGGCGCGGCATACTCTAAGACGGGTCTCACGTAGGCAGTGTAAAGCGCCCTAAAAGCTTCCTCATTTAGGTTTCTGAATGAAGTTCTAATTTTCGCCAGTGTAGAGTACGCTGCTGTCGTTATCCTATTTATATGTGCCTCAGGAGTTAGATTAGGTGTCACATCCACTCCCAGGTCTCTTTCTCGAATCGTTACAGGTAGGCTGTTCCCCTTCATTGTGTACTGTCCCTTTGGTCTCCTGTCACCTGATCCCATTTCCATAACTTTACATTTACTGGTGTTAAACTCCAGTAGCCATTTCCCTGACCATCTCTGCAGCCTGTTTAAGTCCTCTTGGAGGATCCTACAATCCTCGTCTGTCACAACTCTTCTCATTAATTTTGCGTCATCTGCAAACATTGACATGTATGATTCCACTCCTGTAAACATATCATTTACGTAAATTAGAAAGAGGATTGGTCCCAGCACCGATCCTTGAGGTACTCCACTTGTTACAGTTCGCCAGTCCGACTTTTCGCCCCTTACCATTACCCTCTGGCTCCTTCCTGTTAGGTAGTTCTTCACCCATACTAGGGCCTTTCCGCTTACTCCTGCCTGCCTCTCAAGTTTGTATAGCAGTCTCATGTGCGGTACCGTATCAAAGGCCTTTTGGCAGTCAAGAAATATGCAGTCTGCCCAGCCTTCTCTGTCCTGCCTTATCCTTGTTACTTTATCATAGAATTCTAAAAGGTTTGTTAGGCATGATTTCCCTGTCCAGAACCCATGTTGGTGCTTGTTTACAAACCCAATGCTCTCCAGGTGCTCAACAAGTCTTAGCCTAATTATTCTTTCAAGAATTTTGCAGGGGATGCTTGTCAGTGATACGGGTCTGTAGTTAAGTGCCTCCTCCCTATCACCCTTTTTGAAAATCGGTACGACATTTGCCTCCTTCCAGCAACTGGGCAATTCTCCCGTCATAAGTGACTCATTAAAGATCATTGCCAGAGGCACGCTGAGAGCCTGCGCTGCCTCTTTGAGTATCCACGGTGATACTTTGTCTGGTCCAACAGCTTTATTTGCATCCAGTGTTGTCAACTGTTTCATTACATCCTCTGCTGTCAGCTCTATATCCGATAGTCTTTCATCTTGGGTAATCTCTTCTAACAATGGGAGCTGCTCAGGCTCGGTTGTGAACACTCCATGGAATTTTGCATTCAGTACCTCGCAGATTTCCTTGTCGCTTTCTGTATATGCCCCTTCTGTTTTCCTCAGTCTTGTCACTTGGTCATTTACCGACATCTTCCTTCTTATATGGCTATGTAGTAATTTTGGTTGCTTTTTCGCTTTGACTGCAATATCGTTCTCATAATTCCTTTCCGACACTCGTCTTATGTTAATGTAATCATTCCTAGCTCTGTTACATCTAATCCTGTTGTCCTCTGTCCTTTGTCTTCTGTACTTCCTCCACTCCCTCCTGCTTCTCACCTTTGCTTCCTGACACTGTCTATTAAACCATGGGTTATTATATTCCCTCCTGCTTTTTTCCTTTATTGTTGGAATAAATCTATCTTCAGCCTCCTTGCATTTCAATATGACTTGGTTCATCATACCTTGCACTGTTTTTCCTCTAAGTTCTTCCTCCCACTGCACTTCTCCCAGGTAGTCCCTTATCCTTCTGTAGTCCCCTTTTCTGTAATCAAGTCTCCTTTCCCGGACCTCTTGTCCTTTGGTCACAATTTTAAGCTCCATCATGTAGTCAAAGACTAGGACACAATGGTCACTAGCTCCTAGTGGTATTTCATGTTCCAACTGCTCGATGTCTTCTACATTCTGAGTGATAATGAGATCTAATAGGCTGGGCGTATCCCCAGCGTGTGTGTGTGTGTGTGTGTGTGTGTGTGTGTGTGTGTGTGTGTGTGTGTGGGTGTGTGGGTGTGTGTGTGTGTGTGTGTGGGTGTGTGTGTGTGTGTGTGTGTGGGTGTGTGTGTGTGTGTGTGTGTGTGTGTGTGTGGGTGTGGGTGTGGGTGTGTGTGTGTGTGTGTGTGTGTGTGTGTGTGTGTGTGTGTGTGTGTGTGTGTTACTGCTATATATGTAGTCAGCTTACACTGCCTTGTAGCTCATCCCCTACTCTTCTCTTACACCCAAAAAGGTCTTTTATTTCCAGCCTATTGATGCCAGTTCCAGCTGTCGTCTCCTGCCATCGTTCATGCCAAAATGTTTTAGTCCAGACCAATTTGTCAGTCTCTAAGACTTTGATATAACATAATCGCGTCAACTTTTAGCCTTAACCAGTGTGGTGAAGTCTGTATGTCAGCCTTTTTTCCCTCTTAAGTTCAGGGATCAGACGGGTAACGAACCCGGCTTTGCTTTGAACTTTTCTGGTGTGGGGTTCGATGCTGAATTTGCATAATCTAGTACTGGTCTAACTAGTGGTTCTCTAGTTGTTATATCTCACAATGTTGATCTACTCAGTCTCACTACTTATCTGTGCAAGATTGCTAATATCTTGCCTCATTGCAGCACGATAGCAGATAATCTAGTCTGTTAATCTAGTTTATGAAGTGCTCAGCTGTTTGGTACAATGTCGAAGGCATTCTGCCAGTCCAGGAAAATACAGACGACCCATTCTTGTCTCTCCTGAACAACCAGTCACATCCGTCACATAAATATGGCACCATGACTGGGAACTGTTCAGAGATACAAGGCGTAACACCAGCCATACCAAGAGGCCAGCAAATAAACTCCTGGAGTGTTATAGTTTGCTAGATCAAGTACCCGGCGGCACCCGGGTCTCCCTCAACCCTCCCCCACCCCCTCTGCCCACGCTAGGAAACAAATGACTATCGTTAAGACACGTGTAAGGCTCAACATTCTCTTCACCTTTCCGGCCAATGGTGGCAGAAAAGTTATTCATTAAACTGTATTTCCCGCACATTTTGGCTGCGTCTGCGGCCTTCAAACGTTCAAACCCAGAAAACGTACTGGAAACGTTTTTTTAGAACGTTTTTCTAGTACAAACTCAACCCATCGAAGCCAATGTATAGAAAACGTAAATATTACGGTGCTTTCACTTTGACTAATACCGTCGCATATTTAACGTACTAGTCAGTTCTATAATGCTTCATCTAATACCGCTTTAGAGGATGATATTGGCCCTAATAACCCTCCAGAGGTTGATATTGGCCCTAATAACCCTCCAGAGGTTGATATTGGCCCCTAATAACCCTCCAAAGGTTGATATTGACCCCTAATAACCCTCCAGAGGTTGATATTGGCCCCCTAATAACCCTCCAGAGGTTGATATTGACCCCTAATAACCCTCCAGAGGTTGATATTGGCCCTTAATAACCCTCCAGAGGTTGATATTGGCCACAATAACCCTCCAGAAGTTGATATTGACCACAATAACCCTCCAGAGGTTGATATTGGCCACAATAACCCTCCAGAGGTTGATATTGACCACAATAACCCTCCAGAGGTTGATATTGACCCCTAATAACCCTCCAGAGGTTGATATTGGCCCTAATAACCCTCCAGAGGTTGATATTGGCCCTAATAACCCTCCAGAGGTTGATATTGACCCCTAATAACCCTCCAGAGGTTGATATTGGCCATAATAACCCTCCAGAGGTTGATATTGACCCTAATAACCCTCCAGAGGTTGATATTGGCCCCTAATAACCCTCCAGGGGTTGATATTGGCCCCTAATAATCCTCCAGAGGTTGATATTGACCCCTAATAACCCTCCAGAGGTTGATATTGGCCATAATAACCCTCCAGGGGTTGATATTGGCCCCTAATAATCCTCCAGAGGTTGATATTGACCCCTAATAACCCTCCAGAGGTTGATATTGGCCATAATAAACCTCCAGAGGTTGATATTGACCCTAATAACCCTCCAGAGGTTGATATTGGCCCCTAATAACCCTCCAGGGGTTGATATTGGCCCCTAATAATCCTCCAGAGGTTGATATTGGCCCCTAATAACCCTCCAGGGGTTGATATTGGCCACAATAACCCTCCAAAGGTTGATATTGACCCTAATAACCCTCCACAGGTTGATATTGGCCCCTAATAACCCTCCAGGGGTTGATATTGACCCTAATAACCCTCCAGAGGTTGATATTGGCCCCTAATAACCCTCCAGAGGTTGATATTGGCCCCTAATAACCCTCCAGGGGTTGATATTGGCCCCTAATAACCCTCTAGGGGTTGATATTGGCCCCTAATAACCCTCCAGAGGTTGATATTGGCCCCTAATAACCCTCCAGAGGTTGATATTGGCCCCTAATAACCCTCCAGAGGATGATATTGGCCCCTAATAACCCTCCAGAGGTTGATATTGACCCTAATAACCCTCCAGAGGTTGATATTGGCCACAATAACCCTCCAGAGATTGATATTGGCCCCTAATAACCCTCCAGAGGTTGACATTGGGCCCTAATAACCCTCCAGAGGTTGATATTGACCCATAATAACCCTCCAGAGGTTGATATTGGCCCCTAAACCTCCTCCCGGCCTGATAGGCTTCAAAGCCATCCCATCACTGTAGGGTAAGTGAAGGTAGGAGGAGAGATATTGAGCAAATAATGCACTCAGCTGGGCACAAATGGGTAAACTAGGAGAGATATTGAGCAAAGAATACACTCAGTTGAGCCAAATGGGTAAAATAGGAGAGATATTGTACAAATAATGCACTGAGCTGCGCACAAATGGGTAAAATAGGAGAGATATTGAGGAAAGAATGCACTCAGGTGGGCCAAATGGGTGAAGCGGTCGCCCGCGCGGGTGAAGCGGGAGTTTGAATGAGCAACAGCGCTCAGTACCACTCTGACAACCGTGGGGGATACACCGTTGCGCTGTTCTCCGTCTAAACGCGTGTCTAACCTAACCTTGAAAGCGTTTGTGTGTGTGTAGCGAGATGTGTAATGTTACAATAGTGTGTAGAAGCTCCTACGACCTGGTAAACGGGTCTGAGGTGTAGTCTATAAGTTAACTTATTTGATTATAGTTTTATATATGATTTTAGTGAAGAAGTTGTTATTGATGAATATCAGTGCTCCATGCAGAGAGTCCGGACTCTATACCTTTTGGGCAGCGATGGGAGCCCCAGAACACGAGCACAACCCAGTCAAACTTACTAAGTTTAAGAAAATGGCTTCGTCTTCAGAGCTGGATAAGTGTGAGGAGAAGGTCTCTAAGATCACTCTAGACTCCTCCAAGATCACTCTACCAGGTGCTGGCGAGGACTCCTCCAAGATCACTCTACCAGGTGCTGGCGAGGACTCCTCCAAGATCACACTACCAGGTGCTGGCGAGGACTCCTCCAAGACCACACTACCAGGACTACCAGGTGCTGGCGTGGACTCCTCCAAGATCACACTACCAGGACTACCAGGTGCTGGCGTGGACTCCAAGATCACACTACCAGGTGCTGGCGAGGACTCCTCCAAGATCACTCTACCAGGTGCTGGCGAGGACTCCTCCAAGATCACACTACCAGGACTACCAGGTGCTGGCGTGGACTCCAAGATCACACTACCAGGTGCTGGCGAGGACTCCTCCAAGATCACTCTACCAGGTGCTGGCGAGGACTCCTCCAAGACCACACTACCAGGACTACCAGGTGCTGGCGTGGACTCCAAGATCACACTAGACTCCTCCAAGATGACACTACCAGGTGCTGGCGATAACAGCCTGCTGGCTCTCCACGGACCTGAAGAACACAATAGCGAGGGTCCGACAGGAAATAGCAAGGAAGGTGAAGCCAGGAATTTGAAGGGTGGCGATTTGGAGTGCGTTGGAGAGGCAGCACCAGTGTTGGAGTGCGTTGGTGAGGCAGCACCAGTGTTGGAGTGCGTTGGAGAGGCAGCACCAGTGTTGGAGTGCGTTGGTGAGGCAGCACCAGTGTTGGAGTGCGTTGGTGAGGCAGCACCAGTGTTGGAGTGCGTTGGAGAGGCAGCACCAGTGTTGGAGTGCGTTGAAGAGACAGCACCAGTGTTGGAGTACGTTGGAGACAAAGTACCAGTGATGGAGTGCGTTGGAGAGACAGTCCCAGTGTTGGAGTGCGTTGGAGAGGCAGCCCCAGTGTTGGAGTGCGTTGGAGAGGCAACACCAGTGTTGGAGTGCGTTGGTGAGACAGTCCCACTGTTGGAGTACGTTGGAGAGACAGCACCAGTGTTGGAGTGCGTTGGAGAGACAGCACCAGTGTTGGAGTGCGTTGGTGAGACAGTCCCAGTGTTGGAGTGCGTTGGTGAGACAGTCCCAGTGTTGGAGTGCGTTGGTGAGACAGTCCCAGTGTTGGAGTGCGTTGGAGAGACAGCCCCAGTATTGGAGTGCGTTGGTGAGACAGTCCCAGTGTTGGAGTGCGTTGGAGAGACAGCCCTAGTGTTGGAGTGCGTTGGAGAGACAGTCCCAGTGTTGGAGTGCGTTGGAGAGACAGCCCCAGTATTGGAGTGCGTCAGAGAGAGGCAGCCATCAGTGCAATGCGTTGCCGAGACGAACAAGAATTGCCCCGAAGTAGAGTGCGTCGTTGAGGCCATCAGTGCGTCAGAGTGCGTGAGTGTGAGAGACAAAGAGGGCCCAAGCAACGCACAGTGTACTACCGCGGACTCTGCACCAGGAAGCAGCAACAGCAGCAGCAGCAGCAGCAGCAACAACAGTAGCAGCAGCAGTAGCAAGTGCGGACTAACAGCTCCCCGCAGCAAGGAGTGTGGAAATACAATACTGGAGAGTGTGAATGAGTGTAGCGGCGCCGCAGGTATCAGCCACACCGTTAGCGAAGGCTTACAGGCATCACGGCCAACAGGAACATGTTTTAATACAAGTTACAAGGACATGAGTGACGCTGAGGCTCCGTTGTCTGATGGCACCACTCTCACTCAAGCAGGAACTCTCACTGAGTGTCACAGTAGTGAGGATCAGGACTCTCTGGACCTGAGTGATGTCGAGGGGTCGAGTCCAGCCTCGCCGCTGGATCTCTCGGATTTACTACGTATTAGTGAAGATGTTTTGGCCCATAATCCAAGCAAGACTCTTAATCTCCTGCAGGTAAGTTGCCACAACTGTTGTCACGCTCGGCTTGTCAACCCAAGGCCAGTGGCTGTTGTTTGGTACACTTGTGTGTGTGAGAGATATATGTAAGTATATATCATATATGAAGCAGGACATACACAGCCGTAGACAAGCAGTGGTTTGAAAGGCGGGGCCCAAGAGTAGTAGTCTGCTCTCGCAGCCACATTGAGTTTAGCTCACCACTATTCCCATTGCTCCATATTAAATAAGCTCTAGATATGAATTTTAAATGAATAACATGTTAGATAAACTTAATATTTCTACTTCCCCAATCCTACAAGTTTATTATTGCAGTTACACTGAAAGCCTTATAAAACCTAATGCTATTCATGTATTTAATATATCAAAGTTACCTTAGTATCTTTGGCTGTAACTTGTAATAGTTGGGTAGATTTTAGACCTTAATAGCCTCGTTGATGTCGTCATTAACAAGCCAATATAATCTGAAGGGAAGTGTGGTATTAAATGACTGAACCATCGTCTTCAGTGACGTCTCAGCCTTTGATTAATGGTGTTCTCAAGGATAATTATCCTCTGTCATTGTTTGTCATTGTTACTACTCTTTTGTTTCCTGACTATTGAAGTTATTTATAATTTTTAAATAACGGATTTTAAAATATGAAAAAGCCTAGCTTAACCTAACCTATGATGATAATATTTGAGTTTTAGACAAATAATATACGGGATTTGATTCAAATATTTTTATTTACATACGTTAAGAAAGTTAACGAAAGTTATCTTAAAAACTTCAGGAAGTATTTATATACTTTCTTAACCTGAGACCCATTTTATAATACCCATAACCAGTCCCACCTAACTATATAATGATGAACAAACCACACATATACCATATACAGTTTAACAATAATGAGCCACATATAAAACAGTTTGTACATATACAAGCTCTATTGTTGTTTATTTAGGCCTAGGACAAGTTAGATTTATAATTAGGCTGTGTCAGGTTTTGTTGTGCTTATAAAAATTATATAGTACACCATGTGAAGCTTTTGTGTGTCCAACATTTTATATTTTGTACATTGTATCCATTGGGATGAGTGACAGGGCAGTACTTTAAACAAACACACCTTGGGGTGAGTGACAGCAGTACCCTAGACAAACACACCTTGGGGTGAGTGACAGGGCAGTACCCTAGACAAACACACCTTGGGGTGAGTGACAAGGCAGTACCTTAGACAAACACACCTTGGGGTGAGTGACAAGGCAGTACCTTAGACAAACACACCTTGGGGTGAGTGACAGCAGTACCCTAGACAAACACACCTTGGGGTGAGTGACAGGGCAGTACCCTAGACAAACACACCTTGGGGTGAGTGACAAGGCAGTACCTTAGACAAACACACCTTGGGGTGAGTGACAAGGCAGTACCCTAGACAAACACACCTTGGGGTGAGTGACAAGGCAGTACCTTAGACAAACACACCTTGGGGTGAGTGACAAGGCAGTACCCTAGACAAACACACCTTGGGGTGAGTGACAAGGCAGTACCTTAGACAAACACACCTTGGGGTGAGTGACAGGGCAGTACCCTAGACAAACACACCTTGGGGTGAGTGACAAGGCAGTACCTTAGACAAACACACCTTGGGGTGAGTGACAAGGCAGTACCCTAGACAAACACACCTTGGGGTGAGTGACAGCAGTACCCTAGACAAACACACCTTGGGGTGAGTGACAGGGCAGTACCCTAGACAAACACACCTTGGGGTGAGTGACAAGGCAGTACCTTAGACAAACACACCTTGGGGTGAGTGACAAGGCAGTACCTTAGACAAACACACCTTGGGGTGAGTGACAGGGCAGTACCCTAGACAAACACACCTTGGGGTGAGTGACAAGGCAGTACCCTAGACAAACACACCTTGGGGTGAGTGACAAGGCAGTACCCTAGACAAACACACCTGGGGGTGAGTGACAAGGCAGTACTTTAAACAAGCACACCTTGCGGTGAGTGACAGCAGTACCCTAGACAAACACACCTTGGGGTGAGTGACAAGGCAGTACCCTAGACAAACACACCTTGGGGTGAGTGACAAGGCAGTACCCTAGACAAACACACCTTGGGGTGAGTGACAAGGCAGTACCTTAGACAAACACACCTTGGGGTGAGTGACAAGGCAGTACCTTAGACAAACACACCTTGGGGTGAGTGACAGGGCAGTACCCTAGACAAACACACCTTGGGGTGAGTGACAAGGCAGTACCCTAGACAAACACACCTGGGGGTGAGTGACAAGGCAGTACCCTAGACAAACACACCTTGGGGTGAGTGACAGGGCAGTACCTTAGCCAAGCAGCCAGCGGGTGAGTGACAGGGCAGTATCTTAGGCAAGCACACCTGGGGGTGAGTGACAGGGCAGTACCCTAGACAAACACACGGTGGGGTGAGTGACGGGGGCAGTACCTTACCCAAGCAGCCAGCGGGTGAGTGACAGGGCAGTACCTTAGACAAATACACCTTGGGGTGAGTGACGGGGCAGTACCTTACCCAAGCAGCCAGCGGGTGAGTGACGGGCAGCTTGGACAAACACACCGCGAACTTCTTAACAAACCGAAATATTTGGCGGTAAACAGAGATTGGGGGCCCCTGAAAATATTGCCATATCAAGATATTTATTTTTCTCTCGTGTAAAGCATAATTTGTATATATGAATAACCATTAGTTTATATTTGACAGGTGCATATAAGAGTGGATTTTGTTTAGATCCTTAGTGTGTAAAAACAATTATTTTTCTGTGAAAAGAAGTTTAAAATTTGGCGGGGATTTGTCAGCTGGGTGACCAACTAGTAAATAAGGACGCCGCATTCTTCAGCCTATTCCTCAAAACGGTTTTTTTCTGATTGCCAAAAGCTTGTATATTATCAAGCTAACTATTTCTGGTTTTCAAAACTATATATATCGCTAGGTTATATATATATATATATATATATATATATATATATATATATATATATATATATATATATATATGTCGTACCTAATAGCCAGAACGCACTTCTCAGCCTACTATTCAAGGCCCGATTTGCCTAATAAGCCAAGTTTTCATGAATTAATGTTTTTTCGTCTACCTAACCTACCTAACCTAACCTAGCTTTTTTGGCTACCTAACCTAACCTTACCTATAAATATAGGTTAGGTTAGGTTAGGTAGGGTTGGTTAGGTTCGGTCATATATCTACGTTAATTTTAACTCCAGTAAAAAAAATTGACCTCATACATAGAGAAAAGGGTTGCTTTATCATTTCATAAGAAAAAAATTATAGTAAATATATTAATTCAGGAAAACTTGGCTTATTAGGCAAATCGGGCCTTGAATAGTAGGCTGAGAAGTGAGTTCTGGCTACTAGGTACGACATATATATATATATATATATATATATATATATATATATATATATATATATATATATATATATATATATATAGGTTTTCTTGCTATTGTGGTCGGGTCACTCACAGGATGAGTGACGCTGCCCAAGAAACTTGTCCTTCAGGACAAAATTTTAAGTGAATTAAATAGTTAGGTTTGAGTTTTTCAAGAGTCCAAAACTTACATAAGGTTAGGTTAGGCCGTATTGATTTTGTTAGGCTGGATTGGCTTAGTTTAGGTTAGAATGTATTGACTGTGTTAGGCTGAGTTAGCCATTTACACACTAGATAACTACGTAACATGTTTGTGGTTGGTTAACTAGGCTTACACGCGTGACAGGCTCAAATAATTGTTCTATAATATTCGTATTACAAAGTGAGCAGTGTATTAACAAATATAATATTCAAATTAGCTTAGCTCTGTATTGCACCAGTACAGAATGAAATTTATATTGAAGTATGTATCAGTTTTGTGAATATATTTTTGAACTGTGTTCTCATATTATGAATATAAAGTATATATATAACTCATTTTACATATTAGACAATTAATATCTCCTAAACTGACTTACAAAAATTATAATTGTCATTTATATAAATCCATTTTCCTTGCTAAAATGAAATAAGTAACATCGATTAAAACCTGGAGACATAAATGATCCAATTCGTTCTCTCGTATTGCCACTACGTACAAAATACAACGGTTTGTTTAATGTGAAACGTACCAACCCAGGCAACCTACCTAACCTATCGAAGCCAGAGCATAGTAAAAGCTAGTATTAGGCTGCCTTAATTCTTAACTAATACGTCTCATTGTAACTGATTTATGGATTCAATATAGACTGAGACACTATAGGCTGTTTGATCCAGGGCTGTGACTGTCGATGAGGCAGAACAGGTTGGGGAGGTTGAGCAGGGCGCCGTGGAGGATGTTAGTTCAGCCCTCCCCCTCTCCACCTTGGGTATACTTTGTGTATACTTTGTGTATACTTTGTGTATACCTGCTTTATATCTTGCGCCTTATACCCACCCACTTATACGCTCCCACCTTATACCCACCGTGTTGTTTGGACGTGTTCCATGGGGTGAAGAGGGTAACCCTTTGTCATAGGGAAGATAAGGGAGGAATACCCATTAGGAAACAGAAAAGTAAAGGCAAGGGGAAGGGAGGGAGGGAAGAGGGTGCGTATCGTCTGGCTTGGGGCATTTCCCGCCAATATGGCAACACTTCCCGCCAATATGGCAACACTTCCCGCCACAATAGCAAGAGTTGCCACCTCTTGACCCACAAGACCACCTCTCGTGGTGTTCCTCACGTGTCAGGCGGTGTGTTCTCAACACCAGCCCTGGGTGTTCTGGAGGCGCGCTTGCACTGGTCGGTACAGCCACGGCTTCACTACTTCTGCACGTCGGCGGCGTTCGCTGCCCGGTGATCCAAGTGCTTTGGATATCGTTAGATAACCCACCTAGCATGCTCCTAGGCGTTGCTGTAGGAGCGTGCTGGGCCTGAAGGAGCTGACTATGCTCCTAGACGTTGCTGTAGGAGCGTGCTGGGCCTGAAGGAGCTGGCTATGCTCCTACACGTTGCTGTAGCAGCATGCTGGGCCTGAAGGAGCTGGCTATGCTCCTAGACGTTGCTGTAGCAGCATGCTGGGCCTGAAGGAGCTGGCTATGCTCCTACACGTTGCTGTAGGAGCGTGCTGGGCCTGAAGGAGCTGGCTATGCTCCTACACGTTGCTGTAGCAGCATGCTGGGCCTGAAGGAGCT